>NC_085989.1:27053665-27388040 GCF_030014385.1 Trichomycterus rosablanca | reverse complement strand
AGGTAACCTTAATAAAGAACATGTGAGTAAGCATGGACTAAGCTTTGCTTGTGTGTACTTAGGGTGTAACCTTCCCTGCTATGATGGCAATGTGGGCATGTTGGGCCCCTCCATTAGAGAGAGCTCGTCTAATGACTTTTTCAGGAGCAGGGGGCAACTTTGGTGCCTTTGTTGCTTTTCCTCTCACTGGCTTAATCTGTCACAGTTTGGGCTGGCCTGCAGTTTTCTACTGCTGTGGTAAATACTAAACACCTATTTTTATTTATTTATTTATTTTTGTTTACCTTAACGCAGTGACTTCCTCAGATGCTGCTAGCAAATCCGTAAAGGAATTCTCCAGCATTTAATTTTAATGTACTTAATGTACGCCTTTACATCTGTTTGGCTTTTTTGGTGGAAATGATGGCTGTGGTGCATTGTGAAAAAATCAGCTTGTTTACAGCATGGAGGTTTTGTACTTGCCTTTCAGTTTTGATTGAGTCGAACAATAAGTTTAGATGTTGTTTTCAGAGTTAAATAAAGGAGAATATTTTGGAGACATTTCAAAAATGACTTCTCACCAGCGCCGGGATTCTGAACGCCCAGGATCGAATCTCAGCTCTGCTGCTGGTCGGCTGGGCACCCTCTAGCAGGCATAATTGGCTAATGTCTGCAGCAGACAAAATTGGCCTCCAGTCTGCTGGGTGGAAAAGACCAGATTAAAACAAATAGCGCTGTGTAAGGACCTTGGTTTCCCAGGGCGCCTGCACAGAAGTGGAGGTCGGGGCATTGCTCTCTGTGTGCGAAGCCGACCTCACACACAAATTTACGTGTGGGTGAATAAGAAGGGATTGGTAAGACTGCGCACACATCGGCGGGAGTGTGTGTCAGTCAAGACACCTTCTCCTTGGACACCGTCGGGGTCCACAGCAGTGGATTAGCTACGCTAAATTGTGATAAGAAGAGGGTAAAATGCAAAAAAAAAAAAAAGATAATAAAAAAAAGACTTCTGAGTGAAATCTCTCATATCTGTCATTATGCTATATTTTGTTTATTATTAAATAAGTAATTACTCTCTACCCACGTTCTTATAATGAAAGTGGGTCTAAAACATTAGTAACAGCATTTCCTTAGCACAGATTTCCTTAAGTACATTCAATTAATGAAAAATATGATTTAAAAAAAGTATTAAATAAAAAAAAAAAAGCACAATTAAGTGAGATTTTATTTCATTTGTTTGACACATGCTCTCACGATGTTGCTGATACCCACTACTACAGATGCGGTGTCAAATTTAAAATCTTTCAATGTACCCTGTTTAACAATTGAGCAGTTAATGACTTGGAAATCTGTTTGTATTCTGATATTTTACCACCAGGGGGAGCAGGATGTGTTTGGGCAGTACTGTGGTTCATCCTGGTGTCAGATGAACCTCGCACACATCCAAGAATAAGTGACCAAGAAAAAGAATACATAATCAACTCTATAGGTTCAGAGGTATTTTTTATAAAATATAAACTTCATTTAAGAAATGTACAACTCACATTTCTAAACAGACCACCCAATAATTCCACTGTAATTTTTTATGTTTTATGAACCCTTAAGGTTTAACTTAAAATGTGTGCCTTTGAATTGTTAAATTAGAATGTATTTCTTTATTAGTCTATCACTTTTTTCAGGAAATTAAAACACATATATTTGTACTGAAACTATAAACTAGTCTTCTTAATTGTTCATAAAAATACAAATCCTACCTGAATCCATGTCTAAAATAAGTTTTATTGATTTATTTTAAAATATTATCATGGGGTTTTAAACATTCACATTTATAGCATTTGGCAGACGCTTTTATCCAAAGCGACTAAGCAATTAAGGCTTAAGGGCCTTGCTCAGGGGCCCAACAGTGGCAACTTGGCAGTAGTGAGGCTTAAACTGGCAACCTTTTGGTTACTAGTCCAGTACCTTAACTGCTAAGCTACCTCTGCCACTCCCATGTCAAACTACTTGTACTTTGCCATTTGCAAGATTTTGGGGGCAAGTTGATCGTTGATTGTTTTTGGCTTTATTTTTGATTGGAGCATTTATTATTTGTATACCCACAAAGTGTATGTGTATGGTGGGTAAATATTGTAAAATATTGAATGTAAGTACCAGAATGGTAGACCTAATAAAGTGCTGGGTGGTTGTAGTTTGGTTATAGGTGCATAAAATAACAATACTACCTCACTAATGAAAATTGAACTAGTTGCTTTACTTTTAGTAGTTACACCAATGAAAGATTTTTTTTTTACATACATTTAAGTAAATTTTATGAACATTATGTTCCATTTTAAGATAAGCAAGAGTGAAATGGAATCATGACATTCTGCACACTGCATTTACCATTTACCTTTTGATGTATGTCGTTTATTAAGTACTTTATGGCATATTGTAATAGTTATTGTAGTCATAAATGCATACATCCTCACAGTTCTGTATAGCTTTACTGTTTTACATGTGCAGGGTGGCACCCATGGTTGGTCAATTCCCGTAGTGCCCATGCTGTTCTCAGTTCCGCTCTGGGCCATCATCATCACACAGATGTGTTCTAACTGGGCTTACTACATGCTGCTCACATCACTGCCCACCTACATGGACACAGTGCTGCACTTTGGTCTGCGCCAGGTTTGATTTCACGTGTTTCTACTCTAAGCCTCTAAATATGCGTTTTTGAAGCAGTGTTTAGAGCACTCTGCTGGTAACATTGGGTTAAGGCTTAATCAAGATTAAAAATAAAAAAACATGTTTTGTAAAATGATTGAATTTAATATTAATATTGCTCTGTGTGTGATGTGCAGAACTCATTCCTGTCAGCTCTGCCCTACCTGGGTGGCTGGTTATTTTCTGTGCTTTCGGGTGTGTTAGCGGATACTCTCCTGGAGAGAGAGCTACTGAGTGTTACAGCTGTCCGCAAAATCTTCACTCTTACAGGTTAGTGACTGTTCACATGCTCATTAGTATGTGACCTGATTTCAGCACCTTATTTAACATTAAACTTACAAGTTTTGTAGGTTTTCTGATTGACAAAAATATATGTACAGTATACTGTACAGTTTACTAGTGTAAAGAGTTTTAGAATACCATTTAACTTTGTGACATGATCTGGAACAGTGGTAGCTTAGCAGTTATGGTACTCGTACTAGTAATCAGAAAGTTGTCGGTTCAAGCCCCACCACTGCTAAGTTGCCACTGTTGGGCCCCTGAGCAAGACCTTTAACCCCCAATTGCTCAAACTGTATACAGTCTTAAATGTAAGTTGCTATTGATAAAAGTGTCTGCTAAATGCTACAAGTGATCTCTTAATTTATAATGATTATGATTTACTGGAGCTGCAGACTTTTCTGTGCTCAGAGAAAGGTCTGGTTTGACTGTATTACAGTATCATTTGTTTATCGAATAGTGGTCTCTTTGCCGGTTTGTGGCGGGTTTTTAATACCCACAAAACACAACCAGCTGTTCTGTAATAGTAGTGACACCACTGGCTATGTACTAATAATGCTATTCAACTTAGTGTAGTCTGTTTTTTGAGGGGCTGTGTTTCAAATAAAATGGACCCACCCAGTACTTTATTAAGTATACCAACTGTTACGTTCATCCACTTTCATAAAGTAAATGTAAACACCTGATATGTTGTGATGATTATTCATTGTATTAATTTAATGATATACAGATCAACTTTGTGGGTATACAATCACTACATTTTGGGTTTTGGTCTGTCGGTCCTGTATTCTCTAAAGATGCTTGAAGATGTCCATTGTAAAAAGCACTATACAAATAAATTTGACTTGACTTAAATGTCAACCCCGTTTATGAATGGAAAAGGACCCCCATAGCACCCTTCTCAGCACTGCAGTAACACTAAATTGTTCTGATATAAAAGTATCAGGTACAGCAGTGTTGTTTAGATTTTACATACTATTTAAACATACTGACCTCTTAAAATTAGGAATACACACTTAGCACTTATAGGCGTGCAATTAGAGTCATGCATTATTTCACTTCTTTATGCACAATGTATGTTAATATTTCCTAATTCTTTCTTCAGCAAATACTTTGTAATAACAGGACACTTTGGTTTTAAATTTTCGGTTGGAGCAGTTAGTAATTGTATATCAACAAGTTCATCTGTAAAGTTGGAGTAGATTGTAAAATAAGCAATGAATGTACCAGATAGATGCACATAATAGTGCTAGCTGAGTGTAGTTTGACTGATTATAGGTACCCAAAATAAACACTGTTGTCTCACTACTGAAGTAAAATAGTGGCTTCACTTCTCGTATTGTTACACTGCTAAAATACATTTTCAACATTGTAAGATGACTGAAGTCTGTGTTAAAGCATTCATCAGATTATTTTAAAGATTTTTTGCAGGTTTGATTATATCAGCACACATACACCTAGTTAGTGATTTAATTTAGTTTATTACCAGAGATAGATTTATAATTTCATTTGTGTAAAAACACTGGTCTGCTAGATTTCATAAGTTTGTGTTTTTGCAGGTTTGCTTCTGCCTGGAGTATGTCTGCTTGCTGTTGGTTTCTCAGGATGCAGTGGCAACTTGGCTGTAACCTTTCTTACCCTGTCCATCACCATCGGGGGCACAAGCGCTGCTGGAGTCTTTATGAACCAAATTGACATCGCTCCTCAGTACTGCCACTTACATTTTCACATCTACAGTTTCATTTTGTGCTATTCTTGACTATGTAATAAACTTTGTCTAACACCCGCCCTCCCCATTCCAATTTTCCTACCCAATTTTCCATGTATTCAGGTATGCAGGCATACTACTTGGGATCACAAACACATTCGGAACAATCCCTGGAATGCTTGCGCCAATTGCAGTTGGTCAACTTGCCAAGGATGTAAGCTGCTCTTCTATAAGCTTTTATAACCCCATTTTTACAACACTACAATATAATAAAGTAATTAGTTCTAATGACACATTAAAATGCATTTGTCATTCTTTTCTGTTTCTGTGTGCAACAGCACTCTCTAATGGGCTGGACGAAGGTGTTCTATCTGTCGGCAGGCATTAGTGCTTCTGGAGCTGTATTCTACATGCTCTTTGGCACTGGAAAAATCCAAACATGGGCAGTCCGGGAGAAAAGGACAGAGACAGAAAATAAGCACTATAGCTCTATTTCCCATCAAACAACTGAATAATTAACTAAAAGAAACATTACAATGTTCATTGGATTTACACAAGGAAAATATATTTTACCAAATATGTGTGTATATATAGTCAATGTAATAGGCATTATTAATGGTACAAATTTTAATACATAATTTTGAATTATGTTATATTGAATTTTGATACATTTTAAAGGGATGCATTAGTTTAATGTTGGATTATGTAATTGTAAGATATTTGCACTAGAGTTTTATTATATTGAAGGAACTTTTCCAAAATACAATATGACCATTTAATAGAAATAATAGTAACAGTAAACTGTTAAACCGTCTTGTTCCTGTGTCTACTATTCTAGTCATTATTATAATTTTATATGTGTGTTAGGTGAATTAAATGTTCTAAAATAAACTAAGTTTATTTTCTAATTTTTCAGTCTATCCTAATTGCTAGAAACTATACCAGGTCATGTCTTTTTACTTTTTGCTTTTTTTTTTTAAAAGAGAAACATTATTATCCAGTGCTAATCTGTTATAATCATGACTGCTAACAGAAGCAAAACGATAGCAATAATTAATTTTTTCTGTTTGTCAGAGGTAATACATTCATAATATTTTGGTGGTTGCTTTTTAAAGTAACTTACAAGTAAAAATTTAACAGCCCTTAGACTGGATTGTGAATGCTAATGGAGAAAAAACAATGTAATGTTAATTTATCTGTTTGATTTGGTGTTTGGTTAGTCAGGAACTTAAGCAGCTTTTGGCTTTACTTGTGGGTGGGGATGCTATGAACACTCTGCAGTTGTGAAACATGGAAGGAGTTCCTTTTTACATGTAAATAGGACCTATTTCAATTTTTAAGGTTCTCAGACAGATTCCTGTAGTGCTCACACATGCAAGTCTTGTCACACTTAACACCACACCTTCATACACAGCTGCTTGTGTTATTGAATTAGCATGAGAGGACATTTGGTTTCTAGCTGTCGGGGGAGATGGGGGGTTTAAATGGGATTGGTTTAAGTCTTATGTGGTCACTGGAAGCTTTAGGATTTAATTTTTATTTATAACAAGTTCAAGTTTTAAAAACTGTTTATTTGTGGCATTATAAATTAAATTATTTGTGCTGGCAATTGCATCGTGGAAATATGTCATCTAAAAATCCTGCCTGTTGGTGCATATTTGTCATACTACAGTACATTAAGAACATTAAACAAAACGTGATAATACACAAAAGATACAAAAATATTTTGGAAACATTTTATTAACTAAAACTCATATTACCCATGTGATGTAATATAATTGTCCTCTTACCAATCAAATGTAGCTAATTAAACACATCCAGGTTTGACGTAAATTGTGGATGAGCCATTCCACCAAGATTCTAATGTAGCTAATGCCTATACTTTAGTGGTTGTCTTTGTGAATTTTTTTATATGTTTTAATAGTTTTAGTTTTAAAGAACCTGGTTTTTAAATATATAAATTTTATTCTTTTACTGCTTGAATAAAAATAGTAACTCTGTAATTAAGAAAATCTTACATAAAAATGTTGGCAGCATTTGACAGTAAATAATAATTCCAAAAAAGTTAGAAAAAAAGAATAGAAAATCTTTCTAAAAAAAAAAAGAAAGATAAAAACCTCTTTCAATCTAATATAATATAGGGTACAAATAGTAAGATTGCCAGACTGATAAAATAAAAATAAATGTATAAAATGTTAAATAGGAGAAAATATATTTAACATTGAAAAGCAAAATTGTAACGTTTACAAAAAGAAAATAAATGTTATATACTCATACAATAAGCATTTAAAATAAATTTAAATTTATTTTAAATGCTGTGGATGCTCATTTATTTATTTATTTTTTTTATTTATTTTTTATTTTTTATTTAAAAATTTCAAATTGCACAACGTCTGTAACTGCACCTTCAGCCCCCCCCTTTTTAGTTTCTTTTGTTCTTGTCCTGTTAGATGTTTTTATATTATATTATTATTTTTTATATTATTTTATTATTTTATTTTATTTTCTTCTATGTATGTTTTTAGATTTTTTATCTTACTTGTATTTACATTTGTACTAATTTTTTGATTCTTTATTTACCTCATTGTAATGTCACTGTGTGATGTTTTTTGTCATAATTGTTATTGCTGCTGCGACACCACAATTTCCCTTCGGGGATTAATAAAGTACTAAATCAATCAATCAATCAATCAATCAAATAGATGCATGCTTTTCAAAAACAGTCCTACATTATAATTTAAGATACATCTCATTCACTCTTGCATACTAAAATGGCACATTTCTAACAGAACAACTTTGTGTGGATTCAAAGGCAGTATTTTCTTGTGAGGCCCAGTTATTTTCACTAATTACTTCATCTTGGTTAGGGTCGCATTGGGTCAGTCCATTACAAGGCAACACACTTTTTAGTCACTCATTTACACTTTTAGGACAATTCACTCTCTGCTATATATGAAAATCTATAAAGAGAACATGCACAGTACTCCACACAGACAGGGACCAGATTTAAGGCTCAAATCCAGGTCCACTAGTGTTGCTATGTGACATTCACTTTACCGGCTGCAGCACTGTGCTGCTCAGAATCAGAATTCTTAGTGCAAATTGTCCCTCATACACCAAAATTCAACATTGTACATAAGCAGAATCAGAATCACTTTTTTTCACCATGCAGGTTTGTTACACATACGAGGAATTTGTTTTGGTGATAGTACACATGTATGACATGTAACATACTTAACAGACCAGACAGCACATGCACTGTTAACAAGTATTTAACCAAGGGAGAGACTGTATTCATCCATACATTTATGGAAGAATAACATTATGAAAGAATAAATACAAGAATAAATGTATGGAAGAATACATACAATAATAAAAGTATGGAAGAATACATACAAGAATAAATGTATGGAAGAATACATACAAGAATAAATGTATGGAAGAATGCATACAAGAATAAATGTATGGAAGAATACATACAATAATAAATGTATGGAAGAATACATACAATAATAAAAGTATGGAAGAATACATACAAGAATAAATGTATGGAAGAATACATACAATAATAAAAGTATGGAAGAATACATACAAGAATAAATGTATGGAAGAATACATACAAGAATAAATGTATGGAAGAATACATACAAGAATAAATGTATGGAAGAATACATACTATAATAAATGTATGGAAGAATACATACAATAATAAAAGTATGGAAGAATACATACAAGAATAAATGTATGGAAGAATACATACAAGAATAAATGTATGGAAGAATACATACAATAATAAAAGTATGGAAGAATACATACAATAATAAATGTATGGAAGAATACATACAATAATAAAAGTATGGAAGAATACATACAAGAATAAATGTATGGAAGAATACATACAAGAATAAATGTATGGAAGAATACATACAAGAATAAAAGTATGGAAGAATACATACAAGAATAAATGTATGGAAGAATACATACAAGAATAAATGTATGGAAGAATACATACAATAATAAAAGTATGGAAGAATACATACAAGAATAAATGTATGGAAGAATACATACAAGAATAAATGTATGGAAGAATACATACAATAATAAAAGTATGGAAGAATACATACAATAATAAATGTATGGAAGAATACATACAATAATAAAAGTATGGAAGAATACATACAAGAATAAATGTATGGAAGAATACATACAAGAATAAATGTATGGAAGAATACATACAATAATAAATGTATGGAAGAATACATACAAGAATAAATGTATGGAAGAATACATACAATAATAAATGTATGGAAGAATAAATACAAGAATAAATGTATGGAAGAATACATACAAGAATAAATGTATGGAAGAATACATACAAGAATAAATGTATGGAAGAATACATACAAGAATAAATGTATGGAAGAATACATACAAGAATAAATGTATGGAAGAATACATACAAGAATAAATGTATGGAAGAATACATACAATAATAAATGTATGGAAGAATAAATACAAGAATAAATGTATGGAAGAATACATACAATAATAAATGTATGGAAGAATACATACAATAATAAATGTATGGAAGAATACATACAAGAATAAATGTATGGAAGAATACATACAATAATAAATGTATGGAAGAATACATACAATAATAAATGTATGGAAGAATACATACAAGAATAAATGTATGGAAGAATACATACAAGAATAAATGTATGGAAGAATACATACAATAATAAATGTATGGAAGAATACATACAATAATAAATGTATGGAAGAATACATACAAGAATAAATGTATGGAAGAATACATACAAGAATAAATGTATGGAAGAATACATACAATAATAAATGTATGGAAGAATACATACTTTTATGAAGGTATTCTTCCATACTTTTAAAGTGTAGACTAATTATAAAAAATTAATTTCTGCTTCTAAAATTAAACAAATAACTCTTTTACAAGTAAAGAACTGTTTAAAATGCCCGCTTTATTTGCCATTCCTGAAGGGAAACGGAAGATTGAGGCCCTTCCTCTCCACATGCATGACTCAACACTAAAGCCTTTTCCAACACTTGAACTAGATCCAGAATGCTTTGCCACCTCCCTCGCCCAAGTGAAACTGTTGAACTTGACTGTATACTCTGGATATATATAGAGAAACAGTTCTACCAGTTTTGCTAACAGATGTCTAAAGTCTTTGTTACAGGTTGTAAAGTGGAGTGTCTGGTTTTTAGTGGTGATTACATAAGTGATTAGGGACAAAGGTTTCATGAGCTCTGACATCCTGCAGCAATAGGGAGGGAACTGCTGAGTAATGCGTGAGCATGAATGTGAATTTGAAGAAACTTTAGACCTGCAGACTATGATCTGTGACAATGAGAGAAAAATACAGAGCAGCTAATGTACTTAAATGTACTGCCCTCTGAATTGTGTATGCCAACACTTGCTTCCCACTGTTGTGATAAAGTCTTATCAGTGACAGTCATATGACCACCATCTCAGAGCTTTTTTTTTTTTGTGTTTTGACTTGGTGCCCTACATCTGAGCTGACAGTAAAATACCAACACGGTGTTGTAATTGATTACAGACACATAATTTTGTATTCTTCCCAGGACTTTGTTAGCACTTACACTACGTGGGCAAAAGTATTTGAACACCTGATCAAGAGTTACCTCTATGTGATTTTTTTTTAACTATAACAACAGCCACTTCTCTGAAAAAGTTTCTCACAAGAACTGTGTCCATGGGAATTTGTGCCCACTCACTTAAAGAAGTATTTGTATGACTGAGCACTGATGTTCCAGTTCATTCCAAAGCTGTTTAGTGGAGCTGAAGTCTTTAAACCAAACTTTTTCATGACCTGAACTCTCAAAAAGAAGTGTGCTAAAAAGAATCTATGATGACTCCATAATTGTATCCCCAAAAAGTTTTGTGGGGCAAAACATTTTTAACGCAATAAACTGAACGTACTTATTACCATCCACAAATACTTTTCTACAAAGCACACTTGAGGTTGTCTCTTGCAGAAATAGTAAAGAAAACTTTACTAGAATCATTGTATTAGTTCCCTAATTTTGTTGTCTTTGTGTGCCACAGTAAACTAAATTCCCATTTATAATAGAATGTATAATATTTATAATAACATTAACAGTTAAAATATTCAATAAAAATGGCAATCTTAAGGTAATCCTTGGAGAATCAAACACATTTTGTATAGTTTTTATGCTTAAAAATCTTTTGACACCCTTATATTTAAAAGGGTAAACAATGTAGCACTATGCAGTATGTAATTTCATGTGATTTGGTTGGTTTTCTCTGGAAAAAATCTATTTTATATTTATAACAGATTTACAATATTATATAAAAAATCTAATACATACATTGTATTATCTACTCATCTTGTTCCAAACTTGATTCATTTATCTTTATCTATAACTGTTATTCATTATTTATACAATAGTTGTTTTTTTTTTGCTGTAGTTAAGCATTGTTGGGTCTTTAATTTGGAAGAAATGTTCTGTCATTATATTTCTTTGTAGAGCCCGATCATCTAGCTCTTCAGGTTGGGTGACAAGTCTCTCCTTTAATTGCATTTAAGTCAAATCTGTCTATATTTACTCTTATTCTGTCTTATTTTATTACAAAAGCATGTAAGTCAAACATTTAACTGGCACAGACACAAGCAGTTTGCGCACATTTGCATCATTGCAAGTTCCAGTTAGAAGGTTTGCATACAAGCAGGTATTAAAATGTTGTTTAGAAATAGAACCTTTTAGATGTAATTTGTCAGAGAGCAAATAATAATTAAAACATTTTGTTAAATTAAAGCATTTTAACCATTTTAATACATACAGGTAAGTTGTATTAGTAAAATAGTAAACTACTAAATTAGACCAACATCACTTAACCAAAATGTATAACTCATAGCTTCAGTGTCAGAGAAATACTGATAATTTGTTATTTGCCCACAACATAATACAATATTGTTGCCAATGTGGAATGTGTACTGCTTTCACTGTGCCACTGAATCTGCTAGGGGTACATGTACATGTGTGTGTGTGCTGTGCTTGACTGAAGGTAACAGCTGGCTCTGTTGAATTATGGTAGAGATTTGAGAGGAAGGTTAGAGTGAAACCAGCTGCTTGAAATAGGCTTATAAAAAGGTGATGGAGTCCCTAGGCCTAGTCTAGGGCAAGTAGTAAACTGATGACTAGAATCTTACAGTATACCTATATAAAACTGACAGATTCATGTAAACGTTATATACGTAAAACATTATTTAAGGAACTGGTTAACGTTTCTTGGTTCCTTGGTAGGGTTGCCCTAGACCACTCTACAGAGGACACTATGTGTAGATCAAGTTTGAATGTGAATAGGTGGACCACTGGGTGGAGACCTACAGGAGACAATGGTGTCACATGCATTGCTATCAGCTAAGTGTTGTGATGTAAATGTTCTGTTCTCGAATACAGTGTGTTACAATCAAGTTGTCTGCAAGTGGTTTGAAGACTTCATTAAGTCTGTAGCTCTTTGTTCTTTAGACATTCTTCCCAACTAGTTTGCTGTGCATTTGCTAATTACATTATGCATTAAGCAACATTACAACATACATCTTTAACATAATTTATACAATAGGAGTTCTGCTGAAAAAAATGCAACTGCATTGCTTCTGTGTGTCTAAGATCTGTTCTTATCAAATTAAATTCCTAATATATCTTTAAAGCTGAAGTTGAATATAGCAAGTTTTAGAGTTTCAGCAATATAAACCTCCACATATTCTCTGTGTGTTTCATCTTACCAATTTAGTGTATATAATGACAAAAAGGTTTATGCTGTAACATGTAAGCAATTTATCCAGGGTCTAACTGTATTTTGCACTGGTATTTCTCTTGTCTCTGGTGTCTTAATGTATGTCCATGTAATGGCTACTTAACTGCATGGCGTCAAGGTAATATCTAAAAACATTATTGTAAATATTCAACACTTACTTTTGTACAGCATACCTAGGCTCAACTTTATGACACCTGACTGATAATGTTTAGGAGCTATTTGGTCTTTTTTTTATTTGTAAATCGCATGTTGTCAGTAATACAATATAAAACATTATCAAGATTCAAACCCTTTAATTTACAATACTGAAAAAAAAGTGTAAGTTTTGATTTTATTACAGAATGATAATAAACTATAAAAAAAATCTAGTTAGCTATTTAGTTAACACATACCTGGGCTAAACCTAGTTTCAAACATTTCAAACAAATTATTGTTCATGAGTTATTTAGCTGTCTATAAACAACACACTTGTGAAACCAGACACAATGAGATACAGGTGCATGTTAGCGGAAGGAGTCTACGTCCTAAAGAAATCAAAAATAGTGATTAAATATACTAAAATAAGACACAAGAATAGTACCCACTATTTTATTTTAGTGTTAATGGTTAAGTAATTTTATATAATCATAATTTGTGAAGTATGGTTATCTATGCTGCTTTGGTATCAATTACACACAGACTTTCCAAAAACATCTAAAAGGATATTAAACAATTAATTTTAAAATAATAAAGCAAAATTTTGTAAACTTAGTTGATAGAAGTTCAGACTTTTAATTCATGTAAGCACAATCATGCATGATGCTACTGACTACGCTCTTAACGTCACACGTCAGGGTCGGGCTCAGTAATGTCTGACTAGACGTGGATGATAATGTTTAATCATAATTGATTAGAAATTGCATTGTATTTAAATATGTCTGATATTTTCCTTTATAAAAAGACTTAAGTTTGAACCATTTTAATGTAAAGATCGTGAATAATTCCGGAATCTGTGAGACGCGTTGATGACGTTGCGGGTCTGAGGCGGGGATTTGAGCAGAATTGCGTGTGATTTGCGGCGAAGTGCGGGAGGAGGGAGGAAATCTGACCGCCTCCTCTAATATAAATTCCCTTTCCACAGCATATTTCTTCCTCTTTCTGTTAACCTGGCATAGGGGAGCAGCTGCTGTGTACTAATCGCCAAACCTTGGTGAGTAGTGATTTTATATGGAGATTTTTTTTTAACGTATTTGTCTTTTTAATCAGAAACGTAGTTTATTGTTAGGTATTTATTTTGCCACATTTGTACTTTTTCTTGTGTTACGTTTGGTTTATCTGTATGCAGTGTAAGTGTTGGATAAAGTATTAGATAAAGTTAGGAATGCTAAATAAATTTGATATTCATTTTGTTGGCTACTTGGGTTTGCTTTCATATTTCTGTTAAATAAACTAATGTACGCCTTCTTTGAACAATGTCTGAGCCGGTAACAGAACAAAGACTACCCGGAGGAGTCTCCGGCCTGTTTAAAAAGCTTTTGCCTCCAATCTTTTTTTAACTACTGTATGAATACAACTTTATAAAACTCCTCGTTAAAACTAGGTTATTTTCATCCTACCTCAATTTTCTTATTTCCTACGATCTTATGCATCTGTAAAACACGTGTCGCTTTGGCTTGTGACCGGCCTGTACGTTAGGCCCCAACGTGCCAGACATGAGGGCCAATTACACATTTCCATGTCTTTTTAATTAAAGTACTTGTATACTTGGTGTAAGCTTATTTATGAAAACTCAACTAAATGGCCGCTTTTTTTTTTTTTAAATAAATATTTTATACAGAAACTTAAGCAAACATGGGAAAGGAAAAGGTCCACATTAACATCGTGGTTATCGGCCACGTCGACTCCGGAAAGTCCACCACCACCGGTCATCTCATCTACAAATGCGGTGGCATCGACAAGAGAACCATCGAAAAGTTCGAGAAGGAAGCTGCCGAGGTAAGTTGGCTATATGATTTTGTTCAAATTTGCGTTTTTGCACCACAACCAGTTGAGCCAAGATGGCGCCCTGAAACACGCGTTAGTGGTCTCAAGCCGGCTGGGTGGGTGTGGCTTGCGCATTGACGTAACAAACTTCAGCTAATGGCGCACACTGATAGTGCTTAATTTAACGACTATTGAAATACCATCACATTTATTTATGTAATTGGTTTTAATAAAAAAGCTCGTTTACTATGGACGGTTTTGTCAAAGTTGTGGAAAAGTTGTGTAATGTAAAACGACTTAATATTCTATGACTTCAGATGGGCAAGGGCTCCTTCAAGTACGCCTGGGTGCTGGACAAACTGAAGGCTGAGCGTGAGCGTGGTATCACCATTGACATTGCCCTCTGGAAGTTTGAGACCAGCAAGTTCTACATCACCATCATTGATGCCCCTGGACACAGAGATTTCATCAAGAACATGATCACTGGTACTTCACAGGTATGTTATACTGTTTGTAAAACGCACTTTACAAACTTTTGTGAAGACATTGTTTTGGTCTCTGCTAAACCTGAAGTTTTTTTATTTTGTAGGCTGATTGTGCTGTGTTGATTGTGGCTGGTGGTGTCGGTGAGTTTGAGGCTGGTATCTCCAAGAACGGACAAACCCGTGAACACGCCCTCCTGGCCTTCACCCTGGGAGTGAAGCAGCTTATCGTTGGAGTCAACAAGATGGACTCCACCGAGCCCCCATACAGCCAGACTCGCTTTGAGGAAATCACCAAGGAAGTCAGCGCCTACATCAAGAAGATTGGTTACAACCCTGCCACTGTTGCTTTTGTGCCAATTTCTGGATGGCATGGGGACAACATGCTGGAGCCCAGCAGCAATGTAAGTTGTAGCTCTTGTGCTCATTTCAAATGGAGCCTGTATATGAATAGTTGATTAAATGCTTTTCTCTTCAATTCAAGATGGGCTGGTTCAAGGGATGGAAGATTGAGCGTAAAGACGGTAATGCTAGCGGTATTACTCTTCTGGAGGCTCTGGATGCCATCCTGCCACCCTCTCGCCCCACTGACAAGCCCCTCCGGCTGCCCCTGCAGGACGTCTACAAGATTGGAGGTTTGTAACATTTAACATGGCACCTAGTGCACAATGCAAACATTATTGTAGCACTCCTAACATTGCTTTTTACTGTAGGTATTGGAACTGTGCCCGTGGGTCGTGTGGAGACTGGTGTGCTGAAACCTGGCATGATTGTTACCTTTGCCCCTGTCAACGTGACCACTGAAGTCAAGTCTGTTGAGATGCATCACGAGTCTCTCCCTGAGGCTACTCCTGGTGACAACGTTGGTTTCAACGTCAAGAACGTGTCTGTGAAGGACATCCGTCGTGGTAACGTGGCTGGAGACAGCAAAAACGACCCACCAATGGAGGCTGGCAGTTTCACTGCTCAGGTTGGTATTCTGCCACTTGTTAATTGGTATTTGATCTGATGTTGAGGCTGAAGGCTAACTTGTTCCTTTTTCAAAAAGGTCATCATCCTGAACCACCCTGGCCAGATCTCTCAGGGTTATGCCCCTGTGCTGGACTGTCACACTGCCCACATTGCCTGCAAGTTTGCTGAGCTGAAGGAGAAGATTGACCGTCGTTCTGGCAAGAAACTTGAGGACAACCCCAAGAACCTGAAGTCTGGTGATGCTGCCATTGTTGAGATGATTCCTGGCAAGCCCATGTGTGTTGAGAGCTTCTCTACGTACCCACCTCTTGGTAAGGATTTTTGATTAAATACTAGTTAGTTGATGTAAATTTTTGCTCTTAATACAGTAAAACCATATAAATATGGCTAATTTTTTCTCCCCCCTTTTCTTCAAAGGTCGCTTTGCTGTGCGTGACATGAGGCAGACCGTTGCTGTTGGTGTCATCAAGGCCGTTGAAAAGAAGGCTGCTGGTGCTGGCAAGGTCACAAAGTCTGCACAGAAGGCTGGCAAGACCAAGTGAATTCTCATTCCAGCTGTTCTAGAGGTTGTGGGGCATCCTGTCTCACCACCTGAATTTTTTCTAAACCTGGGCACTCTACTCAAGGACTGGCTAATGTTGATTAAGACTCATCGTAAGAATTTTCGCAGGAAAGGAATCCATTATGGATAACTGTTGTGGCTTCATTGTTTGAATAGCCTCTTTCAGTTGTTAATTTGAGTTGAAGGGTTTAGAACTGCACCTGTTGCCACAGTTATATTGGAAAGCTGCTGAGTAACTAATAAACTGATTAAAAAATTGCAATACCTGTCTTGTCTTCTGTCAAAGGCTGGTTTTCATGCTGATATGCTTGTACCCAAGTGCAAGTACAGTGTAAGCACTGCATGGTTTTATTCTGACTGCCAAGTTTGCTTGATCCAATCATTGCATAGAGTAACCCAGTGATGCACCCTTTTTATCCAGATCACAGATCAGGTGTCCCAACTCTTTTATACCCTCCCCAACTCGGTTGGTATAAATATAAATGAGTCGTGTGACTCGTTCCTTTTTATCCAACTCAACCCTGGGGTCTTTAGGCAGAACTTGGCTGGTAAGTTGGACCTGTTCTAGTTCTGTTCCTTTTGGTAAGTCTTCTAGATTTTCTTAATAAATATTAAACAAACGTAATGTTAGTGTTATAGTATATTGGTCTTTGGCTTAAGCACTTGAGAAACGGAGTTTGTCTTGCTACTGGCCTCTACCGCATTTTAAACAGCTGTTGAAATGGCAGTCTGGAACAACATGGCCGCCTCCAGCAACTCAACATGGAGGTTGTAAGGGAGGAGGCAGCAGCAGAAACGGCTTGGAGCGAATTTGCCACGGTTTAGATATTTGTTCAAAGACTGCTTTACATTTCTGGCGTTTGATAGTCTAGGAATACTAGTTTTAGTCGTTGAAATTAGTCGGGACTATAGTAAAATTTAATGTTAGCAATTTATTAAATCTAACTTGAAATGTTAATTAAAATTTGTGTAATTTAGGGTATTAAATCCCCTTTTTCCCTTCACATGGACAAGCTAATAGTTTGTGTATAACACTAGAAGTGATGGATACAGTCTAAGCTTCGGTTTCATATTCAAATTTCAGCCCAGTTAAACAGGCTAACGTAATAATGTGGGTATAACGTTTCAGAAGATAAAGTTAAGCGCCCTGTACATAGAGTTCATGTGAAGTTCATGTACGGTGTTTCATACTGCTCTTTACGTTTTCGGCTAATCACTAAATCATACCATTCTAGGCGTAATGTTTGTTCTGCTAGGAAGATGCAAAACGTAATATACTACAAAACTCATGACCCATACCGTAGTAACTTTGTTCAAACGCAGTAATTGTTTCCTCAAAACGTACTGTAACTCTTAAACATGTGCTTTACCGGCGTTTTAGTCACACGTTGACTTAGGCGGGTGAACTAATACCATGTCTCTCCACAGTAATTCACCACTATGGGGAAAGAAAAGATCCACATCAACATCGTGGTTATCGGCCACGTCGATTCCGGTAAATCTACCACCACCGGTCATCTGATCTACAAATGCGGTGGCATCGACAAGAGAACCATCGAAAAATTTGAGAAGGAAGCAGCAGAGGTGGGCTTGCTTACGCGTATTCACTGTTGCTATGAATAAACTGTGAATGTTAAGTAAAGCATTCGGCCTGGCTTTTTATGGGTGCGCCGTTTTAGTGGCCAGTATTAATAACGTGGATGGAGTACAGGCGCCACCTACTGTTTCAGTTATCTACACGGTCTGTATAGATAGTCATGTCATTCTTATCTGTATAAGGTTTTATTTGTATTAATATGAAATATCCATAGTTTATGCTTTGACTGAGCTCTTGTAAAGAGAATTTATGTTTTGTACACTTTCGTACACACCAAGTCATGACAGTCCCAGAATTTCATTTATTTCATTTATAACTTCTTTTTCTTTACATTTACATTTTCTGCATTTAGCAGACGCTCTTATCCAGAGCGACTTACAGAAGTGCTTCCATAGTAAACATTTCATTTATCAAGTTTTAGTAAACAGTCGAAGAACACAAATCTGCTGAAACCTGTTAGAACCTTTTTTTTTTTTTTTTTTTTTTTTTTTTGGAAATGGAAAAAAATTTTTAGTAAATAAGTACAAGTCAGCTTAAGTGTTTAGTAAAAAGGTGGGTTTTTAATTGTTTTTTAAAGACAGCAAGAGACTCCGATGTTCGGACAGACAGAGGAAGTTCATTCCACCACTTGGGTGCTAGAACAGAGAAGAGCCTTGATGCTTGTCTTCCTTTAGTCCTGGGTGGAGGCTCAAGTCGAGCGAGACTAGTGGCTCGGAGGTTGCGTGGTACAGAGGTTGCGTAGACCTCGAAGGTAGCTTGGGGCTGGTCCATTTTTGGCTTTGTAGGCGAGCATCAGTGTTTTAAACTGAATGCGTGCAGCTACAGGAAGCCGGTGAAGAGAACGCAGCAGTGGGGTGATGTGGCAGTGTTTGGGCTGGTTAAAAATCAAGGGTTTAATAGTGGACATGGGAGCTCCTGCCAGGAGGGAGTTGCAGTAGTCCAACCGTGAGATTACAAGTGATTGGACCAGAATCTGGGTAGCTTCCCTGGAGAGAAATGGTCGAATCTTCCTGATGTTGTACAGGAGGAACCGGCACGATCTTGTCATGTTGGCTATATAAGGAGAGAAGGTCAGCTGGTTATCCAGGACAACACCACGGCTTCTTACCTTATCAGATGGTCTGATCTGGGAATCATCTGGGAAATGACTAGGTCCTGGGTTGGAGATTGATCTCCGGGAATGAGCAACATCTCTGTCTTGCTGGGATTAAGTTTTAGATGATGAGCTGACCTCCATTGTGAGATATCTCGCAGACATGCTGAGATGCGAGCTGAGACTTGTGTGTCTGAAGGAGGAAATGACAGAACGAGCTGAGTGTCATCTGCATAGGAGTGGTAGGAGAAGCCATGGGAGGCTATGACCTTACCCAGAGAGCGGGTGTAGATAGAGAAAAGAAGTGGGCCAAGTACAGAGCCCTGAGGAACACCGGTTGAGAGAGTGCATGGGGGAGATATGGATCCCCTCCATGACACTTGGTAGGAGCGCCCTTCGAGGTAGGAGGCCATCCAATGCCATGCTGAACCAGTTACTCCAAGGTTGGAGAGACTGGACAAGAGAATGCTGTGATTCACTGTGTCGAAGGCTGCAGAGAGGTCAAGAAGAATAAGGACTGATGACAGTGGCTGCTTTGGCTGCATGAAGCTTCTCAGTAACAGCTACAAGTGCTGTTTCCGTAGAATGCGCTGCCTTGAAGCCAGACTGGTACGGATCGTGGAGGTCATTCTGAGTAAAAGATTTTTCTTAAATGATTGGAATACATTCTATTTTTTTCACAAATCTGAGATTTCTTTAGCATATATATATATATATATATATATATATATATATATATATTTTTTTTCTTCTTTTTTTTCTTCTTTTTTTTTTTTTTTTTTTAATCTATTTATTTATTTTTATTTATTTTTTTTAACTAATGGGCTAAGTATATACAAACACAACTTGTTTTTGCGTTCATTGCCCCATAGTCAAACACTATAATATTAATTATTAGATTTCTGGCATAACAGGGCACATTTTAAAGCTTTCTCTAGCTTCGTTTACCCAATCCAAAAATAATCTTGAGCATAATATTATTACAACCATGCTTGATACCACGTATCACTTTGATGGGTTTAAATGTCTCACCTTTTCTCCCATGGGAACCAAATAACTAAATTTTTGTTTCGTCTAAACACAAAGCTCATTGAAAAGGCTTTTACTTTTTGTGTTGAGCAACAAGATTAAAGGTGTCTTAATTTCATACCAGTGAGTAAAGCTTGCTTAATTGTGGACAGCACCACCTTGGACCAGCAGCTTTTAATTCACAGCAATCCTGCTTGTTTTATTTTCTTTGGTTTACATCTGATCATAACTTAAAAGTATTACCCCGCAACATAAGGCTGACAGTCTGTTTTTTTCTGGCCTTGACAAAAAGAAAAAACTTTAAATGATAAGTAATAATTCTGTTTTTTAAACATAAAAAAACCAAACAAAATATTTAAAAAATAGTTTTAGTGAGTATATAATTGCTTTAAAATTATGCCTGCTTGATGCAGGTTATGTTTTGTGCATAAACAAATAAAAAACCCGAGCTGATATAAAAGAAACATCCTGAAAGGGATGAGGGAATATGTTGAGAATCACCAACTTTGCCAAACAATTGTCCATTAATAATCCAACAATTCCTCAACAAATGATTGTAGGGATTTAAGCTAACCATCTACAGTGCACAATATCATGAATAAAGTTTTTAAAAACTAAAACAAAAGAAAAACAATGTGATTTACTGTACATGAGCCTTCATTTACTGACAACAGCACAAAAACAGATGTCTAGTGTTCTTACTGTCCAAATGAATTTATATTTTACAAATTGGCCACTGTCCAATTCTCTTTTTTGTAGTGTGTCATACAATTTCAATGGAAAACAGATCTGTACTGCAGACAGGCCAGTCAAGTACATAAACTCTGTGTGTACAAAACCACACTGTTGTAGCACAACCAGAGAGACCTGACGTTGTCTTGCTAAAATAACCTTTATTCCAATGTATGCCTTCACATCAATGTACACTAATGTACCCCAATACAATAAGATGTTAACTTTTATGGCTTTCAAAGATAATAATCTGTTTTTGTAATTTTTATCTTTGACACAGAGAACATCCGTTTTTCCGATAACAACCTGAAACGTGAACTTGCCTAACCACAGCACACATTTCATGTCTTTTCGTTCATGTCGGATAAACACAGGCCCAGAGAACTTGCTGGTGTTTATGCATAGAATTAATGTAAAGCTTGTTCTTTGTGAAGAGTTTCAGATTGCATTTCTTGATGCAGTGGTGAAAATGGTTTTTTGCAGTACTTACAAGTCCAGGTGGCTATATTTATCAGTACCTTGACATTTTGTGTGTTAAGGGACAATGCCATCTGAGGGCTCAAAGGTCTGGCACTCACAATAGTGTGTACATGGCATCATACCTACACGGACCGAGATTTCTCTGAATTTCCTTAATCTTTTCACAATATTTTGTTGTGAGCCATGACTCATCTTTATTTGCAAAAACTGAGCCTGTGGTGAAATGTTTTATACCAAATCTTCATTCCCTCACTTGTTACCAATTCACCTGCTTATTGTGGAATGTTTTTAAATTAAATATAAAAAAAATGAAATACTTAAATATTATTTTATTTTGCCTGTCACAACTTTTTTAGAGAGTGTTAAAAGCATCAAATTTAAAATGTTTATATGTCGATTATAGAACCAAGCTGGTCAAGAAAAACACTGGAAATGTTTTGTTTGACTTTTTTCAGTTAAATAAAAGCTCAAGAGAATAAACAAATTAAGTTTTACATAAATTGGTTTGTTTCTGCCAAAAATATTTTAATATACTGTATATTTAGAAAACCAATAATAATCTGCTAAAAAATCATTAAATAAATCATTAAAATACCAAGACTGCCATAAAATAGAAGTGTACCTAAACATGTAAACCTGTACATAATTTTGCATTTCTTTTGAATTCCTTTGTGGTCTTGTTTTGCAAAATGAACATTTTAGATATTTGGATTTTAAAGGGCAAACTAGCAATAAATTATAGCCAGTTTGTCATGAAAATGTGTGTATACACAAGTATTGTGAAATAATTAGTGTAAATAATGGTTAAATATGATACAAAATGTATGATATGTAATTAACACATACATAGGAAAAATGTTTCTTAATTTTATTACCTTTCAGTAACGACAATACAGCAATTTAACATAAAGTGAATCCTTTTTTCTCCATATTTTCTACCAGTCACCTGTCATATACTGTTTGTAATTGTGCTTGTTATTGATTTCAAACATTCATATCTTTACAATAGATGGGCAAGGGCTCCTTCAAGTACGCCTGGGTGCTGGACAAACTGAAGGCTGAGCGTGAGCGGGGTATCACCATTGATATTTCTCTTTGGAAGTTTGAGACCAGCAAGTTCTACATCACCATCATTGATGCTCCTGGACACAGAGATTTCATCAAGAACATGATCACTGGTACTTCACAGGTTAGTCTGTTGTTTTCAGCCTAAAATTATTTCCTACAGGCTCTTTTTTCCATTTACAATAAAATGTTTCCTTATGTCACTATGAAGATTATTTTGGTTATTGTATGTTGAAAAGTTAAACTTGCTGTTTACTGTCTAAATCTATTGTCACTCTAAACAACCTACCCTTTTTATTACTGAAACCTTTTGGCAAAATATGGCTTGTCTTAACCTACAACCCTTTAAGACAAGGCAAGAAAAACTGAAAGTCTTTTCTGTACTTGCTTACAGGTGCTAGGCCCTAAAACTCCCTTAAACAAGCTCTAAATAATTATCCAGTTTATGCTTCTTTTTATTACTTATTACCTGTATTTACTTATTTGTTAGCTCTGACTCTGTCAGTGTCCTGCTTTTCAAAGTTATGCACATTTATTTGTAAATGTATGTTCAGTTTATATATATATATATATACTGTATATATATATATATATATATATATATATATATATATACAGTGCCTTGCAAAAGTATTCACCCCCTTGACTTTTTACCTCTTTTGTTAAATTACAGCCTGTAATTTAAATGTTTATTTAATCTGAATTTTATGTAATAGATCTGCACAAAGTCATTTAAGTTGGTGAGGTGAAATGAGAAAAAAAAATATATGTATATAAAAATTTTAAATAATAAACTGGAAAATGGCATGTGCGTATGTATTCACCCCCTTTGCTATGAAGCCCCTAAAAAGTTCTGGTGCAACCAATTACCTTCAGAAGTCACATAATTAGTGAAATAAAGTTCACCTGTGTGCAATCTATGTGTCACATGATCTGTCAGTATCTATACACCTTTTCTAAAAGGACCCAGAGGCTGCAATACCACTAAGCAAGAGGCACCACTAACCAAACAAAACCATGAAGACCAAGGAGCTCTCCACACAAGTCAGGGATAAAGTTGTTGAGAAGTACAAGTCAGGGTTGGGTTATAAAAAAATTTCCAAATCTTTGATGATACCCCGAAGCACAATCAAATCCATCATCATCAAATGGAAAGAACATGGTACCACAACAAATCTGCCAAGAGGGGGCCGTCCACCACAACTCACAGACTGGGCAAGGAGGGCAATAATCAGAGAGGCAATACAGAGACCACAGGTAACCCTGAAGGAGCTGCAGAGTTCCACAGCAGAGACTGGAGTATCTGTCCATAGGACCACAATAAGCCGTACACTCCACAGAGCTGGGCTTTATGGAAGGGTGGCTAGAAAAAAGCCATTACTTAAAGATAAAAATAGGAAAGAACGTTTTGAGTTTGCCAAAAAGCATGTGAAAGACTCCCCAAATGTATGGAGAAAGGTGCTCTGGTCAGATGAGACTAAAATTGAACTTTTTGGCCACCAAGGAAAACGCTATGTCTGGCGCAAACCCAACACATCTCATCACCCCAAGAACACCATTCCCACAGTGAAACATGGTGGTGGCAGCATCATGCTGTGGGGATGTTTCTCAGCAGCAGGGACTGGGAAACTGGTCAGAATTGAGGGAAAGATGGATGGTGCTAAATACAGGGATATTCTTGAGCAAAATCTGTTTCAGTCTGCCAGTGATTTGAGACTGGGACGGAGGTTTACCTTTCAGCTGGACAATGACCCTAAGCATACTGCAAAAGCAACACTCGAGTGGTTTAAGGCGAAACATTTAAATGTGTTGGAATGGCCTAGTCAAAGTCCAGACCTTAATCCAATTGAGAATCTGTGGTCAGACTTGAAGATTGCTGTTCACCAGCGGAAACCATCCAGCTTGAAAGAGCTGGAGCAGTTTTGCCTTGAGGAATGGGCAAAAATCCCAGTGGCTAGATGTGGCAAACTCATACAGACTTATCCAAAGCGACTTGCAGCTATAATTGCTGCAAAAGGTGGCTCTACAAAGTACTGACATTAGGGGGGTGAATAGTTATGCACATTGAAGTTTTCTGTTATTTTGTCTTATTTGTTGTTTGCTTCACAATAAAAAAAAATTCACATCTTCAAAGGTGTAGGCCTGTTCTTTAAATGAAATGATGCAAACCCCCAAACAATACATTTTAATTTCACGTTGTGAGCCAACAAAACACGAAAAATGCTCAGGGGGGTGAATACTTTTGCAAGCCACTGTATATACAGTACAGGCCAAAAGTTTGGACACACCAGCCAAAAGTTTGGACACACCTTCTCTTCAATGTTTATTATTTTTATTTTCTACATTGTAGATTAATACTGAAGACATCCAAACTATGAAGAATTATGTAGTGAACCAAAAAGTGTTAAACAAACCAGAATATGTTTTATATTTTACCAACTCTACCTCTGCACAACCCAACTGATGGTCTCAAACACATTAAAAAAGCAACAAATTCCAAAAATTCACTCTAGACAAGGCACAAACATTCATTGAAAACCATTCCAGGTGGAAACCTAATAAAGCTGGTTGAGAAAATTTCAAAGAGTGTGCAAATCTGTCATTAAAGCAAAAGATGGCTACTTTGAAGAATCTAAAATATAAAACATATTCTGGTTTGTTTAACACTTTTTTGTTTACTACATAATTCCATGTGTGTTCCTTCATAGTTTGGATGTCTTTAGTATTAATCTACAATGTAGAAAATTTAAAAAAAAATTAAGAAAAACCACAGGAATGAGAAGGTGTGTCCAAACTTTTGGCCTGTACTGTGTATATATATATATATATATATATATATATATATATATATATATATATATATATATATTAGGGCTGTCGAAGTTAACGCGATAATAACGCATTAACGCAATCTCAATTTAACGCGATTAAAAACAATAGTGCCGTTAACTCAAATTCTAGTTCATGTTGAGACTTGACTGGTAGAACCAACGTTTTAATGTCGGACTTGCCACCGTTGTTCATTTGCGGTTTGTTAAAATAATATAACTGAGCGTCGTAGGGATGCACTTGCATAATAAAGAAATAAATACACGGTATATTCACAAGTTGTCGGGAGCAAAACACTTTATTAACTTAATCTGTTACGGCACTGAATACCGGAGTCAAGCACGCTAGTCCATGAACTATGGAAGCCCCAAAAGGGTCAAAACACACTCACTTCGTGTAGAAACGTCCACTTTTCACATTTCACTTAAAAAACCTTGTTTTCTATAACATTTACACAGATTTTATTTAATGCGATTAATCGCGATTAACTATATGAAATTCTGAGATTAATCGCGATTAAAAATTTTAATCGTTTGACAGCCCTAATATATATATATATATATATATATATATTTATTTATTTATTTATTTATTTATTTATTATTTTTGCATTAGGCTGACTGTGCTGTGCTGATCGTTGCTGCTGGTGTCGGTGAGTTTGAGGCTGGTATCTCCAAGAACGGACAAACCCGTGAACACGCCCTTCTCGCTTTCACCCTGGGAGTGAAGCAGCTTATTGTTGGAGTCAACAAGATGGACTCCACTGAGCCCCCATACAGCCAGGCTCGCTTTGAGGAAATCACCAAAGAAGTCAGCGCCTACATCAAGAAGATTGGTTACAATCCCGCAGCTGTTGCTTTTGTGCCAATTTCTGGATGGCATGGAGACAACATGCTGGAGCCCAGCACCAATGTGAGAGCCAAAACATGGCAATGTACTTATTATATATATATAATGGTTGAAAGACTAGCATATAATTAACATACACTCATTAACATATTAAAATGACTGACTTTAGCACAGTCATTTTATATACAGTGTATCACAAAAGTGAGTACACCCCTCACATTTCTGCAGATATTTAAGTATATCTTTTCATGGGACAACACTGACAAAATGACACTTTGACACAATGAAAAGTAGTCTGTGTGCAGCTTATATAACAGTGTAAATTTATTCTTCCCTCAAAATAACTCAATATACAGCCATTAATGTCTAAACCACCGGCAACAAAAGTGAGTACACCCCTTAGTGAAAGTTCCTGAAGTGTCAATATTTTGTGTGGCCACCATTATTTCCCAGAACTGCCTTAACTCTCCTGGGCATGGAGTTTACCAGAGCTTCACAGGTTGCCACTGGAATGCTTTTCCACTCCTCCATGACGACATCACGGAGCTGGCGGATATTCGAGACTTTGCGCTCCTCCACCTTCCGCTTGAGGATGCCCCAAAGATGTTCTATTGGGTTTAGGTCTGGAGACATGCTTGGCCAGTCCATCACCTTTACCCTCAGCCTCTTCAATAAAGCAGTGGTCGTCTTAGAGGTGTGTTTGGGGTCATTATCATGCTGGAACACTGCCCTGCGACCCAGTTTCCGGAGGGAGGGGATCATGCTCTGCTTCAGTATTTCACAGTACATATTGGAGTTCATGTGTCCCTCAATGAAATGTAACTCCCCAACACCTGCTGCACTCATGCAGCCCCAGACCATGGCATTCCCACCACCATGCTTGACTGTAGGCATGACACACTTATCTTTGTACTCCTCACCTGATTGCCGCCACACATGCTTGAGACCATCTGAACCAAATAAATGAATCTTGGTCTCATCAGACCATAGGACATGGTTCCAGTAATCCATGTCCTTTGTTGACATGTCTTCAGCAAACTGTTTGCGGGCTTTCTTGTGTAGAGACTTCAGAAGAGGCTTCCTTCTGGGGTGAAAGCCATGCAGACTAATTTGATGTAGTGTGCGGCGTATGGTCTGAGCACTGACAGGCTGACCCCCCACCTTTTCAATCTCTGCAGCAATGCTGACAGCACTCCTGCGCCTATCTTTCAAAGACAGCAGTTGGATGTGACGCTGAGCACGTGCACTCAGCTTCTTTGGACGACCAACGCGAGGTCTGTTCTGAGTGGACCCTGCTCTTTTAAAACGCTGGATGATCTTGGCCACTGTGCTGCAGCTCAGTTTCAGGGTGTTGGCAATCTTCTTGTAGCCTTGGCCATCTTCATGTAGCGCAACAATTCGTCTTTTAAGATCCTCAGAGAGTTCTTTGCCATGAGGTGCCATGTTGGAACTTTCAGTGACCAGTATGAGAGAGTGTGAGAGCTGTACTACTAAATTGAACACACCTGCTCCCTATGCACACCTGAGACCTAGTAACACTAACAAATCACATGACATTTTGGAGGGAAAATGACAAGCAGTGCTCAATTTGGACATTTAGGGGTGTAGTCTCTTAGGGGTGTACTCACTTTTGTTGCCGGTGGTTTAGACATTAATGGCTGTATATTGAGTTATTTTGAGGGAAGAATAAATTTACACTGTTATATAAGCTGCACACAGACTACTTTTCATTGTGTCAAAGTGTCATTTTGTCAGTGTTGTTCCATGAAAAGATATACTTAAATATCTGCAGAAATGTGAGGGGTGTACTCACTTTTGTGATACACTGTATATATATATACAGTGTATCACAAAAGTGAGTACACCCCTCACATTTCTGTAAATATTTCATTATATCTTTTCATGGGACAACACTATAGACATGAAACTTCGATATAACTTAGAGTAGTCAGTGTACAACTTGTATAGCAGTGTAGATTTACTGTCTTCTGAAAATAAGGCTTTCTTGTGCGTCAGCTTCCTTCTGGGATGACGACCATGCAGACCGAGTTGATGCAGTGTGCGGCGTATGGTCTGAGCACTGACAGGCTGACCTCCCACGTCTTCAACCTCTGCAGCAATGCTGGCAGCACTCATGTGTCTATTTTTTAAAGCCAACCTCTGGATATGACGCCGAACACGTGGACTCAACTTCTTTGGTCGACCCTGGCGAAGCCTGTTCCGAGTGGAACCTGTCCTGGAAAACCGCTGTATGACCTTGGCCACCATGCTGTAGCTCAGTTTCAGGGTGTTAGCAATCTTCTTATAGCCCAGGCCATCTTTGTGGAGAGCAACAATTCTATTTCTCACATCCTCAGAGAGTTCTTTGCCATGAGGTGCCATGTTGAATATCCAGTGGCCAGTATGAGAGAATTGTACCCAAAACACCAAATTTAACAGCCCTGCTCCCCATTTACACCTGGGACCTTGACACATGACACCAGGGAGGGACAACGACACATTTGGGCACAATTTGGACATGTTCACTGTGGGGTGTACTCACTTATGTTGCCAGCTATTTAGACATTAATGGCTGTGTGTTGAGTTATTTTCAGAAGACAGTAAATCTACACTGCTATACAAGTTGTACACTGGCTACTCTAAGTTATATCCAAGTTTCATGTCTATAGTGTTGTCCCATGAAAAGATATAATGAAATATTTGCAGAAATGTGAGGGGTGTACTCACTTTTGTGATACACTGATATATATATATATATATACCGTATATATATATATATATATATATATATATATATATATATATATATATATATATATATATATATATATATATATATATATATATATATATATATATATATATATATATACCGTATATATAAGTGTAATTAATATATACAGTATAGAGTATGTACAGTGGGGTCAAAAAGTATTTAGTCAGCCACTGATTGTGCAGGTTCTCCTACTTAGAAAGATGAGAGAGGTCTGTAATTTTCATCATAGGTACACTTCAACTATGAGAGACAACATGAGAAAAAAAAATCCAGGAAATCACATTGTAGGATTTTTAAAGAATTTATTTGTAAATTATGGTGGAAAATAAGTATTTGGTCAATAACAAACAAGCAAGATTTCTGGCTCTCACAGACCTGTAACTTCTTCTTTAAGAAGCTCTTCTGTCCTCCACTCGTTACCTGTATTAATGGCACCTGTTTGACCTCGTTATCTGTATAAAAGACACCTGTCCACAGCTTCAAACAGTTAGACTCCAAACTCAACCATGGCCAAGACCAAAGAGCTGTCGAAGGACACCAGGTAGAAAACTGTAGACCTGCACCAGGCTGGGAAGAGTAAATCTACAATAGGCAAGCAGGTTGGTGTGAATAAATCAACTGTGGGAACAATTGTAAGAAAATGGAAGACATACAAGACCATTGATAATCTCCCTTGGGGTCAAGATCTCATCCCGTGGGTACCTGCAGTACCAGGCGTGTCCGCCTGCTTAAGCCAGTACATGTCTAGGCCCGTCTGAAGTTTGCCAGAGAGCATATGGATGATCCAGAAGAGGATTGGGAGAATATCATGTGGTCAGATGAAACCAAAATGGAACTTTTTGGTAAAAACTCAACTCGTCGTGTTTGGAGGAAGAAGAAGAACCCAAGAACACCATACCTACTGTGAAGCATGGTGGTGGGAACATCATGCTTTGGGGCTGTTTTTCTGCAAAGGGGACAGGACGACTGATCCGTGTTAAGGGAAGAATGAACGGGGCCATGTGTCGTGAGATTTTAAGCCAAAACCTCCTTCCATCACTGAGAGCATTGAAGATGGAACGTGGCTGGGTCTTCCAGCATGACAATGATCCCAAACACACCGCTGGGGCAACGAAGGAGTGGCTCCGTAAAAAGCATTTCAAGGTCCTGGAGTGGCCTAGCCAGTCTCCAGACCTCAACCCCATAGAAAATTTGTGGAGTCCGTGTTGCCCAGCGACAGCCCCAAAACATCACTGCTCTAGAGGAGATCTGCATGGAGGAATGGGCCAAAATACCAGCTACAGTGTGTGCAAACCTGGTGAAGACTTACAGGAAACGTTTGACCTCTGTCATTGCCAACAAAGGTTATGTTACAAAGTATTAAGTTGAACTTTTGTTATTGACCAAATACTTATTTTCCACCATAATTTACAAATAAATTCTTAAAAAATCCTACAATGTGATTTCCTGGATTTTTTTTTCTCATTTTGTCTCTTTGTCTCTCATAGTTGAAGTGTACCTATGATGAAAATTACAGACCTCTCTCATCTTTCTAAGTAGGAGAACTTGCACAATCAGTGGCTGACTAAATACTTTTTGGCCCCACTGTATGTATGTATGTATATATATATACAGTATATATATATACAGTATATATACAGTGTATCACAAAAGTGAGTACACCCCTCACATTTCTGCAGATATTTAAGTATATCTTTTCATGGGACAACACTGACAAAATGACACTTTGACACAATGAAAAGTAGTCTGTGTGCAGCTTATATAACAGTGTAAATGTATTCTTCCCTCAAAATAACTCAATATACAGCCATTAATGTCTAAACCACCGGCAACAAAAGTGAGTACACCCCTTAGTGAAAGTTCCTGAAGTGTCAATATTTTGTGTGGCCACCATTATTTCCCAGAACTGCCTTAACTCTCCTGGGCATGGAGTTTACCAGAGCTTCACAGGTTGCCACTGGAATGCTTTTCCACTCCTCTATGACGACATCACGGAGCTGGTGGATATTCGAGACTTTGCGCTCCTCCACCTTCCGCTTGAGGATGCCCCAAAGATGTTCTATTGGGTTTAGGTCTGGAGACATGCTTGGCCAGTCCATCACCTTTACCTTCAGCCTCTTCAATAAAGCAGTGGTCGTCTTAGAGGTGTGTTTGGGGTCATTATCATGCTGGAACACTGCCCTGCGACCCAGTTTCCGGAGGGAGGGGATCATGCTCTGCTTCAGTATTTCACAGTACATATTGGAGTTCATGTGTCCCTCAATGAAATGTGACTCCCCAACACCTGCTGCACTCATGCAGCCCCAGACCATGGCATTCCCACCACCATGCTTGACTGTAGGCATGACACACTTATCTTTGTACTCCTCACCTGATTGCCGCCACACATGCTTGAGACCATCTGAACCAAACAAATTAATCTTGGTCTCATCAGACCATAGGACATGGTTCCAGTAATCCATGTCCTTTGTTGACATGTCTTCAGCAAACTGTTTGCGAGCTTCCTTGTGTAGAGACTTCAGAAGAGGCTTCCTTCTGGGGTGACAGCCATGCAGACCAATTTGATGTAGTGTGTGGCGTATGGTCTGAGCACTGACAGGCTGACCCCCCACCTTTTCAATCTCTGCAGCAATGCTGACAGCACTCCTGCGCCTATCTTTCAAAGACAGCAGTTGGATGTGACGCTGAGCACGTGCACTCAGCTTCTTTGGACGACCAACGCGAGGTCTGTTCTGAGTGGACCCTGCTCTTTTAAAACGCTGGATGATCTTGGCCACTGTGCTGCAGCTCAGTTTCAGGGTGTTGGCAATCTTCTTGTAGCCTTGGCCATCTTCATGTAGCACAACAATTCGTCTTTTAAGATCCTCAGAGAGTTCTTTGCCATAAGGTGCCATGTTGGAACTTTCAGTGACCAGTATGAGAGAGTGTGAGAGCTGTACTACTAAATTGAACACACCTGCTCCCTATGCACACCTGAGACCTAGTAACACTAACGAGTCACATGACATTTTGGAGGGAAAATGACAAGCAGTGCTCAATTTGGACATTTAGGGGTGTAGTCTCTTAGGGGTGTACTCACTTTTGTTGCCGGTGGTTTAGACATTAATTGCTGTATATTGAGTTATTTTGAGGGAAGAATAAATTTACACTGTTATATAAGCTGCACACAGACTACTTTTCATTGTGTCAAAGTGTCATTTTGTCAGTGTCGTCCCATGAAAAGATATACTTAAATATCTGCAGAAATGTGACCGGTGTACTCACTTTTGTGATACACTGTATATATATATATATATATATATATATATATATATATATATATACATACTGTAGACTGTATACTGTATATATTAATGACCTGTTTAGGAGACTAGATCAGGATGCACTGCAAGATACAACACATTTGAATCACATTTGTATCACATTTTGACAGGTCAGAACTGTTTTGACAGCAGATTAGTCAATTGTACGAATGTTTTGTCTCATCAGTACATGCACATGCATTTATGTCTTGAATAGCATTAATAGTCCAGAATTATCAAGTAAAAAATTTAAATGTTTTTACTACTAATACTAATAAAATACTATCCAAAGCATGAAAAATGATAAGTCTTTTTACACTTTGTAGATGGGCTGGTTCAAAGGATGGAAAATTGAGCGCAAGGAAGGGGGTAGTAATGGTACCACTCTCCTAGAATCTCTGGATTCCATCCTGCCCCCTTCTCGCCCCACTGACAAGCCTCTTCGTCTGCCCCTGCAGGACGTCTACAAAATTGGAGGTAAATTCCTGTACCATTAACCTTTTTACCTTTATTATTTAGTGCTTCTGGAAACTGAAACAGCACACACTTTTGCTTCTTAGGTATTGGAACCGTACCTGTTGGCCGTGTGGAGACTGGCATCCTTAAGCCTGGCATGGTTGTGACTTTTGCTCCAGTCAATGTTACCACTGAGGTCAAGTCTGTTGAGATGCACCATGAATCTCTTGTTGAGGCTTTGCCCGGTGACAACGTTGGTTTTAACGTCAAGAACGTGTCTGTAAAGGACATACGTCGTGGTAACGTGGCTGGAGACAGCAAAAACGACCCACCAATGGAGGCTGGCAACTTCACAGCTCAGGTGAGATACAAGTTAGTTTATCATTAAAAGCCATTTTGGCTTCATATTTTGTATTTGGGGACTTTTATTTCAAAGTAATTTACAAAATAGTTTTTTCCAGGTGGCACTAGAGCCACTGCACACCAGAAGGTGCTAAGAGATAATCAATGAAACATAAATGATGATCAAACTACGATTACAATTGATGAATTTTTTTTTTTTTCATTTTCTCTCCAGGTCATCATCCTGAACCACCCTGGCCAGATCTCTCAGGGTTATGCCCCTGTGCTGGACTGTCACACCGCCCACATTGCCTGCAAGTTTGCTGAGCTGAAGGAGAAAATTGACCGTCGTTCTGGTAAGAAGCTTGAGGACAACCCCAAGAACCTGAAGTCTGGTGATGCTGCCATCATACTTATGATCCCAGGAAAACCTATGTGTGTGGAGAGTTTCTCACAATACCCCCCTCTGGGTAAGTACAATAGTTGATAGTGCTACACTGTTATTTCTAGGAACTCAATTCACTACCATCACTTTTCATGCTTTCAACTTGAACTATTATTTTGCATTTGTTTCAGGCCGTTTTGCTGTGCGTGACATGAGGCAGACGGTTGCTGTTGGTGTCATCAAGGCTGTTGATAAGAAAGCCTCTACTGGTGGCAAAGTCACTAAATCTGCTCAAAAGGCTCAGAAAAGCAAATGAATTCCTTCATCAGACACCGAAGACATGCTTACACAGTCCACTCCTGCAATGTCCCAGAATTTTAACTTGTTTCTTAAAGACTGGCTTATGTTGATACAAGCTCATCGCAAAAGCTTCAGAAGGAAAGGAGTTCATTAATTTGAACAAAATTATTACAATAATAAAATTCATTATAAACAAAATTGCTGCATTTATTGTTTTACATTCAAATGCACCACATTTTAGAGAGATAACTCTAAATCTACACATCTGCACATAACTACTATGTATTATAGCATTTCAATTGCAAATGCAGTTTCATTGGGTCAAAAGACAACACGTCAAAAGACATTTTCTTTTTCTAGTTAACACAACAGTAAAGATAAGTTCATGATAAATATATTATTGAGAAAAAATCAGTAGACCTAAGAGCCAGTTTGCGGAACACCAAAGTTTAGGTTTGTTAGCACAGAAAACACACTACAGGACTTGATCACAAGTGACCATTGCTATCTCTACTATCTACCACTATCTCTGTGTGGTATTTAAGTTTTGTTTATGGTTTTTAAATTAATGTAAAAATGTGTCAAAAGAAAAAAATGAAAGTGGTTTACAAAAAAGAAAACAAAACAAATATAAAAGAATAATACATGCATATTAATTGTCTAAGTACATTTACATTTTCAGCATTTAGCAGACGCTTTTATCCAAAGCGACTTAGTTATCACTTAACACAATTTTTGAGCAATTGAGGGTTAAGGGCCTTGCTCAGGGGCCCAACAGTGGCAACTTGGCGGTAGTGCGGCTTGAACCGGCAACCTTTAGATTACTAGACCAGTACCTTAACCACTGAGCTATCACTGCCTAAGTAGACATTGTTAATCCAGTTTGACGACCTGAACAACTATTTTTACTGTGGTAAAATGTACAAACTTGAGGGTTGGGCTTGAAATGAACAAACAAAAGCCACTTATAACCTGAGAGACTGACTTACTAAATAGAAACCAAATGTTTAACGCTTGTGTACATTAAACTTGACTAACATTATTTATGGCATATTATTCATAAAATTTTATAGCACTAGTTAAACCTAAAAATACAATTAAACGATGAATTGTCACTTCAATTTTGCCTTGCTTCATGACCATTGAGCTTTTTTGAGTAACCATTGTGAAATTAAGGCATACACAAACAACTGTGGTGTCTAAGGTTTAGCTGTCATCTAGCGGGACAGAGATCTAGTAGTTATTTTATTTAGTCACTATTGTTTTTTACATACAGTGTATCACAAAAGTGAGTACACCCCTCACATTTCTGCAGATATTTAAGTATATCTTTTCATGGGACAACACTGACAAAATGACACTTTGACACAATGAAAAGTAGTCTGTGTGCAGCTTATATAACAGTGTAAATTTATTCTTCCCTCAAAATAACTCAATATACAGCCATTAATGTCTAAACCACCGGCAACAAAAGTGAGTACACCCCTAAGAGACTACACCCCTAAATGTCCAAATTGAGCACTGCTTGTCATTTTCCCTCCAAAATGTCATGTGATTTGTAAGTGTTACTAGGTCTCAGGTGTGCATAGGGAGCAGGTGTGTTCAATTTAGTAGTGAGAGCTTCACACTCTCTCATACTGGTCACTGAAAGTTCCAACATGGCACCTCATGGCAAAGAACTCTCTGAGGATCTTAAAAGACGAATTGTTGCGCTACATGAAGATGGCCAAGGCTACAAGAAGATTGCCAACACCCTGAAACTGAGCTGCAGCACAGTGGCCAAGATCATCCAGCGTTTTAAAAGAGCAGGGTCCACTCAGAACAGACCTCACGTTGGTCGTCCAAAGAAGCTGAGTGCACGTGCTCAGCGTCACATCCAACTGCTGTCTTTGAAAGATAGGCGCAGGAGTGCTGTCAGCATTGCTGCAGAGATTGAAAAGGTGGGGGGTCAGCCTGTCAGTGCTCAGACCATACGCCGCACACTACATCAAATTGGTCTGCATGGCTGTCACCCCAGAAGGAAGCCTCTTCTGAAGTCTCTACACAAGAAAGCCCGCAAACAGTTTGCTGAAGACATGTCAACAAAGGACATGGATTACTGGAACCATGTCCTATGGTCTGATGAGACCAAGATTAATTTGTTTGGTTCAGATGGTCTCAAGCATGTGTGGCGGCAATCAGGTGAGGAGTACAAAGATAAGTGTGTCATGCCTACAGTCAAGCATGGTGGTGGGAATGCCATGGTCTGGGGCTGCATGAGTGCAGCAGGTGTTGGGGAGTTACATTTCATTGGGGGACACATGAACTCCAATATGTACTGTGAAATACTGAAGCAGAGCATGATCCCCTCCCTCCGGAAACTGGGTCACAGGGCAGTGTTCCAGCATGATAATGACCCCAAACACACCTCTAAGATGACCACTGCTTTATTGAAGAGGCTGAGGGTAAAGGTGATGGACTGGCCAAGCATGTCTCCAGACCTAAACCCAATAGAACATCTTTGGGGCATCCTCAAGCGGAAGGTGGAGGAGCGCAAAGTCTCGAATATCCACCAGCTCCGTGATGTCGTCATGGAGGAGTGGAAAAGCATTCCAGTGGCAACCTGTGAAGCTCTGGTAAACTCCATGCCCAGGAGAGTTAAGGCAGTTCTGGGAAATAATGGTGGCCACACAAAATATTGACACTTCAGGAACTTTCACTAAGGGGTGTACTCACTTTTGTTGCCGGTGGTTTAGACATTAATGGCTGTATATTGAGTTATTTTGAGGGAAGAATAAATTTACACTGTTATATAAGCTGCACACAGACTACTTTTCATTGTGTCAAAGTGTCATTTTGTCAGTGTTGTCCCATGAAAAGATATACTTAAATATCTGCAGAAATGTGAGGGGTGTACTCACTTTTGTGATACACTGTATATGTTAACTAATGGCAAAACTTGCATAACTAACAAAAGCCAACTAACAAGCATTACCATGTGATGAGTTGGCTGAGATTGTTCCATGGGAATAGAGCTCATGGGTTTGTTTTACTACACTCCTCTTATGGCACATGACTGCACAGGAGATGATTTACTCCCAATACATTTTACAATACTGAAATTGCTGAAGTAGTTATTCTGGTAGTTTTTTCTACTTTTTTTCTCTCTCTTTTCACTCTTTTTTCACCCAGTGAATTGCACCCACTGCCCATGAATGAATGAATGATTTTTACATAATTAAGACCATTGTCTGTTGATGATGCAAAAGGCACTGAATTGTAGAAAAACACAAGTAAAAAAGTGTATCTTCTTTGTTCTTTTTTTCAGATTTGAATGTGAATTCGTAAATTTCAGGAGCTCTAGATCTTACTCTCGTTAATTGTGGATGTAGCTGTAGAGTTTGAAGCCCTTCTCATACCATCAGGGTCAAAGTATTTTAAAATAGTTTGCCTTTGCCTAAAACATTTCCACACGCACAGAAATGACATATGTAGACTGCAAAAATTTACATGTAGTTACATCTTGGCATCTTACAGCCAATCAGAAAGCTTATACTTAAATGTATCTACAGTACATGTCAATAAGGGACCAAAACGTGACAAGGCTTAACATATGGTATTCTATATGTTTCCACATGTTCCATGTGTCTACGCACTGTGAAGAACCTGCCTATGTTGCAATACATTATTTGAATGTAATGATTCATGATTTTCTATAGGACCATGGTGCAACACAAAACATCTCCACTTGATCCCGAAGGAAATTGCAGTCAATGATGTCAGCTTTTTAAAGTTTGGCTCAAGGCACATTAAACTTCCCCGCCTGCACACATCATAGTCTTTCGTGTAAAAGACGTGTCTTTACATGTGAATGTTTCCTGTGTACAGACACAAAAAGATGGTGTCTGTACATGCAAAAAAGTCTTTATCTGTTAACATGTCATTTCTAATGTGTGGACGCATAATATTTTTACGTGTCAAGGCAAAGGATTGTAAGACGTTAGTAGTAGTAGTATGCCCAGTATGTTATACTACGTGTGGAAAATGTTAGGTGTCCATGTGGCAATTATAAAATGTTTTGGCACAGATGGTATGCCATGTTATATTGACGTGTGGGAAGTGTACAGAGACCAATTCTAAAACGCTTTGGCCCAGATGGTATGCCATATGAAGCGTCCAAATGAAAAACGCCATATTTACTCTGTGAGGAGCGCTGGAAGTGACAGGGCTGGCTGTCTCAGAATGCGGATGAGAGTGTGTATATAGCCTATGGTGATTTGGCCACGACATTTTAATGTATCATTAACTGCAAAGGTGTATTTACGCAACACTCTACAGCTCTCATTTCTCTATCATGATGGTGTCACTTCCGGTATGCCTACTTGGACAGTTTCATTTTTAGTGTAGTGAAAGTATTTAGTGCGCAAGTCTGGAATTGTGTTGACACACTCAGGTTCAACAACTGCTGCTTCTTAGATACAGAGCTCAGGTAAGTCTATTTTTATTACTTAGCTTAGACACTTTATTATTCAAATAGACACTTTATTCATTTTTTCAATTAAACCAGTAATCATTGTTCAATGACCGTATTTGGATAATTTACTTGATAATAAGTTCTTAACAGGAAACAAACTTGAACTTTTTCCCCTTTAGATTCTAGTGCACAACTTCTAATTATTTAGAGCATTTTATACACACATAGACGCACACGCACACGCACACACACACACACACACACACACACACACACAGAGATCAGCTAAAATACTAGAACTAAATATTAGGACCAAAAATTTGCATGGCAATGCCTATTTTGTAACAATTGTGCCAGTCTCAGTAAAGGATATATTAAATGTTGGGCTAATAGTAGTTACTTATAGACACCTGGATTGAATGCATTAAACCAGCTATTACAAGACTTCTTTAGATGTTTCTGGAATCATTGTCTTGGTGGGTCAGAGCTGTTTTGAGTATAGAGTATGTAGGTAGTCCTAATGTTTTGGCCCCTCAGTATATACATAATGTATATATGTTCACTTAAAAAGATGAAACTGTGGGGTAAAAGTGTAAATTAATAATAAAAAAAAGTAAATACAATGATCAGAGCTTTGCATAAGACTATGGAATTGGTATTGTTTGATCTTTGTTCATTTAATAGTAAGACAAATTAGTTTTTTGACAATAATAATATTTTTGAAAATATTTTATATATATAAGTATATTGCACATTTACAGATTTACTTACCATTTAAAATGGAGAACTCACCTCTGAAGGAATTGATGATTGACAGTGAGGAAATCTCATTACCTGATAAGGCCTACAAAAATCAGACTTTACCTAATGCTATTCGAAAGAAGCGTCAACCTTGTAAAGGTAAGAACATTGTAAATTCTTCTGTCCTACACTATCTTCATTTTTCATAGAAAACTTTCAAGGTTTATATGAATATATGAATTATGTGAATCACATTCATGAAGGATTATAGAAAAGCCAGAGCTGACGTTTGTATGCAAGTATACTATGCTACATAAGTTGCTATGTGCTGAATAATTAATTACAACCCAAACCTTTCGTTTTTTACAGTGCAGGGGTCGACCAAGGTAGCAATTGGTGCATGTTTTAGTTTATGCGTAGATTAAAACCCTGGAAATTGAAACAAGAACAATGTTGGCCTAATTGTTGGGTCATAAAAGTATGAATGAATTTTACCTAACTAATGGTGTATAGGTATCAGGTTTTTAAAATATGCTAGGTAGCTGTTATTTGATTCTACCTAGCATATTTTAAAAACCTGATACAATGGAAGACCAAAGAGGAAAGAAAATGGGAAAATCAGATCTGGCAAGATCTTTTTCGGTTCAAACTTGGTAGGAATTGGGGTAACAGATTTCATAAATCTGCGCTCATTCCCAGAGAGAGGTGCCTGCCTAGTCACTGTGCTACTGCCTAATTTGGAGTCATGTACACCTTATCCATAAAGAAACAAGTTAGATCTTGCACTCAAATGTGTAAAATGTGAAGATGCTAACAAAGAAAACGAAACCAGAACACTGAAGTCTTTGTTTTACACTGCTCTTTTACCATATTGTTTGCTAAATATCTTCTTCTGATTTACATTATTAGCAAATAAAAATATTGTAGTCTAAGTTTGTATCTTTTAAGTTACAATACATTTGTGTAAACCCAGTTTGTACATTTTCACAAAACTGGTGACTTTACCTGGTTGATATTATTAATAATAAGCCTTTAAGTTTATATTTTTAGGTGACCCTAAAGACGTAGATGCAGAAGAATCAGCTGAAAAGGATTTGCCTATTTCTGCCGAGCTCGACCGTTGGATAAGGCAGCGAGGCCGAGACTTACGCCTGCGTCTAGCTGACCGGCAACATGCTGTAAAATTGGTCAATGATCTAAAAAAGGATTTGCTAAAGTTTCTTAAAGAAAATGAGGAGCAGCCTTTCTTCAGAGATGTCTCAGTTCTTAATAGTGGGAGCTATTATGAATTAGTGAAGGTAAAAAGAAAGATAAGAAACTGTTTGAGATGTTTGAGATTTTTTGGTGAAAAGAAGCAGGCATAGTGCCTCAAAAAGTGCTTAACATTACACTGTAGTTACATTATACTTTCTTCAGGGATGTCCCAATTCTGAATACTGGGAGCTATTATGAATTAGTAAAAGTAAAAAGAAAGATAAGGAAGATGTTTGAGATTTTATGGTAAAAAAAAAAAAACTGTGCTTTGAAAAAGAGCCTAAAGTTACACTGTACTGTAGTTACAATATACTATTTTCTCAGAAAGTATAATTACATGATACGTTATTTAGGGATGTCTCAATTCTGAATAGTGGGAGCTATAATGAATTAGAGAAAGTAAGAGAGATGTTTAAAACTGCATATAAGATGCTTAGCTTATGAAATGATTTTAATATTGAATTTTACTTACACATTTCAAGTATAGTTACATCATTGATCTTTAAATGTGTATGTTCTTTCAAACTGAGTGTAAGAAATAAGTTAATAGTATTTACAAAAACAAAATTGTTAGACGTTTGAGTATTACTTTATTTTACTTTGAGGTAAACGTAGGAGTTAATACTTTAGTAGTTTGTCTTAAATTTTAAATCAGATAATTATTTTAGGTTAACTGTAAATTTTATACAAATCCCAGTTTATTATATTATTAGGCCTAAATACTCAAGGCACTGTTATTAAATTGACTTAACATGTAATAGATTCAAAATTACATTTTGCTGAAAATGGGGAAAAAACTATGGGAACTGTCTTTTTCTATTTAGTGCAGTAGGAAACTTTGTTTTAAAACAAAAAAAAAAGTATTTAAAGTTTTTATACTGAGTTCACTAGTTTTTAAATACATATTTAAATCCCCAAGTTGTAATGTGTTGATAAACATAATAGGTTTAGTTTCCTTAGTTTTTTTTACCATGCAAATTTCATGCATTTTGAGTTATTTTAGGCTATCAGATGATGTCGTTGACACACCTAAGGGTCTTTTTTCTAATGTATGTCTTTAACAGATTAATAAAGCCAATGAGTTTGATATCATGTTGAAACTAAACACACCACGAATACAGTATGGAGAGCTGATGAAATATGATGGTCTATTCTATACAATTTCCCTCTGCCGACCTCCACGCGGTGAAATACGTGCATTTCTTCTAGAAGATGGACTAACCATATCAGCCAGCAAAATAATAAAGGAAATGCATTGCTTGGTTCGAAAATTCATCAGCAAACATCAAGGTAATAATTTTCTTTACCACAGAACAGTATTTGGGTAGATAATATGATGCTCTCTTTTATGTCCCGTTTTATTATACTTCCTTAATACATATTTATTTATTTATTTATCAGTTTATCATTATTATATGCTTTATCTGCATTAGGGTAATGTTGGACCACATGCCATTTGGGAACACTGGGCACATGGAAATAACACAGCTCTGACAATTTAACTAATTGGGAAACCTTTGTCTTATTACGCCACATAAGCTCAACTTGCCTCCTAAAGTGCTCTTTGCATTTTCTTCTGTAGTGTATGCTGGTAAAGGTCACTGGGTGGTGTGCAGGAAAAGAGTTAACTCTCCAGCTGTGACCTTGGCTTTCCTGGAAGATGGGGACAAAGAGAATGAGTTACTGTCTGTGGATATTGTTCCTGCCCTAGAGGTGCCACAAGGATGGCCAAAAGCTGCACGAGCTGGCCCGGTTGTGGACAATTGGCTTGGAAAGAATGCAAGACGCAAAATTGTTGCCAAGCCTGTTTATTTTGTCCCAAAGAGACCAAGACAGAGAAACCTCTGTGATACTGAAAAAGGTATCTAATTTTTTTACATTAGCTAATGCATTCACTACAGGCAATGCTTATTTGTTGCTGTGTTTTTTTTGTCATTTCAGAGAGCTGGAGAATATCCTTTTCTCATATTGAAAAAGAGATGATCAGGTTCCATGGCAACAAGAAGACATGTTGTGAGGGTAAACCAAATGAATGTTGCCGGTAAGAATAATAACTGTATACATGCGTTACTAGTTTACCAATGATTACATGGTTATGTTTGTTGTTGTGCTGATATATCAACTGTACCTTTCTTCTATTAGAAAACTGTGTTTGCGACTTCTGAAGTGCTTGCTTGAGGGGCTGAAGCATAAATATCCCAAAGAACTCGACCCTCTCTGCTCCTACCATGGAAAAACTGCCTTCTTTCACCATCTCTCTGCCAGATTTGAAGACTCACTGTGGACTCCTGGCCAGCTATCCACCTGCTTCATGAAGCTGCTGGTAGATTTTCATCATGCTGTGCAAGTTGGCTCACTTCCCCATTTCTTTGTTCCTGACCACAATCTCTTCTCTCGGTCCAGCTTTCCCAAGCACTCTCTCCAGGTTTTAAGTGATGCTTTAAGGGAACAGATTGATTCAGGGCTTCCTCTACTGCAGGTCCCAAAACCTGCCCCAGCAATCTGCTATGCAACTGCTGCACAATTGCAGCCTCAACAAACTTTTCTAAAACCAGACACACTTACTCCTGAAACATGTGACATGTCATGCAAGACCCAGTCTTTTTTTCATATGTCTATTATTTGTGTTAGCTGTGTTATATTTTTGGTCGTAGGTGCACTTTATGCAAAAATGTAATTTAATAGACAACATAAATCCACCTCCAAATGGTTGAAAGGTCCATCTGTATGCAAGTAAATGCTTGTAAAAGTACCTACAATTTAAAATATAAATGCATTGCTTTGGTGCATCTTTTAGAACAGGGTATTGTTTGTTCAACATTTAATAATCACAGCAACAGTTACTACTGCTAACATGAGAGGTGTATAAGAAATCATTATTGAAAACACTATTACTGGGACGCTGCAACCCCAATAATTAGGAATAATTAAAGTTTTTTTAGATTACTTTTTTTAGATTATAATTTTTTTAGATTAAAGTTGTTCATGACAACACTTAAATTACCTAAATGTAATCAATTCCTTAAAATGTTTTGCGATGTACAACTTCTATGCTGGGTGGTGACATTTTGTTATTGTTATATAACTTTTATTTAAAAAATGTAATGTAAATGTTGAAATTTATATGTATATTTAATGTACATGTAATGTATATGGTATTTTCTCTAGTGGTGTAAAAATGCTAAAGTATTAATCATCTCAAACTGCTAATTACTTGAAACAGCAAAGAGAAGTAACTATGCATATACTTCATTTTTGATGAGGCTACATCCAAACGTATTGATTAAAGTTTTTTTCTGTACTATTTCACGTCTAAATGCAATTAAATGTTTTATGTTAACTGTAAAATACTCATTACTCATTTGGTGATTCTCAAATGTTTGTGTAATTGTGATTTTTTTTAATTGAAGAGTTGAAAAGTGCCAGTGATAGCTCAGTGGTTAAGGTACTGGACTAGTAAACAGAAGGTTGCTGGTTCAAGCCTCGCAACCACCAAGTCGCCACTGTTGGGTCCCTGAGCAAGGCCCTTAACCCTCAATTGCTCATTGTGTAAGTCGCTTTGGATAAAAGCGTCTGCTAAATGCTGAAAATGTAAAAGAGTTTAAAGAGGTATTTGTTTAATTAATTTTTATTTATTTATTTTATTGACAAACATTTAACAGTTTAAAACAACATGTAATGTTTGTAATAATGAAATAGAATAATGCATACTGCTAGGAATAGCAAGTAGAATATAGTCTGTCCTGCCTAACCTTTGTGCATTTACAGATGGTCTCAAAATTAATCATATTTTTATAACAGCATTCTGGGTGAATGAATCACATAAATATTATAGTACAAAATATTTTAACATTTTAACAAAATTAGTCATTTAAATACCATTTTATTTATTAGCACTTTAATGTAATTTTTACACTTTGGTTACATTCATGAAGGACAGATAGTTCCAGGTTACTTATAATTCATCAGTTCAAGTTCATTGTCAAACACAGTCACTGGCATTTTTGTATCTGTAGTTCATTTAACTTATATGTTTCTGGATTTGTGGGAGGTAACCGGAGCTCCTGGAGAAAACCCACACTGAAATGGAGAGAACATTATGTCAACAAAATCTTTATCAGATGCAGAGAAATTTTACATTCAAAATACAGAACGTGAACAGAGAAGTAGCGGACCAGTTTAAAGTGCATATCTTTCACAGACATTAAAACTCTTAAGTAAATTAAATACATTTTTCAAGCAAATACAATATTTAGTGTATATATTACTGGTGCAGTATAAATTATTGTATTGCAATAGTATTATATTAGTGTTTTTAACCATACGTACTTATGGGACAATAAGCTTATAAACAAAGTACAAACCACATTTCTAGCACAGCTAGGACATTTTGTAACATGCAATAAAAAACCGAATCTGCAATTTGGTAATTTGTTTAAAACTTTATTTAACTCACAAAAGTACAAAAAAACTTTTAATAAAGGTGAAAGCTTTATTGAATATTTAATGTATACCATTTCAAAACATTCCAGTGACCTGGTGAATTGTTAACAGAGTCATAATTGGGAATAAAAATGGGTTGTGACTTACTACGAGTGTCTACTTCATAAAATATTTTTTTGTCAGTTAAAAAAAGAAAATTTCTCAACACATGATTGTAAATTACTTGCAAATATGACCTACTGTACATAATATTGTGGGGAATAAAGAGCAATGACAGCAATGACATTTATTTCCAGGTAGGATTAAGATATTTCACTTTAAATAACTGAAGGGTTGCAACACATCTCTGTCCAAAAGAAAAAAAAAGTTCATAAATTTAAGCTTTTGAAAATGAATTGTGAAACTTTAAAAAACCCAAACTGTCACTTTATAGTAAGTAAACAATTTATCAGGATAATCAGGTGTCGTTCAAGACCTACAGAAACAGGTCTGTTATAGATGAGACAGTTCAGAAATATGTGAACAAACAGTTATTCTCACATAAAAAGTCATCAAAATCATAAAATCATTTAAACGCAAAGACTGCCACGACTTACTTGTCCTTTACAATGTTAACTGCGGACTTTATTAGCGCAGTGTACAGTTTGAACACAACCAAAACCTTTGTGGAAACAACGTTCGGAGAAGCGTTTCTCTCCGGTTGATTTTTGGGTGAACGCACTGCTATAAATGGTCTGCGCCGGAAGTGTTTCGTCCTCTTCTAGTGATCAAACATGGCGGTGAGTGCATACGAAACACCAAAGAAAACGCTGTACAGGCGTAATCTGAAAACATCACGTTATTGTTGGGTTATATTGAGTGAGTTTTGGATATGATTAGTAAAGGGATGTCGGACGAATATAGATGTCTCTGTATTAGAGATGATAATGTAATATTATGAGAGATTAACAGCGTTAGCTGTTAGCTCAGCTCGTAGTGCTTTAGCTCCAATGCTGCTGCTGTGTTATACTGAGATATATTGCCAGTGAACTCTTTTAGCCGAAGTTTCTCAGACTAATGCGTAATTATTGTGTTTGTGCATTTTATATTGTTCATTTTGTTTAGTTTCAGTATAGCTGTTTAAATCTGTGTCGGTTCGGAGCTTGGTTGAGTTCGCAGTGTTGTGTGGATGTGTCCGGACATGTTCTGATCAAACGTCTCTATTTAATATGTTGCTCTTTTTCTTTTTACATCGAGTTTTAGAATCGTTTAAGTTGAATCTGTTTTAGAGAAAGTGAAAACATTCTTTTCGATTCTCGTGTTTTAAGAATTTTTCCATACAGTTGCTTTTAATGAAGTTTCCGAAGGGAAACTAGTCGCCTATTCTCGAGGTGAAACACGTTTTGCAATCGGATTTGGATGACTGTTCCGAGTGTAATTCAATATTGCTGTGAAGTTATATTTATTGGGATAGTATTGCGTGTAGAAAATGAGTTGTAGTCTTTATTACTAAAGTGCAGTTTTACCTTAAACAAAACGCCGACTTTCTTACCTGTAAACACTTTTGTCATCAGCTGGATTACTTTAGTGTCCAGACTTATTAAACTTATTAATTAGAAAATAATTTGCCTTATGCATTCAGTTGTATAGTCACAGTGTCTTAGAGTGGACACATAGAAATCAAGTGGACACTGTCAAGTACAGTTGCAATCAGAAAAGGATGTCAGGATTGCCAGTTCCTGCAGCAGATACATTAAAAACCCACATCACTGACCCACTTTCATGTTTAACTGTGAGGATAGTATTCTTCTGGTCATAAGTCTCACCTTTTATGCACCAGACAACCTGTTTTATGTGGTCAACCGGTTACAGCTTTGATTTGTCACTTCAGGGATTTGTGTACCAGAAATTTGCAGACCTAAATGTATGGTGTACTTTAGTCAAACCTTTTTGCATTGTGTAGTCTGGGGTATGAAATCATTAGTTAAGTGTTGATTTTATGGTGGCCACTGACACATTGGTCCATTCTTTCTTTTGCACCAACCCAAAGGTTTTTCTTTGTTGTCCTGATGAGTGCTCTGAATGAAATGTTTTCCATGGCCAGTTTGCTGATGTGCCATAAGTTTGGAACTTCTGAATTAAACTCTCAGTGCTCTCTGAAGAACATTGCTAATGCCTGTTGGCCTTTTAATGTCATGAAGTGATCTCCCCCTCTCAGCTTTTGTGACAGCTTCTTAATTTCTAAGGATGCAACACACCTCAGACTCTCTGGGTGGTGTTTATATAACACATTACAGCTGAAGCAAATTAAGGGTTGTTGAGTTTCCAATTGTTTAATCGTGTTGTAACCCAACTTTAGCTTATATAACCTAGCAGAAGGTTTTAATATTAGCTGCACCACATAGTGTTTAATCATTGTGACATGGCTGTATTAACAAAATCTGGCTACTTTAAAATACTATTTTTATTTGCTCCATTCAACTACAAAGTTTAATTAAAGCATAATCTAGCTCTCTAAATAATCAAATCTTATTTTCTTTAGGGGGATTACATTTTTCTGCAACTGTTTGTTTGTAATTTTCTGGTAGAAATAACTGCAAGATGTAATTTGTTCAGTAATGACTGTTTTTGGCATAATGTTCTTTGCTGATACCTTTGCAGGACCAGAGTGAGAAGAAGGAGAACCCCATGAGGGAGTTGCGCATTCGCAAACTCTGCCTGAACATCTGTGTTGGTGAAAGCGGTGACAGGCTGACTCGTGCTGCTAAGGTGCTGGAACAGCTCACAGGCCAGACTCCTGTCTTCTCCAAGGGTAAATCATACCTCCTTTACCTTCTAAACTTGTCTTAAATTTGTCAGTCTGATTTATGCCTTGCAGTGGTTTTGAAAATGTTTTTGAAAATGATCTTTCTCCTCTTTTAGCCCGCTACACTGTGCGATCCTTCGGTATCCGTAGAAATGAAAAGATTGCAGTCCATTGCACTGTCCGTGGTGCCAAGGCTGAGGAGATCTTGGAGAAGGGATTAAAGGTAAAATTGTAATGTTCTGTGTCTTTACTGTCTTGTTCAAACTGGGGCTTTCTGGATGAGAAATGTCATTGTATTTAGTCACAATTGTGTGGATATGGCAATCATCTTACATAGCCAAACACTAACAATTTAAAGTGATTTTTATACCTAAACATTTTTATGGTTAATCTTAACCACTTAATATATCAGATTAGGCAGCAACTGGAAGTCTAATGAATTGTTAAATATTAATCTGTGATCTCTTGCCTTGTGTGTAGGTGCGTGAGTACGAGTTAAGAAAGAACAACTTCTCCGACAGTGGAAACTTTGGCTTTGGCATCCAGGAGCACATCGACTTGGGCATCAAGTACGACCCAAGCATTGGCATCTATGGCTTGGACTTCTATGTGGTAAGTATACATAACCTGGGTTCCTGCCATGTTTCTCGTAGGAAGAAAATGTGTCATTGGGTGAAAAAGCTAGCGCCAACTGTAAATGTTGGTTGTTTAAATGCTTGTATGAAGCTTGCTTTACAACAAGACAGTTCACTTATACTATATTTACAGGTCAGTGGTAGCTCATTGGTAGCTAGTTAAGTGCTTAATATACTGGACTAGTAATTGAAAGTTTGCTTGTTTAAGCCTGACCACAGCCATGTTGCCACCGTTGAGACCTAGAGCAAGACTTTTAATCCTTAATTCCTTTCACTGCATTGTCACAGCTTACATAGCTTTGAGTAAAAGCGTCTGCTAAATGCTGTAAATGTAAAGTATGATGTTGCCTTACTTTTCTTTGAGCTAAAAGTTTTAAGATATGAGGAAAAAAAAGGTGCTTCATGCTACTAGCATTAAATCAGTCCTGTTAATTTGATGTTCAAACTTTATGAACTGAATGACAAGGTTCTGCTAAGGATCTACAGTTTATAATTAGTCAACTCTGTAGTAATGCATAATAGGGCTGCAACTAACGATTATTTTAGTAGTCGAGTAATCTGACGATTATTTTTTCGATTAGTCGACTAGTCAATGATTATTTATGTCATAACCTCCATCTCTGCCTTAACGTAACAAAACTCTGTTATTTAAGTTCCAATATCAAAGTAAAATAATGACCCATGAAACATGAATATGAAACTTAAGCTTGATAGTTTAATTAAATATATTTGAAACATTAATACACAATCACTTTAAAGCTTTGGACAGCATTAGAAACTGTTATGTTTCAGAAGTTATCACTCTGGAAGTCAAAAACATTTATAACATGTGGTTGAGAAACATGTGAATGCTGTCTGTGAGGACCTCAGCCATCTGAGGGGTGCATGAAACTCTTCTCTTCTCATCCACACTCCATTGCTTAGTGCTATTAATAGAAAGCACAAAAGAGAAAGCTGTATTAATTATTACAAACTGAAGGTTATGTATCATAGTTTATTACAAATAGTGTACTGGCTACGCCAACTAAACCATAACAGGTTAAATATCTTAACTGAATTATCTGCTGAGCTAACTAGCTATCATTAAGTGGAGGAGGCTTATTATTTAGAATGAATGCTCTCATTAACGAGAGCAAAAAATATGGAAGACGAGACAGGGTAACGTTAGGCTATAATGTTAAGTTACATAACGTTACTCATATAAATGACTGATTAACTATTGCACTTAATGCGTTAGCTAGCAAACAAACATGAAAAATAGCGAACTCTTAGATAGTTTTCCGACAGGTACTCTAGCATTAACAAACATTAACTACGTTGGTTAAAGCACAAAGCGGTGTAAAAACTTACATGTCCAGAATAGCGCTGGTCATCACGGCTGCAGGGTGCTCACGTTTCACCGTAGTGCTGGCGAGAAACCACAACTCTGCTTTGTAGTGTCTGCGTTCAGCTCGTTTCTTTGGGTTATTTTGGCTGAAATGCTCCTGAAATACTCCTGAAAGTTTCGGTCTCTTTATCTTTGCCTCTCTCTCTTCATAATCTCCCCGCTGCGCCATGGAAGCGATGCTGCGCCCCCTGCAGTTCCTTTAGTGCGTTGCAATAATAACGGCGCGTCGACAATGAAATTCCACGTCGACAAATTTTTATAGTCGACGTTATCGATTATGTCGACTAATCGTTGCAGCCCTAATGCATAATGTTACATCCAGTGGCCACACAAAAGAAAGGTCCTGGTTGCTACCACCATGAGAAGTAATGTGTATAGCAAACTTCAGAGTCCTGTTGTGCAGACAGTTGTAACCGCTCTGTGATTCTTTTCAGTTTTCTACAGGACTTTGATTTGTATAACAGAAATCTAGCATGTTTTATTCAGACTGTGTTGGCTTAGCCAGGTTGAAGTACTGAACTGTTGTTCAGAATGTCAAGCGTTCAGGCCCCACAACTGACATCCTGCTGCTTTTGAGTTCTTGAGCCAATGCTAAACCCTCAGTAGCTTGAACTTTCTTAATAAAAAGTCTCTAAAGGGTCTGTGCAATGTGTAAAATGACTCATGTCAACTGACTTGTAGAATTACTAATAACAAACTTGCAAGATGTTTGTGCTGTGGCTTGTTAGAATCTTCAGATCTATAACCAACAGTTTGGACTATTTTTGCTATACTTTTGCACTGGTTGTGCTATTGTTTCCTCTGGAGTGAGGCAGTGCTGCTTACCTTGCCACTGTGCTTCTCTGATAATCGATGGTATTGGTTGGTGCATGGTTGGACGGATTAGGTGGTTCTTAAACCAGCGACCTGGTCATTAGTCCAGTACCTAAACCACTAAGCTACCACTGGCCTAGGTAGAAAACTTGTGCACTACTACACTACTAAGATTCTTATTTAAAGTTAGCCCACTGAAGTATACTGGTTTGGGGAAAACTGCTTATTTAATTCCATGTGGTGCCATAGATATTATGCAAATATTAAAATGTTGCTGTTTTCTAATTAAAACTATCTTTTGTACAGTTCATAATCTAGTCACAAATCATCCTTCTAACTGTTTTTAATAAAGACGTTGAAGATTAGAACAAAAATACATTGGTTTTATCACAGTAATATCTGTGTACACATTTCAAGAAAAATATCTCAAGTACATGATTAGTCACTGTATATATTGTCCAGGCTGTTCCTTATATTCTGTATCATCCGGTTTACTGACTCTGCTATAAATGCGAACGCTGGTGTGTTGAAAGTATGCAGTGAATGTATAGCAGCAATTCTGATCTTACAGTCTAAAGTGTGTTTTTTGTGATTAGTATATTAGTGCCAGGCTGTTGACTGTTTCAACCACACTTGTAATTACAGGTTCTGGGCAGACCTGGCTTTAGCATTGCTGACAAGAAAAGAAAGAGGGGTCGCATTGGCTTCAAGCACCGCATCCGCAAGGAAGAAGCCATGCGCTGGTTCCAGCAAAAGGTATGTCTCAGCTTTTTAGAAGGCCATTTAGACATGCACCAGACCTAGTTGTTCATTTGCTGTACATTGTGGTGATATTGTATTAGTTGATATAGATGCAATGACGCTCTTTTACTGGACAGTGCAAGGATATGATTACAAATTGAAAATTTCCAGTGCTGCAGCCATTGCCATTATGTAAGAATAGGTTTTGTGAGAAATTTTTCAGATTGATTGTGTAGGCTGGTAAGGGGAAAAGAATAATAAACATAAGTTCAGGAACTGATTTGCTTGTTTTAATTAAATTGTTTACTGTTTTTTTTTCTTTGCCAAACACTGATTTAGTGAATAAATTAATGAAAAATACTAGTTTATGGAAATTGGGTGCAGTGGAAGTGGTGACTAAACATTACTGCACTTTTTTTTTTAACTGTATTGTGTTTGGAAAGCATCACAACATCATCAAACCATCAAAGGCTACTTTATGCAAGCAAGTTTTACAGTTCAATCTTAGTAAATTCACATTTGATGTTGGCGTAAAGTTTTCAGGCCATTATCAGACCTTTAAAAATCCAGCGTGATGCATCCATATGATTACACATTATGAAAAATTGGTTACTTTAAATGTTGTCAAAGGTTTTACTCTAACAACCAATCCTATTGTATGCATTATAAAATTAAATTAAATTTTGTTAATTTTCTCTTATTCCTGTTTTTTTTTTTTTCTCTGTCTTTTAGTATGATGGAATCATCCTCCCTGGCAAGTAAAGGACCACCTTTCCATTTGTAACAAACAAATAAAAAAAACTAAAAGCCCAGTATTGTCTTAATTGTTTTTTTGTTTTTTTAAATGAAACGAATGGTTTATGGCAGCTTGTCTAGAGTTTACTTTTCCTTAGATCCCACTTCGGACAAATATTAAAACAGTGATGAGGTCAAATGTAACTTTAGTCTTGAGCTACATTCACACTGCAGGTAAAAATAACCCAAAATATTACTGTATGGTGTGAAATGCATAAATTGCATTGAATTTGACATTTTAACCCATGTTGCTTTTAATTTGTGGAATCCATTCAACTGTTGCCTCAATCTTATTAGGATTGTCAAGGACAATTTTAGTGTGTCTTTGCTGTGAGTAAAAACAAATGGGAGTATCTTGCTGATGTTTAAGTACTTTAGTTGCTTTCCCTACATAAATCAGGTCCATGTTAAAGAGTGCTCAGTCCCGGCACTTGATAAATAGAATGAGATTGGCTTCTCCAAGCTACCCCTAGGTGTCAGTGTGTGAAGATTTGTTTAAGATGGATCCTCGTAATGGATTGCCCAGGGGGAAGTACCGCTTTGCACTGAGGTGTTTCTGATTGGTTCTGGGCCTGGATGAAAATGTTAGTGAGTGATTGAATACATTCGAATACAAATTTATTCTATTTAACTGCTCTAACTGTACTTGGCCATGGTCTAGAGCAGGGGTGTCAAGCCCACGGGCCAGGTCCGGCCCGCCGCGTCATTTGATGTGGCCCGCGAGAGCTTAAACGACTGTGATTGTTGTGATGGTTCGAGCCGTTACAGAGACGCGCTTATAATTTAATGCGCTCCTGCGCCTTTAAGAGACAACGCGACATCGTAGTCATGGCAACTAACTTTAACCTTCGCTAAGAAGCCATGTGACTTACGGCAAAAGAACGCGGGGTAGCGTAGTTAGTAATGTAAACAATAATAAATAAATACAAATAATTATATTGCAATATAATACCCAAGCATTGTCTGTAAGTAGTGGCGTTTATATTCTCAGTTTGTAAATGTTTAGTGAGTATATCACAGCGTTTTAGTTAAAAATTTACCGTAATTAAATACTGTTGTTACCGTTACTATAGCAATTAGTATCTTTACACACAATTTTAACTCGTTATTTTACGTTTGGTTAAATCTCATATTGTACCAGATGTAACACTTGACTACAGCTGTGTGCTTTTACTGTATTAAGTTCTTTATTGTTTGTATGTTTACTTTATTTTGATGCACACAGCTGGGGAGCAAATAAACTGACTGTATTCTGAAGGGAGCTGTCTGTCTGTCTGGCTGTCTAGCTGAGAAAGGGGGATAAACTATTAGTGAGGGCAGAATGATTGTCTTAAAAATACACTGTAAAATCTAATAAATAAATAAATAAACTGCAGCTTTCAAAATGCAGGCTGATTTTGTGACCTGCAAAGTGACACAGCCCGCCAGTAGATGATGTTACACATATTTACACATGATCCTAAAATGTACAAAAAGATAATTAAGAAAATTAAGCATAAGGAGGAAATTTAATGAAAGTGAAAACAAGTTTGTGCTTCAGGAAGAAAAACCGGTGCGTCTCTTGTGTTATGAGGCTGTGTCTGTGGTAAAGTAGAACAATATAAATGCAGAATTCAGCCTCCAAGAAAAACAGCAATGTGACTGCAATCACAGCAGGATACGTTACAATCGGCCCTTTGAGGGCCACAATAATGCTGATGTGGCCCTCGGTGAAAATGAGTTTGACACCCCTGGTCTAGAGCATATCTACAAACTGTTTTTGTAGGTGGCTTGGATGAAAACTGGAGTAACCGGGGGGGCATCCAGTTGGACATGGTAAGAACATAAAAACTTTAGACAGTACATGTAAGCAAGTTTCAAATCCATGTTCATAGAATCCTGAAGCACTTTTGTTGCCTGCTGTAAGCTGATAAAAAAAATTGTATAGTGGGGGCCATTTTAGCTGCTCTTATTTCTTTTAAAATAAATGAATTTAATATCGTATAGTAAATATATGAATTGTGGTGTCCTGGTGGGGTAGAGCTGGGGATTACAAACCGAAAGGTTGTGGCTTTGAATCCTAGCTCTGCCATGGGGCCACTTGACCCTCTTGGTTTCAAGATAGCTGATACTATCTAGTATCTATCTCTTTTGGCTGCTCCTATATTACGGATCACCACAGCAAATCATTCTGGTCTGCATAGCTTATCTGACGCAGTTTATATGCCAGATGCCCTTTCTTTTTTGGTTTGTTGTGCCTAGTGTCCAAACGGGATTAGCACTGAAATCAGTGTGGTGATCCACAGTTTTCTTTTAAAACAAACCCCAACGTCACTAGAGTTTATTTCACAATAAAGTGTTTAAAACTTGTCCTGAAAATGAAGGTTTATAGAGATACAATTATCACTTAAGTTTTTTTGCAGACGTATCAATGCATTAGGCTACTTTCCAATAGCTTATAGCACATTCCGTTATTTTTACACATTTATTTTACAATTTTTATTTGTACTGCCTTGTTAGACAAAACTTTACACTTAACTGACATAATCTAGTGATTAAAAAACTTTCATGCATTTTGTGTACCAGTTTCTGGCTGTTTTCCAAACTCTTGACATGTGCCCTACATAGTGCGCATGTGCAGGATAGACATACTAATTAGTACAGCGGTGAGCAATTTGTGACAATGCTGTTTAAAACCTTTAAGACCCACTCCTAGGAGCCATAGATTATCCCACTTACTGTTTGTTCTGTTTTTTTGCTAAAACTCAGTGCAGTAGACTGGCAACTTTAGTTTAAAACAGCAATTTCTTTACAACACTGCATACATCCTTAAAACATGTAGGCTATTTATTACATTTAAGTAAATATTTAAGAATAAACTGGCAAATAAAACTATTTAAATTAATGCACATTTGAAGCATTAACAAAGCTTAATTAAAAGGCCTAATTTATGTAAGTGTTTATTTTTGAGTAAGTTACCAAAACTAAATACATTTTACAGTTGGTTTGTTTGTTTGGTTTGTTTACATGTTTGTTTGTTTTTAATAACAAAATTTCCAGAATTATTTAATTGATAAAAATTGTAAGCAGTGTGGTGATGCTGCTTGTTAAGTAGGTGCTGTAGAGAAATATGAATCCTGGTGCCCTGGCTTCTATCCTTGCATCTATGGTAAGGAGTTTTATAGTAACAGCAACTGATTTATAAAGATAACACGAGACATAATTTGCTTTGAGAACTTTTGCTTTAATCAAGTAAAATCCTGGAGACTTGATACATCTGCATTTCCATTGTGTACATTTATTCCTTGTATTAACAAAGACAAAAGGCTTAGACTTAACCCTAGTTGATTTTATACTTCATAAAGGGAACACTGCATACAAATGAAATGCTTTTTCTTGCTCTGAGGGTTTTCCCGCCAGGTTGCTCACTGGATTTCATTGAAAATTAACAGCGCTTCTTATCTTAAGGAATGAAGGCAGTAGAAGGTAATGGAACCATTAATGACTAAGTAGTTACTGTATGTGCAGAACATCTTATACAACATATTGACATAATGTAGGGACTATCTTATTTAGTTTTGGCTATTTGGTTTGATTTTATGAAGGACCAGGTTCAAAGAGCAAGATGTTAGTCTTGCTTGAGCTGGAAATATTGCTGACAATAACTTGAATATTTCACTTATTACTAAAATTACATGTTTGATATATTTTAAAAATATATATTTAAGTTGTGGGCATGTTGGTGACACAGTGGTCTATTATGCTAGCCCAAAACAGTTGATAGTTTTGTTTGATATCTAGGCGCTGCTATCAGCCAGCCTGGTGTCCACACAGACATGATTGTTCATGTATGAGGAGGGGCAATAGCTAAAGCTTGTTGATGGATTGGCTCCCTTTCTGGAGTATTCTAGTGACCAGTATTTTCTGGTGGAGTTGTTGTTAAAAAATAAATACTTAAGCCGTATACTTTATACTATGCAGCTGACAGATGTTATTTGAAATTAAAAGTATTAAATAATATTTAAAAGCATCATTTTTCCATTTAGGTTTGTAGACATTCAGACATACAAATAGAGGTATATAAATATTTCTGGTAGCGCAGCAGGCTGCCCTAGTTTTTTGACACTATTAATCCATGGGCCCTATTTTCACTTGAGACTAAACTCCATTCACAGTTCAAAACATTGCTGTCTTAAAATATTTCTGCCATGTAATCTACATATCCCTCTAGTTTTGAATCCTCACTGACATCTACTCTGTTTCTCACTTTCTCTTTCCTCAATACTACCCAACATGTCCTTCATCCTCTCTGCCTTTTCTTCTTCCTCTCATGCATTTATTCTTCCTTGCTCATCATGGTTTGGCATGTTACGGTGTCTGCGGGAAGCGTGGCGTGGGGGTAGTGCGAGAGCACAGCAGGATACACCCACTGTGGGCTCCGGTAGCTCTTCGCCAGAGGACCAGCTGTCAGTAGCTGGGTCATAGCGCTGTACCGCTGCTTTGTAGCGCTTCTCAGCTTCATTCCACCCACCAACAAGATACAACTGATCACCAAGGGTTGCCAAACCAGCTGTGCTTACTCCCAGTGGCAGAGAGGCAGCCCTATTCCACTGGCCAGTCTCTGGTGAGAAAACCTCTGTGGTCATCACATCCACACGCTCTCCATTCAGCCCCAGCCAACTACCACCAACCACGTATACTTTACCGCCTAGTGTAGTGGAACAGTGCCAGCCACGTGGTGTTTCCAGTTGTGCCTGTTCACTCCATGTGTCCCTTTCCAAGTCGTAGTGGGCCGCAGAGCGGGAATAGGCACAGTTGACATAACCACCGGTCACCAGGATGTTACCAGAGGGCAGGATCGCACTGGCGTGGCAGCAGCGAGGCATGTCCATTGGAACACGAAGCTGCCAGCTGTTGGATGAGGGCTGGTAGCTCTCAATGGTGGCCAGCAGGCCATCTGTGTTTCGACCACCAATTGCATAAAGACGCCCATTGGTGGCCACCAGGCTGAAGTGAGTGCGCCGCTGGCGCATGCTAGACAGGTGTAGCCATGTGTTGAACCTTGGATCATATCTGGGAGTGGTGCAAAGTCAGGGTTAAGGTAATTATTTTGTTAAATTAGGTTACTTTACAATCACAGATTTCCTAAAGTGTACCTGCAAAGTGTGCCAACAGCATGTTTAGCTTGGTTTCGAGCATCGTTCTGGTCCTCTCCCCCTGCCACATATAGAAAACCATCCATTACAGCGACACACTGGTTAAAGCTCTTAGCAGGCAGCTGTGATAGATGGCGCCATGTGGCGACTCCATCACGAGGGTCTCTCCAAAGCACCTACCGACAGAAATGTATAGTATTAGTTTTGTCAAAATTAACACCAATGAAAGTAATCAAAGTACAGATAAAGACAACTAACTGTCATTGTCTAGATTACAAATTTTGCTCCTTGGAAAACAATCTACTCCCAACTCTTTACAAGACCCAAGCCTTTGTTTTTAATACAGTAGGTGTTTATACGGCTTACTTCTCGACTTAAGGCACGTTCAGTGAGGGATGGGCGGCCACCAATCGTTAGCAGAGCAGTCTGGCTGCCTCTGATCTTGGTTCGGCGGGACTGAAGAGCATTCTGTTGGTAAGGTAGCAAATGGTAGTTCATGGCATCCACCAGTAACCGGTGACACTGAGGGTCCTGCATCATGCGAGCAACAGGCTGGATCTCACTGACCAACTCGCTTGCAGGGATAGTCTCAAAACGGACATGAGTCAGCAAGTCGGAAGCGTGAACTTGTCTTTTCTGGTCAAAATCTAGCCACTTCATGGCCACCTGAATTGGAAGAAACATAGATAGCCATACATATTAACACTTGAGTTCACTCTATATCTAACTACTAGGATTCCATTCTCCACCCATTCTATTTCTGTATACAGTACATAAGTATTTATATGTACTGCAATAATTTGCTTCTGGGTCATACATATAAATAGTACCATGTGAATACCCCCACACTTAGTCTCTCCACCCCCATTGGTATATTTTTCCATTTACAGTCCAATGCTGTGGGTTCACTGTAACAAGAAATGTTTGATATAGCATAAATGTCTGATATAAACAGGTGATCCTACCTGAAAGGTGGTAACCTCTGAGGGCAAGATCAGGTTGTCATCCTGTAGGAAAGCAGTGATCTGCTCCAAGGAGAGCTGAGTGAACTGGGGGGTGTCTGCAAACTGGGCAAAGTTTTCTAGCACAAAGCGGCGTGCAGAATCCCTCACAGGGCCCAGACCATAAGCAGCACCGATGTTCCACACATACACACATGTATGTACATTCAGCTCAGCCATTAGAAAATCCATGCACATCTGGAGGAGATTAGGAATTTGTAGAGTAGTGGCCGCAGACACGGTACAGCCAATAGTGTACAAAGACATGTGCACACGGCCAAGATAAGCAAATGTGATCACATTGGCTAGACCTGAGGATAAAAGTAATAAAAATGTAATGTATTAACTTCCTGCATACAATGTAATTTACCAAAAGGGCTTGTTTAATATAATTGGATGATATTTACAATCTTTTCCAAATACTACAGAAATCAAGCTGTTTACCTAGTGGTGAAATTGTAGGTAACTCCAGACGTTTGAGACCTGGGTCCTTGGCCAAGACTTCACGCAAATACTGGCTGACAGAGGACATGACAAGCTTATGGACATCAAAGGCCTTGGTCTTGCAGGCCAGCTCCAGGTCAGTAAGGAAGCGCTCTTGTCTCATGCGGCTCAGCTCCTCTAGAAGTGCAGATCCATGTAAAGGTCTGGTCACCTCCCCACCCAGACCAAAGCCCCTTTCCCCCGGCCGGATCACAGGTGGCATGGGTATCCCATTAAGACAATTTAGCTGCTCAACGTTGAGAGGCAGGTCTAATTTTTTCACTCCTGGTTCAGGTACCAATACACCACTTTCCACCTGTGCTGGCTCTGGAGTTGCTTTCTTGGGACGAGATGACTTCTTTTTGGGGGCCATTGTGACAGGCTAATTTTGGAAATGTTTATAGTTACTGATATCTGATTATTGAGTGTCAGTAAGCAGTGGTGCTCGTGCAAACCTGTTAAAATTAATAAATATGTAACTAAAGTATTTAAGTATGTAAGTTTTAGGGGTTTTTTTTGGACAGACTTACTTTCTTAACCCTCTTTTCAAATTAGACTGACAGGCTAATGAAGCAAACAGGCAAAAACAGTTAACTGACTGAGAACTGAAGGTGGAAACTGACAAACAGATTCTATCAGACGGGGTAGGAGGTGGTCAGTGTTAGCAGTCAGCACCTGAAAAGAAACAAAAAACATAATGATTCTTCTTTATTCTAGTCAGGTAACAGTCACTGTTCAGCACACACCCTTTACAGGATACCAGTTCATTGCTGTGCAACAGAAACTTATTTACTCTTTCACACCTAGGGCCATTATCCGTAGCCAATCCTCTTACTTGCATGTTCTAGAGAGGTGTCAAAGTCCATCTGGTTAGTAAACAGGAACAAATCTTGGTACCTGGGCCTGTGCAGTGTGAACAATATCTGCAGCACCTTCATAATGACTTATTGCTAAAGTGACTGCAGAATAATTTATGCAGGCAACATACATGTAGTTAATTTCATCTGTCAGTCTAGAGTTCAAAATAAAATGATTGACATGTGCAGGTGGTCTTGGGGCATGACTACTTGATAGGGAGTGTCAAGTTTATAATTTAGTAAGGTTCATCACATATGCGAAGAAGTTAGTTTAGTTAGAAAGCTTTGGGGATTCCCACTTAAGCACTTTTAAATTAATGTTTCACATCTATATATTTTTTACTGTGAATCAGAAGCAGAATCTGGCCTTATTGGCCAAATATGCCTACATATATACAGTATATACAGTGTATCACAAAAGTGAGTACACCCCTCACATTTCTGCAGATATTTAAGTATATCTATTCATGGGACAACACTGACAAAATGACACTTTGACACAATGAAAAGTAGTCTGTGTGCAGCTTATATAACAGTGTAAATTTATTCTTCCCTCAAAATAACTCAATATACAGCCATTAATGTCTAAACCACCGGCAACAAAAGTGAGTACACCCCTAAGAGACTACACCCCTAAATGTCCAAATTGAGCACTGCTTGTCATTTTCCCTCCAAAATGTCATGTGATTTGTTAGTGTTACTAGGTCTCAGGTGTGCATAGGGAGCAGGTGTGTTTAATTTAGTAGTACAGCTCTCACACTCTCTCATACTGGTCACTGAAAGTTCCAACATGGCACCTCATGGCAAAGAACTCTCTGAGGATCTTAAAAGACGAATTGTTGCGCTACATGAAGATAGCCAAGGCTACAAGAAGATTGCCAACACCCTGAAACTGAGCTGCAGCACAGTGGCCAAGATCATCCAGCGTTTTAAAAGAGCAGGGTCCACTCAGAACAGACCTCGCGTTGGTCGTCCAAAGAAGCTGAGTGCACGTGCTCAGCGTCACATCCAACTGCTGTCTTTGAAAGATAGGCGCAGGAGTGCTGTCAGCATTGCTGCAGAGATTGAAAAGGTGGGGGGTCAGCCTGTCAGTGCTCAGACCATACGCCGCACACTACATCAAATTGGTCTGCATGGCTGTCACCCCAGAAGGAAGCCTCTTCTGAAATCTCTACACAAGAAAGCCCGCAAACAGTTTGCTGAAGACATGTCAACAAAGGACATGGATTACTGCAACCATGTCCTATGGTCTGATGAGACCAAGATTAATTTGTTTGGTTCAGATGGTCTCAAGCATGTGTGGCGGCAATCAGGTGAGGAGTACAAAGATAAGTGTGTCATGCCTACAGTCAAGCATGGTGGTGGGAATGCCATGGTCTGGGGCTGCATGAGTGCAGCAGGTGTTGGGGAGTTACATTTCATTGAGGGACACATGAACTCCAATATGTACTGTGAAATACTGAAGCAGAGCATGATCCCCTCCCTCCAGAAACTTGGTCGCAGGGCAGTGTTCCAGCATGATAATGACCCCAAACACACCTCTAAGATGACCACTGCTTTATTGAAGAGGCTGAGGGTAAAGGTGATGGACTGGCCAAGCATGTCTCCAGACCTAAACCCAATAGAACATCTTTGGGGCATCCTCAAGCGGAAGGTGGAGGAGCGCAAAGTCTCGAATATCCGCCAGCTCCGTGATGTCGTCATGGAGGAGTGGAAAAGCATTCCAGTGGCAACCTGTGAAGCTCTGGTAAACTCCATGCCCAGGAGAGTTAAGGTAGTTCTGGGAAATAATGGTGGCCACACAAAATATTGACACTTCAGGAACTTTCACTAAGGGGTGTACTCACTTTTGTTGCCGGTGGTTTAGACATTAATGGCTGTATATTGAGTTATTTTGAGGAATGAATAAATTTACACTGTTATATAAGCTGCACACAGACTACTTTTCATTGTGTCAAAGTGTCATTTTGTCAGTGTTGTCCCATGAAAAGATATACTTAAATATCTGCAGAAATGTGAGGGGTGTACTCACTTTTGTGATACACTGTATATATATATATATATATATATATATATACAGTATATATATATATATATATATATATATATATATAATTTGTTTTTGGTTACAGTAGCTCACGTATGCCTACAAAAATAAATTATGTTTTTTAAGCATTTTTGTTTTGATCCCACTTCAATTTTTTCAAAGGCACCTCTGAAGATCCTATAATTCTTAAATTCTCTAAAAGTTTCAATGGTATTTTTTTATTTTATTTGAAGTTGTCAAAAGGTCCAAGTTTTGTCTCCCAGTACCATGTGTCTTTCATATTTATTCAGTAACATGTCACATCACAGTTTATTCTAAGAATTAGTATGGTGTTCTTGCAAACATATGAACAATCCTCCAAAAATTATTAGCTAATTGAATTTAGTTTTGTCTGTGCAATTTTGGATGTGCATCTTTGTGCTTTTTCCACTAGATTTTCTTGCTCCTGAGAACCTTTGAAAGTTTCTTTATCTTTACCACAATTGCTTTTAGTCGCATAAAATCTTTTAAATAAAACAGATGCAATACAGTTACTGGTCTGTCTGCAGCCTTGATACAAAAATGGAAATAATAGGACAAAATAACACCTGAAACACTTTTTTGTTTGGTGTCCTCAGTGCAAAAACATCTTGTAAGTGTTGTGAAAAGGAATGATAACATTACAAAAAGGTAAATGCTTTACTGTCCCAACTTTTTGGAATGTGTTGCAGGCCTGAAATGCAGTAATGGATGTATATTAACAAATGAAATGTAGTTGACCAGACAAAACTGGTTCATACTGTCTGCAATAAAATAAATGTCAAAGTAAATGTAAGAAACACAGAATTTCATTTTATTTGCAATTTAGATACTTTCTGATTTGAGGTTGTACTTGTTTATAGCTGAAATGACAATAAAGGCTTCTGAATCCTAAATCTGCTATTGTCACTGTCAATAAAATGATGGTTTCAGCAAATTCCTATAGTTCTGCATACCTAGCTTCACACAAAAACAAACCAAGTTAGAGCATGACCCACAGGAGCAATCAAGTCAATGTCTAAAAATATTCTAAACCCACAGAGAGCATGCCTGGAGCTATACTGCTTAAATTACCCTCCCAGTGCCATCTGCCCCTTCCATCTCCCATGTAAATCCCCCACTTTAACAACTTTTATTCACCAGTTATGCACCTGTCTCTATTCTATGTCTTAAGTTTTATTGTTTTTGTTATGTATTGTCTTAGAACTATGTGTTAATATTCATACCAATTTGAAAAACAATTACAGATTATTCCACAGTGGATTTAATTAAGTGGGAATAAAAGAAAGTACACAATGTCAACAAACAATGGTTGCTTTTTATAGGCTGGCAGCTATGTAACAGAGTATCATATTATTTAAGATACTGCTGATTTGCTCTGGTATCAGTGTGTGGTGGTGGGAAAGCTATGTAAGTTACTGTAAAAACATTTTGATCTCGCACCTCTTTTGTTACAATGTAAAACACCTGTTAGAATTTAGGCTAAAACTGTTTACCTTAGTTCCATTGGACCACCAGCTTTTTTTTAGCCATATTGGGGGTTCTGTGAGTAAGAATATGCTTTCAGTAAGGTTCTCTTACTTGCATTTTAAATAAAGCCCTGTGTGTGTAACACCTTTGTAGAAATTTTAATTTGTGTGTTTAAATTCAACTCAACATTAGCTCAACAATTACAGTGTATCACAAAAGTGAGTACACCCCTCACATTTCTGCAAATATTTTATTATATATTTTCATGGGACAACACTATAGAAATAAAACTTGGATATAACTTAGAGTAGTCAGTGTACAACTTGTATAGCAGTGTAGATTTACTGTCTTCTGAAAATAACTCAACACACAGCCATTAATGTCTAAATAGCTGGCAACATAAGTGAGTACACCCCACAGTGAAGATGTCCAAATTGTGCCCAAAGTGTCAATATTTTGTGTGACCACCATTATTATCCAGCACTGCCTTAACCCTCCTGGGCATGGAATTCACCAGAGCTGCACAGGTTGCTACTGGAATCCTCTTCCACTCATCCATGATGACATCACGGAGCTGGTGGATGTTAGACACCTTGAACTCCTCCACCTTCCACTTGAGGATGCGCCACAGGTGCTCAATTGGGTTTAGTCCATCACCGTTTACCTTCAGCTTCCTCAGCAAGGCAGTTGTCATCTTGGAGGTTGTGTTTGGGGTCATTATCCTGTTGGAAAACTGCCATGAGGCCCAGTTTTCGAAGGGAGGGGATCATGCTCTGTTTCAGAATGTCACAGTACATGTTGGAATTCATGTTTCCCTCAATGAACTGCAGCTCCCCAGTGCCAGCAACACTCATGCAGCCCAAGACCATGATGCTACCACCACCATGCTTGACTGTAGGCAAGATACAGTTGTCTTGGTACTTCTCACCAGGGCGCCGCCACACATGCTGGACACCATCTGAGCCAAACAAGTTTATCTTGGTCTCGTCAGACCACAGGGCATTCCAGTAATCCATGTTCTTGGACTGCTTGTCTTCAGCAAACTGTTTGCTGGCTTTCTTGTGCGTCAGCTTCCTTCTGGGATGACGACCATGCAGACCGAGTTGATGCAGTGTGCGGTGTATGGTCTGAGCACTGCCAGGCTGACCTCCCACGTCTTCAACCTCTGCAGCAATGCTGGCAGCACTCATATGTCTATTTTTTAAAGCCAACCTCTGGATATGACGCCGAACACGTGGACTCAACTTCTTTGGTCGACCCTGGCGAAGCTTGATCCGAGTGGAACCTGTCCTGGAAAACCGCTGTATGACCTTGGCCACCATGCTGTAGCTCAGTTTCAGGGTGTTAGCAATCTTCTTATAGCCCAGGCCATCTTTGTGGAGAGCAACAATTCTATTTCTCACATCCTCAGAAAGTTCTTTGCCATGAGGTGCCATGTTGAATATCCAGTGGCCAGTATAAGAGAATTGTACCCAAAACACCAAATTTAACAGCCCTGCTCCCCATTTACACCTGGGACCTTGACACATGACACCAGGGAGGGACAACGACACATTTGGGCACAATTTGGACATGTTCACGTGGGGTGTACTCACTTATGTTGCCAGCTATTTAGACATTAATGGCTGTGTGTTGAGTTATTTTCAGAAGACAGTAAATCTACACTGCTATACAAGCTGTACACTGACTACTCTAAGTTATATCCAAGTTTCATGTCTATAGTGTTGTCCCATGAAAAGATATAATGAAATATTTGCAGAAATGTGAGGGGTGTACTCACTTTTGTGATACACTGTATGTTTTAAGAGGTAATCTGACCTAGGCAGTGTGGCTGTAATTTAATATTTCCTTACTTGAAAATTAAACTGCGCTCTGAGGTATTTTATGTTCCTTTGAGATGGTCTTGTATCCTTCTCCAAATCTGTGCCTTTGTATGATTAGATCTCAGACTTGTTTAAAATCTTTCTTGACTCTACAGATAGATCAGTAGATATAATTGTTGACAATTATAAAAGTTAGTGGGTATAACATCAAAACTAGTCTTACAAGGGTGATATACTTTTCCAATGTCAGTAAAAACCTTTGTTAACTGCTGTCAAGCTGAATATTAGGTTTTTGAACTGTACGTTTTTAGTGTATTTTTAATTTAAATCCCTATAATGAATTGTTCATTTGTTTGTATAAATTATTTCCTTGTTTTACATTTATGTGACCAATAAATCAGTTCCAAGAAAACCTGCCTTTTTAGATTTAATTTAAATTAATTTTAATGATTAAAATTTACCTTCTTTTTAGTAACATATTAGACATGCTACTGTGCATATTAAAAAAATAATAAGACACTGTATGCCCACCATGGCGATGTCATTAAGATAAAAGAAAAAAAATAAATAACTGTAGGAGTTTTGCATTTAACAATTGTACTTAAATTTTCTCTGTGATACGTGTGCTTTGTTTAATAATAAACTTGCGAGTGTTGCAACATCCTGTCACTGCACATACTCTCAGCCAACCAGTGTTGTTTCACATGACACCACAGCAGCTGCTGGCTTTAGGTTGTAGGATGCACATAGTTTATTGCAAATATACAGAGCCCTACTAACAGATTAAAGATTTTGCTAGAAATAGAACACACAGATTTACAAGTATTACAGCCCAATTACAGTAAGACCACCTGTCAATGAACACTGTAAATAGTAAATTAGGAAAATTTGTGTAGAAAAGAAAACATATACATTTTGTTATTGTATTATTGATGCTACAGTGTATTCTTTTTTGTCTTTGCACTGTTATGATGTATCATTTTGCTTATACAGTCACATTGATTTTAGAAACCTGAGTTATTCCTCTCTTCAATACAGACACATTTTACATTTACATTTTCAGCATTTAGCAGACGCTTTTATCCAAAGCGACTTACACAATGAGCGGAACACGATGAGCAATTGAGGGTTAAGGGCCTTGCTCAGGGACCCAACAGTGGCAACTGGGTGGTGGCAGTGCTTGAACCGGCAACCTTCTGTTTACTAGTCCAGTACCTTAACCACTGAGCTATCACTGGCCCCCAATGATGTTGAGACACAATGATGTTGCAGTGCTTTGCATTTTTAACCATAAAAATTGGCAAATGCGTGCATTCCCCTTAAATGAAACCACATAACTGATGTGGATTCTTTTAGGAAATCTAGGTGAGAGGTTAAGGTTTTTGGTTTGAGTACTTGGTCTTGTATTGATGTCACTATGCAATCAGTGAATGCAAATTCAAAGAATTTGGGTACAGAAGTGGCTTAAAATATAAAAAGTAATGAGGACAATCAAATATTACCCATAATTATACACATACTGTACACCATGCTATATAACACACTTATACTATGTTCTCCCAAGTCATATTATGTTTTATTTTTGTTTTTGATCTTTCACTAGTAGCAGTAATGAGTACTTTGTTGGTGAAATTGAGATTAGTCGACCCTTGGAGGAGGTAAAAATCTGACTTGCAAATGAATTATGAGGGAAGGGATTTAGTGACAACTGTCATGTTAAGTGCCAGAGCTAATATTGTACCATGTGTAATGTGTAAGCCACCTCCCTTCAGCCACAGCGTGTCATTTACTATATCTACCTTGTTATTTAAAGAGACTGGAAAGCATGCAGGAACCCTAGAGCTGGAGGTGAAATTAGTTCCCTCCTACATGTTATCCAGTGTCTTGGTCCAATTTGGACCTACTTCCTGGAATTCAGTTTGATCCAGTGTTATATAAGTATGCTTACACTGTAATTCATTCCTGAGCAAAAAGCAATTGTTTGCAAATTGTTGTGGAACTAGAACCCTTTACTTTATTCAACTATATTAGTCATTAACTGTTTCAGTTATTTTACATAATCATGACACCAGTTTCCATTGTGTTGCATAGATAAATCAAATGTTGTATTTTGAATTATAATGAATGAATCTACTCTTTTATGAAGGCAAGCATGCACTAAAAATTAAAGCAAAGACAAAAATGTTTTACCTTACTTTTCCAACTTTTTTCTTACTCTATGATCTTTCTTTGTTCTTTCTTTCTTTCTGGCTTTCTTTCCTTCATACAGATTTCTTACAATTCTAAACAAATCCTTTTTTGCTTTTTCTTTTCTGGTCCTTTACCCTTGTGTCCTCTGTCTGTCAGTCTGTTTGTAAGAGCACTGTCCATTTCCCAGCTTGAAGGAGGCATGTTCCAAGCAAAGCAAAGCACAGTAACATTAACCCCAACGCCTGAGCTCCACCTGGGCTCTATTTCCATATACAGTCAGCTACGCCTCTCCACCAAACATAGCTCACATCCAGCCTGCACCCCATTCAAGAGCCTGAAATGGAAAGAAGGCGGGCACTGCAAGCAATTTAGCCATGCCAACATGCTGTGTTCATGTTTTTTGTTGGAGAGTGAGCATTACAATCTTTATAGAATTTTAAATACAGTCACTTTCATCATCTGCTTCATCCTGGTCAGGGTCCTGGCAGGTCTGGTTCCATTAGGAAACTTGGACAAAAGCCAGGATTACCAGAAATACCCCCTTTCCCAGACATAGCTAATCATGTCTGTGTAGACACCTGGTCGGCCAATAGCACCGCAGACAATTGAACTTGGATTGTAATAGTGTAATAGATTGAGCACCTCTTATCATTATTTTATCATCAACATTATGAAACAAAGATATATTATTAACATTTTTATCTTTAAAAAGGTAATGAATTTTATTTATATTTAACAAATATTTAATCATCTCATTAACTTATCTTGAAAAGGTTACAAATTCTGAATGTTAATTGTAAGCAAGGCCTTAACCCTCTAATATCAGTGCCTGAGGAGCAGATGCTATCTATTATCGTTGTGCAGGATGAACCAACTCCTTATTAATGCCTTTTTGCATTTCACCTAGGGTTCCATCTCACATTTGTATATTTAAAAAATATATATATATTTTTAGTATTTGTAGTTGTATGTGTTCATTTAAAAATCACTCCCTGAATATACCATGCATGCATCTTTGGTAGTGCATTAACATTTGCTTAATTGCATTTAAAATCCTATACATTTTTTGACATTCACATTAAGGCATTTGGCACACCCTTTTTTGTAAATCCAAAGTTACAATTTAAGCAGTTGATATTATGGGCCCAACAATAATAGATTGGCAGTGGTTAAGCTTGATTGATTGATTGATTGATTGATTTTATTAAACCATTTCATATTTTTTAAATAGATGCAATACCTCTTATAAAAAAACAGAAACAATCAGGGATAACACAAAAAGTCTGTAGACTTATTTCCATTGTGATCCCTATACATAATCAAGTCCAACAATAAGCAGCATAGCAAGCTTGACATCATAATACAATCACTAAAACATAACAACACAATGCATTCATTTAATTTAATGCTTAAACTCTCAACCTTAAGGCCAACGCTTCCCAAAAAAGGGATTATCAGTTTCATTACCAACAAAAGATCAGGTGGTGAAATATAAATAGAAAGTACAATGGGTACTACACATGTCCAGGGTCCTGAAATTCAAGGTCATTTTTCTCAATTCTAGTCACTGTCCATAAGGAGTTTACCAATTTATTAATGCCTGTGTGATTTCTCTTCATGTACTCATAGCAATAAGTGGACAATTATTAATATTATAGACCATATGGATAGTGGTCACCCGAACAGGTCAGAACACCTTGTTTTCTGTTTGGGTCTTCAGTCTTATCATATATTACTCTTCTAATTGTATCCATCTCTCTGGTGGCTGACCATCCTGTTTTTCTTTTACCTTTAACTGTTCCAAGCATAATTGTTTTTCAGTGAAATGGTTCTTCTCATAATGTGTCCAAAGTAAATTGCCCCTACATGTGAGTAAGGTGAAAATCTTGCTGGATTGGCGCCCTGTCCAGCATGTATTGTATTAGTGCCATGTGTGCGGTGTTGCTGCGTAGACTCTGGCTCCACAACCACCACCTTTTAACATGTCTTTTATTTTAATATTTTCTGTATTATACAGTACATATTTCACACTAAGCTATAATGTTAAGATTGAAATGTTGAGAGTTTTTTTTATTGCTGTTGTGTTTAGTACTGAAATGCCAGTGTTACCTCGTCTGTGTGTGTGTTTTTAAACTGGACTTTGTGTTTCTACAATCGTCATTTTGATGAAGTCGTGGGCAGATATGCTGGCTTAGTGGGTGGCACTGTCACCACACAGCAAGAAGGCCCTGGGGCAGTGGCGTAAGTACAGGGGGGGCAGGTGCACTGGGGCCCATGGCAGGAAGGGGGGGGGGGGGGGGCCCTCCACGACATGAACTCAACCACCCACCTCACTATATATATATAATAAATATATATATAAAATAAATATATATATAACATTTGTTGAAATATATAGCAAACACTGATATATATGAAATAAAACTGATATATATATATATATATATATATATATATATATATATATATATATATATATATATATATATGAAATTTGTTGAAATATATAGCAAACACTGATATATATGAAATAAAACTGATATAAATTTGTTGGCCCAAAGAATTTTTTTGCACTGGGGCCTATGAGCCCCTAGTTATGCCACTGCCCTGGGGTCCTTTCTGTGTGGAGTTTCCTCCGGGAGCTCCGGTTTCCTCCCACAGTCCAAAGACATGCAAGTGAGGTGAATTGGAGATACAAAATTGTCCATGACTATCCAAATTTTAACTGATGAATCTGACACGAATGTAGCCAACGTGTGTAAAAATGACGTTAAAATCCTAATAAATAAATAAATTGATGAAGTCTGATAAATAAAAACAAAGCTGTGACGTGTTTCCGGTATTTCCATGTGGACAGATTGGGGGATGAAGCGGTTTCCGGTGGCTGTGAGGCAGCTGTAAACATGGCGGAGGAGCTGCTGGAGGTGGTGGAGAAGTTACAGTCGCGACTCTCAGACAGCCAGGAGTCTCGTAAGGTAGAAAGTGGTGGTTCGATAGAATCGGTGGTTCGGTAGCAGACGCGTCCCATGTATTACTTTGAGTGGTTTTGGATGTGTGTCAGTGCAGCCGAACAGTTCTGCTAGTATAACAACTCACACGTAGTCATCAAATCGCTTAAGAATGAGTAGAGAAGTAGCAGCCGGAGTTCTGCATCACAACTGCTTTGTCATGTTTGTGTTCTAATAGATATTTTACTATCATGTCGGATTTGGTTTTAGTTGTGAATTGTTATGTGAAATGATAATTGTACTACTATGATTAAGCAGGCATTTAATCATAAAGTACTGACAGTAAGACAGGCCGTGATTGATAGGATTTACCGAACGAAATTAATGGCCTGTAAGAACATTTCACCAGAACTGTCTTTATCGATTCCCAATATAACTGTTTTTGATCATCGCGTAAATTGTGTTTGATAGTCAGCTAACTGTTTAGAACCAGGCCACGACGACACCATGTAGCTTCACCAACTTCCACCGACAACGTCGTTTTATCTCAAAATTAACATAATATAAATTTTCTTTGATGAGGACAGTACGTGGATTTTGTTGCCATATTTAGCTGTCATCTGCTGATTTCAGGTGCTTTCCTGACATAATTCTCTTGTCTTTATTTTATTATATATTGTGTCCAGCTCCTGAAGACACTCAAGAGGCTGGGGGAGCTGCCTATGACTGTGGACATCCTTGTTGTAAGATTATACAAACCTTACACATTTTACCATGACTTTGTTTCAGTGCCACTCATTTTCACACTTTTCATGACTAGAATATCACTAACTTCAATCTTATGAATGGAAGTATTGAAATGCACCTTTGCTCACCTTTGCAAAGCAGCCACCAAACAACTTGTATAAAACAATGCAAATTCTTAAAAATGCATTCTAACTTATTTTAGAGTGAAATAATTTAGCTTTAAAAGAGCCAGATTAAAAGCTGTCAAGTACGTTTTTGAGTAGTGAGTGCTGTATCAAAACAGTTATTCGTGTATGTTTTAAATTCAGTTATTCACAAACAGTGTAAAAGTTTAAGTATTCATATTCTGTCAAAACAGCTCTGACCCAAGACATACAAAGGAGTCCTGTGGTTTCTGGTAGCATTACATTCCCTGCAGGTCCTTCAGCTTTGGTATGTCTGTGGTGGATTGTCCTCTTTTGCAGGTACACAATGTGCATATGCGCATTCACATGATCTTGGACAAAATAGAATTAGTCTGACCAGTCAAGCTTCTTCCATTGCTTTGATGTCCAGTTCTGATGCAAACCTGCCCATTGTAGGTGCTGTCAATGATGGACAGGAGTTAGCACTGGCACTTTGACTGGCACTTTAACTATGCAGCACCACACACAAAAGGGACACATTCACTTTATTACCAGTATTTCAATTTTCTCCGATTGAAGCCACAGTAGCCCCTCTGTTAGTCTGTACCAGAAGCCATAGTCTTCATGTCCTATGGAATCAATTAGTCTTGGCTTCCCAACAACCTGTCGGCAGCTTAAGGTTGTCCCTCTTTAGGGCTCTGTTGGTTGGTGTTCGCCATGGCTGCCTGTTAGCACACCTTTATGTTTTGGAGTTCATCAAAGTCATCTGGCCATAATAATTTGGCACCTAACAGAGTCACTCAGCTGTCCATATCTGCTTCATTCAGCACATTCACATTGATAAGCTACCATCTCAACATTTAGTATATCCCTGACCATGACATACAACACTGTTATGAAGTTTTAATGAATCTGTTAAAATATTATGGTAACATTTTGCAAAAATACAATCTAAACAAAATGCTGCTGCCTAGAAATGTTTTTGCTTCGGAATGCATTGTGGTCAGGACTTTTCAAGGATTTTTCAAGCTATATGCGTGTATTTTTAAATTTTCTGATGGTTATGCTTTCTGACAATAAGTAATTAATATACACATTTCACTTATGTCTGTATTCTTTTCTCCCCCCACAGGAAACTGGGGTTGGAAAGACAGTAAATTCTCTGCGCAAACATGACGTTGTTGGGGAGACAGCAAAGAACCTTGTGGCCAAGTGGAAGAAGCTGGTACCCCAGTCTGCAGAAAGGTAAGCCATGAATGATACTTTGATATTGTGTATGGGGCACTTATTTTTCAACCCCACAATTTTCGCAATCCCATTAACCCTAAACACTCCTGCAGAAACCGTACTCCTTGCTCCAGCAGACACTTTGCAGAAATTAATAAACGTGTCTTTTTTAAACTAATTTTAGCATTTTATCTATATCACCTCATGAATAAGCCATTGATATCTGGTATTGACTAATAGGAGGGCTACTGTGGCTCATATTGCAGATTCTAATACTGTTGATGAGGTGAATGCATGCATTCATGTGCATTAAATCCTTTTGTGCATGGGGTTGCATAGTCACAGGCTGTCGAAGTGCCAATTTGGCCATCAGAGCGACTGGTCTGACAAATCCTGTTTTCTCCAAAAACATATTGATGGCTGGGCATGTGTGCATCATTTACCAATGTAGAAGATAGGATGCCCTGAATGATCATTCATCTTGTAATATAGAGAAATTAATCCCAATCTGGGCCTAATTGTGCAGCTTTTGTACAGATTAGACTGAGTATCAGCATTTTCTAATACAATATTACTGCAAAATCCTTTTGAGCTGTTCTGAATTCTGGTTACCAGAACTACTGTAAAAAAATAACAAGTGCTGTTCAAGCTGTAAAATTGTTGCAGTCCTTAAATAGGTGACTACTCACAAGATTCTCTTATGCATCAACAGAACTAGTAACACAAAAGACACACGCACCCACTCACGAACAGACAAGACCAGTGGATACAAACGCCCCAGACAACCTTCACCGCCACCAGTAAGGGAAGAGGAGGATGATGAAGAAGAACATCAGCACACCTACTCCCCGTCACCCATGCAGCACTACAGCCCACAGTACAGCCATGAAAATTTAGGAGGTTATCATTCAGAGGAGTACGAGAGTCCAGCAGAAGAGCCAGTACCTAGTCCCCCACGGAAACAAATCAGACAGAAGGAACCAGCACGAGATCATAGCTCCTCCAGGGAACAAGCAAGACAGAAACGACACACACAGGGTCAGAGTGAGTCTCGAATACGCAGCGAGGACAGAGAAAAGAAAGGAAGTGCAACTCACACGCCATCCAAACATAGTCGGCAGTCCACCCAACTAGAAAGTAAGGGAGAAAAGAAAAAAGTCAGTGATGGTAAGTGTTTGCATCCCCACTTACTTTAACGGAAATTGATTTCTCAATGTCATATTTGCCTTTGTGGTTGTAAGGTTTAGTACATACAAATCTAAATATACCATGTGTTTAAGAGGACATTTTATTTACAGGCAGAGAAAGACGAGAGAAGCCACAACCAGTGTCAGATAATAATGACGACGATGATGATAATAAAGCTCCCACCATGTCTTTTGAATCATTTCTGTCATATGATGAACCCTCGTCTAGTAAGAAAAAGAAGAAAGCTCCTCGACCGTCTCAGCCTGTTACTTCTGCTTCTTCAGGATCCTCCAAGTCTGGCAAAGCTAATGGAACTTGCTCTAAACAACCTAAGCCATCTACTAAACCAGTATCCATACCCAGAGTGCCAGAGAAACGAATGAAGGTGAGGTCTTAATTACTACTGCCTAACAAACTAAAAAGTTACCCAAAGTTAACTAAAAAGTACCACGTCTGGATCATTTTAGTCTGGTATCTTTTTGAAGTTTTCATATCTGCTACATCATAAGAGTGTGCACTTCATGGTCATGTAAATTTTTGGTTTTTTTTTTGTATCTGTTGGTCCTGGATTTTGTAAAGTTGCTTTGAGACAATGTCTATTGTAAAAAGCGCTATATAAATAAAGTTGACTTGACTTGAAATGTAGGTTGAGTCATTATCAGCGTGGACACAGTGCTGACGACTAAAGCATAACACAAAACAGTGTTTTTATTTATTATTTTATTTAGTAATGAAAAACGACTTATTTGCCTTAAAAATTATGGCAAGTCACCTAGGGCTTAAAGCTGCAAAGTATCCCCAAACATCACTACCACAATCATATTTAACTGCTGGCATGATGATGAGTCTTTATGTTTTTTTTGGTTAGCTGTTCTAACTGTGGAATCAATACTGCGGAACCTGTTCGAGAATAAATAAATAAATTGGATAAATTGTCTATGTGCTCTATGGTTCCTGTTGGTCAGCTGGAATGCATTGGTGCACACAATAAGGGAAGGGAATTTTTTAAGCTGTGCTTGGACCCCCATTTCTGTGTCAAAATATTTTGTAGCATGTAATTGTATCAGTTGTTTTTGTATCTTACACGCTGCTAACTTATGTTTATAACATGTTTGATTTTTTCTGCCAGGTAATTGAGGTTATGCCTATTTTACCTGATATCCCTTTGCCAGCGATTCAGCCCAACTACAGACCACTGCCCTCAATAGATGTCACCCCATTGTCCCCTCAAAGACGCAAAGGTTAGGCCTATTTAATTCACAGGCAGCCATTCACAACATTGAGTCTGACCTGAAAATTCTTAGGGCAAATCTGAAGTCAAGTTTTCCCTAATTTCATTTATGTCATAATGCTGTTGCTTTTTTCTTTTCTAGGTCCTGTAATGTGTGATGAGGAGGATGCTGGCTTTACTGGACGGCGCCTTAACTCCAAAATGGTGGTGTACTCTGGTTCAAAGACTTCATACCTGCCTAAAATGATGACCCTGTATCAGCAGTGCATTAGAGTTTTGCAGAACAATATTGACTGTAAGTACCACAACGATATTACATTATTGTAAGCCATTATTAAAGGCATATTGCTTGTTTATTTATCATAATATGTAATTTCACAGAAAGGGTCATGAGTTTTTAAATCACACCTAGGTTACAGCATGAATTAAGTCATTTGTTTAGTGTGGATTTAGTATTTAGCATTTTGCAAGTCCATGTTGTTAGTGTAATTTATACTGAAATTACTTTATTTTTAGACAAAGTGTCTTCTAGTGGATTGTCAAACACCTAAGCCTTTAAAAAAGAGAACATTTCTCCAGATTGATAAATCACTAAAATTCGTCTTCTAAGGTTTTCAAAATGTTTTTTTGATGGTTCACATGAATACAAGAAAAGCAGATTCAGTCTCTGTGTGTCGGCACTGTCGCCTCACAGCAAGAAGGTCCTGGGTTCGATCCCCAGGTGGGGCGGCCCAGGTCCTTTCTGTGTGTTTGCATGTTCTCCCCCTGTCTGCGTGGGTTTCCTCTGGGTGCTCCGGTTTCCTCCCACAGTCCAAAAACATGCAAGTGAGGTGAATTGGAGACACTAAATTGTCCACGACTGTGTTCAATATAAACTTGTGAACTGAGGAATCTTGTGTAATGAGTAACTACTGTTTCTGTCATGAATGTAACCAAAGTGTGTAAAACATGATGTTAAAATCCTAATATAACAAAGCAAACTGTGTGTCGGTTTATAACACAGAGTACCTTTATAAACCAAGTGAAAACAAACTTGTGTTACTATTTCAGATAGAATTGGTGACCAGATGTCAGTACTTACTGCTAAATTTAAAAGTGTTCACCATTGTAATGTGTAGTAGTATAATAATAAAAATGTAATATGTGCCTTTATATAAAAAAAAAAATATATATATATACTGTATATGCAGCTAATGTAAATTGACTGATGTGTACTATATTTGCTTCCTTAGCAATTGATGAAGTTGGCGGGGTGCCTTTTGAAATCTTGGGGCCTGTTTTAGAGAGGTGTACTCCAGAGCAGCTGTTTCGTATTGAGCAGTGCAATCCGGTAAACGAATACTTACACACACTAGTACAAAAATTTTAACTATTGACCTCATTCAATACATTTTTAGTTAGAAAATAACTTGATATTTTGTAGTTTTTAAAGATTCTACACTGTTTTATAACAAACACAACAATTTCTTACTATTATATACCGTTTCACCAGAGAAAATATTTTAGTTTTAGTTAATGGCCGGTGTTATGTCAATGTGTATACAATTGAATAAAAATATACAGCAAGAAGTCTCAGTAAATAGAAAAAGAATATTTGTTTATAGAATAAGATATACTTTATTTGTCATATATACATATACAGATGTACAGTACAATGAAATTCTCTCTTCGCATATCCCAGCTTGTTTGGAAGCTGGGGTCAGAGCGCAGGGTCAGCCATCGTACGATGCCCCTGGAGCAGATAGGGTTAAGGGCCTTGCTCAAGGACCCAACAGTGGCTGCATAGCGGGGCCTGGATTTGAACCGCCAATCTTCCGGTTGATAGCCCAAAGCTCTAGCCACTAGGCTACCACTGTCCCAATACTATATACTATACCACTGTACCAATGTTATACATACAAGCACGACAAATGTCTGTGTGCACTATTATTTAACCCTCAGTGTCAGTACTTCTAATAAGCAATTGTCAAGCCTATAATAATCAATTGTTACCTCTAAGCAATTTCAGTAAGTGTTAACAAGCTTCTGACACCTTTCTTATGGAATCTTTAGCCATTCTTCACGTGCAAAAGCTTCCACCATATTGAACATTGATGGCTTTTGGCGGCAACTGCTTTCTTTAAATTCCACTTTAAATTTTGTATAGGTTTTAAATCTGGACCGATTTTTTTTAAACCAAGCTTTGCTGACTTGGACATCAGTATTTTTCGGATTCTTTATCAAGAGTGGTGTCCGTGGTGCAATTTAACCATGAAATCCTGGGTTGTTAAGTGACCTTTTTATGGTTGCCACTGACACATTTGTCCCAGTCTTCATCGGGCCATTCTTTAAGTCTTTTGCTTTTTGTAAGTTTTTTCTGCTTTTCTGATGAGATTGCTAATGTCTTTGGACTACATTTGCTTTCTCCCACGGCCAGGCAGGTTTGCTTCCATTAGTTGGGAACTTCAGGGCAATACTTCCAATGTTGTCTCAAATGTTTAAGGTCTTGGAAATCTTATACCCATTCACTATTTTGGTAAAATGAAATAATCTCTCTCAGCTTGTGTGACAGCTCTTTAGTTTGCATGGTTGCAACACACCCTGAACACTTCAATGGGTGGTGTTTATATAACACATAACAGCTGATACAAATTAAGGGTTGTTATTGAGTTCCCAATAGTTTAATCATGTTGTAACCCTGCAGGTAATACAGACTGGTTGTAGGTTTTAAGATTAGCAACATTATATAGGGGTTAAATAATTGTGACTTGGCAGTATTAACAAAATATTCTGCTACTAAACTCTTACTACGTTGATTTCTATGTCTTCACTAGCAATGGGTGTGGCTATCCAATAGTTTAATTATATGTTAATTCATATTATCTGCATTCAAGGATTTTACTGAGGAATCGGATGATCTGTGGATGCGACACTGCCAGCGGGACTTTAAGACTAAGTCTCCTCAAGAGTACGAGTCCTGGAGAGAAATGTATCTGCGCCTATACCAAGAACGGGAAGACCATCTACGCAAGCTTACAAAGAACATCAGCTCAGCCCATGCCAATAAACCCAAAGGTATTACCAGTTCTTTCCATGAGGGTTTTACTAAAGAGTTTAGAGAAACTACATAATGATTATTTGATTTTGATGTGACAAAATGTATTTTATGCTAAAGCATATACATGAATGTGTTTACCGGCTGTATTTAAGTAAAATACTAATGGTAAATTTACTTTCCTTACAGGTCGACAAGTAAAAATGGCATTTGTAAATTCAGCAGTCAAGCCCCCTCGTGATGTTCGAAAGAGACAGGAGAAATTTGGCACGAAAGACGGTTCCACCAGCAGTAGCAATTCTGCTGCCGCTCCCATCCAAGTCAAGCAAGTTGATTTTATATACTTATATATATCTTACATGAGCTAGTTCACTCCCAGTCACTGTCAGATTGCACTATATAGGGAAAAGTATGTGAACACCCAATCAATAACATTTTATCCTAAACCATGTATAGTAAAATTAAGTTAATACCACATTTACTGATTTAACCTCCACTCTTCTTTCCAACAAACTACACAGTTAGCAATATGGTAGCAAACTGTAACTTTGTCTTGCTACATGCCAAGCCCAAATTTGATCTGTCAAACTTTAAAGCAATATCAATTACACTAGAGAATGTGTTTTCACTGCTCCAACTCCAGTTATGGCTTGCTTTATTCTACACCAGCCATGACTTGGCATTGCTCACTTTTTTCATGGTCTTGTGTACAGCTACTCAGAAAATCCCAGTCCTCGAAGATTCTGACAATTCGTTCTGACATGTGCTAACATGGCTTCCATATGCAGTTTACAAGTTGATAGAGCATTGTAACAGAGTTTTTATAAGTCTGTGTAGATACATTAACAAATATACTTGTTGAAAAATGCCAAGTCACTAAGATTTTTAGATTCTCTTATTTTACGGCTATTGTCTGTGTAAGAAGGTTGCATGGGTGTATAATTCTTTTTTGCACCTGGTAGTAATGGGAGGCACAAAATAGCTGAATTTGCTAGTTAAAAAGATGTCAACATACTTTTAGCCATGTAGTGTATTTTTGTTGTTTTCAAATATTGGACATGGTGTAGTGTGTTGTGAATTAGTGTGAACTCAGCCGACAATATTTAATATTGCATCTGTTTCAGAATCAGACCATCAACGTCATATAGCTCCCACAGTCAGTCGAATAACAATGGCCAGTCCTCCCACAGCAGCCCTGCCGAGTCCTCTTATTCTCATGTTCCCAGCAGCAGTGCCAGCCATAGTTCCAGAGACAAACCACAGGTCAAAAGTAAGTAATAAAGAGAAAATATTTCTGCATTTTACATTCAGTTTCCAAAAGTAATGATTTCACATCCTGTTTTTGCAGTACTTTACAGTGATCGTATGATCACAACTTTAAACATAAAATACTTATTAAACATTAATATGGCAAAGGCTCAGCTTTTTAATACCAGGTAAATAATTCTTATTATAATTTTATCCTCCATATACAGTGTATCACAAAAGTGAGTACACCCCTCACATTTCTGCAAATATTGTATTATATCTTTTCATGGGACAACACTATAGACATGAAACTTGGATATAACTTAGAGTAGTCAGTGTACAGCTTGTATAGCAGTGTAGATTTACTGTCTTCTGAAAATAACTCAACACACAGCCATTAATGTCTAAATGGCTGGCAACATAAGTGAGTACACCCCACAGTGAACATGTCCAAATTGTGCCCAAAGTGTCAATATTTTGTGTGACCACCATTATTATCCAGCACTGCCTTAACCCTCCTAGGCATGGAATTCACCAGAGCTGCACAGGTTGCTACTGGAATCCTCTTCCACTCCTCCATGATGACATCACGGAGCTGGTGGATGTTAGACACCTTGAACTCCTCCACCTTCCACTTGAGGATGCGCCACAGGTGCTCAATTGGGTTTAGTCCATCACCTTTACCTTCAGCTTCCTCAGCAAGGCAGTTGTCATCTTGGAGGTTGTGTTTGGGGTCGTTATCCTGTTGGAAAACTGCCATGAGGCCCAGTTTCCGAAGGGAGGGGATCATGCTCTGTTTCAGAATGTCACAGTACATGTTGGAATTCATGTTTCCCTCAATGAATTGCAGCTCCCCAGTGCCAGCAACACTCATGCAGCCCAAGACCATGATGCTACCACCACCATGCTTGACTGTAGGCAAGATACAGTTGTCTTGGTACTTCTCACCAGGGCGCCGCCACACATGCTGGACACCATCTGAGCCAAACAAGTTTATCTTGGTCTCGTCAGACCACCGGGCATTCCAGTAATCCATGTTCTTGGACTGCTTGACTTCAGCAAACTGTTTGCGGGCTTTCTTGTGCGTCAGCTTCCTTCTGGGATGACGACCATGCAGACCGAGTTGATGCAGTGTGCGGCGTATGGTCTGAGCACTGACAGGCTGACCTCCCACGTCTTCAACCTCTGCAGCAATGCTGGCAGCACTCATGTGTCTATTTTTTAAAGCCAACCTCTGGATATGACGCCGAACACGTGGACTCAACTTCTTTGGTCGACCCTGGCGAAGCCTGTTCCGAGTGGAACCTGTCCTGGAAAACCGCTGTATGACCTTGGCCACCATGCTGTAGCTCAGTTTCAGGGTGTTAGCAATCTTCTTATAGCCCAGGCCATCTTTGTGGAGAGCAACAATTCTATTTCTCACATCCTCAGAGAGTTCTTTGCCATGAGGTGCCATGTTGAATATCCAGTGGCCAGTATGAGAGAATTGTACCCAAAACACCAAATTTAACAGCCCTGCTCCCCATTTACACCTGGGACCTTGACACATGACACCAGGGAGGGACAACGACACATTTGGGCTCAATTTGGACATGTTCACTGTGGGGTGTACTCACTTATGTTGCCAGCTATTGAGACATTAATGGCTGTGTGTTGAGTTATTTTCAGAAGACAGTAAATCTACACTGCTATACAAGCTGTACACTGACTACTCTAAGTTATATCCAAGTTTCATGTCTATAGTGTTGTCCCATGAAAAGATATAATCAAATATTTGCAAAAATGTTAGGGGTGTACTCACTTTTGTGATACACTGTATGTTAGGAACTTTACAGTAGATAGCAGATTTAGAGTTATCTTATATATAATAATACCAATAATCTACTGACATATGTAGTAGTATATGTTTTTAGACATAGTTTGTATACTTATATATACAAACCCCATTACCAGAAAAGCTGGGACTTTTTGTAAAATGCAGTGTACATGTGATGTGTCAATTGTCTTAAATCTAGATTTAACTGACAAAAGTAGAAAGAAAAGGTTTTCATTTTGTAAATATAAACACATTTAGAAATTGATGCTTGCAACACATTCAAGAGTTGGGGGCATGTTTAGCACTGTGTTTCATCACCTTTCCTAATAATGAGACTTTTTAATTGTTGTGGAACTGAGGACACTAATTGTTGCAGTTTTGCAGGTAATTTTTTTGTCCATTTTTATTATTGTTCTGTATGTATGTATGGTGGTGAGCCATGGTCAATCATTGCTTGTATAGACTGAGCTATTGGTGGATCCTTCTTGTATACCCAGTTATGATTCCCTTACTTGTTACCAGTTCACCTGCTTATTGTGGAATGGTTCAAAAGACTTTTTACTCTTATTTTGTCTCTCTTTCAACTTTTTTAGTGTGTTACAGGCATTAAATTCAAAATGTGTTTATATTTACAAAATACAATAAAGTTGATCAGAGCATGTAGATCATGTTTTATTTTTACTTGTAAAATTGCATAACATTGGACTGATAAGTATAGATGAATTATAAGCTACATCTTCAGAAAGTAGTGATGCTGCCAGTTGCAATGCTAACTATTCAAGAAACCAACTGTTTTACATTATCAGATGAATACAGTACATGCCACCCTGATTAATAGATTGTTGAGGTTTTCGGTGCATGTAAGAATGATGTGAGTATATGCATTGTCTAATTTTGCCTTTTTTTTCTTTTCAGAAATTGCCCCAATGATGGCTAAAACTATTAAAGCCTTTAAAAACAGATTTTCACGGCGGTAAAGGAAAAATGAGACTGGTTTTACTTCCTAAGACAAAAAGTGAAGGCAAGAGGGTACATTTACATTACAGCAAAGCGTTTTTTTGTTTTATCTCAGTGCAGAGGATTGTGAGTGTGGAAGCAAATATCACTGGATGATGGGTGATTAGTTTGTTAAATGCCTCGTAGCAGGATTTTTCCCCAGTGTTCCTCATTTTCTAATTACTGCAGTCTAAACTGTCTCTGCACACAACAGACTGATATTGCAGAGAATACCAGGTCCTTAATTACAGCAGCTAAAGTGGCTAAAGTCATTTTTACAGACTTCTTCGCTCCTTCAAGAAAATGAGCAATTTTGCTTCACTGTAATGTAATGTACCCAGAAAAACTGTGGATTCATTTTTACTTTTAAGAAATGCATTGACACATTGGTTATTGTCTATTTTAAATACTTATAAGCATTACATACATGAAGATCACTGGAAAACACATGCAACAACATCACAGATTTTGATCTAGGATGTGGTAATTTCTCTTACTTCAAAACAGTTACACACTGTACAATACACTACACTACAAGGGGACATTGAATTTTATTCTTTTTTGTGTAATCTTTTTAAGCAAACCATTTTGCATAATGGCAAACCACCCCTAATAGTGTGATTGTAAATTTTGTTGTTTTAATTTAATTCACAGTTATCAAAATTCTGTCTTTGCTAGATATATATATGTTGAGAGAGAAAGAGAAAACGAGGGTCAGTGATCTGGACTGTAAAACATCCACTCAGCTATTTATTTTTAATCTATGGACTTGGTTTGGTCTAACTTGGTCCTAAATGGATAAAATGAAAGATGATGAAAATAATTTTAATGCATTTTAATAAATGTTATATGGACCTTTTAATAAAGTCTACATTTCCCCCTGATGTACTTGGTGTAGTAGATTTAATAAGTAATATCTGTATCAGTCAGTAGAACATGTTTCAACATGGGCTTGCTGAAATAGCCTATTTACTGGGAGGTGCATTTGATTTCAGTGCCTGTCCCCAGTACGAATGACTGTAGGAGTGTTGGGTCAGGAAGGGAATCCGGCCTAAAAACTGTGGTATGTGGACCCGATCCGTTATGGAGACCCCTGAATATAGAGCAGCTGAAAAAGTCAGTTGTCAGTACTGTGTATTTTCTTCAATGCTGAGTGGCACAGCCAACAGAAAGTGAAACTTGCAATAAATGAAGTGCAAAACGCTTATCACTTGAAACACTTACAATCATGAAAAAAAGAGCTTTTAACCTGGAACTAGTGATACTGTCTTTGGTGGGGTCATGAAAATAGTGCTACATTTTCTTATTGTACAGTATTAATTATACAGTATAATGAGGGGAATAAAAAAACATTGCTGTGCTTAAATGTGATTTATACCTCACTCACAGGTAATACAATGGGCTCAGAAACATTTTAAGCTTTAAAAGGAGTCACAACCTAGAAATGGTAATGAACTCCTGCTCTATTTAAAGGAACACTGAATCATAGTAAAACACCAAGTCACTTAAATTCCAGGGATATCAATCTGTCCAGTAAGGCAGCACAAGCAATTGTGAATTAATTTTACATGCTTTAGTGTAAATGAAAGTGACAACAGATGCAGTGCAGAGGGAACGGCAAGACATCCCCTAAAAAAGGAATGGTCTTGCAGGTGATGGCAACAGACAGTTACTCTATTTTTATCTTTTCTGATTGACTTTTCGTTACTTTTGCATTTTGCTACTGTCCTTGTCACTACTGCTTATAGGCGATGCATGCAGGCCATTCAGGTTGCACAGGCAGTCCAGCTCTTTCAGGATGGCACATCCATAAGTGGTGTCACAAGAAGGCTTGCTGTGTCTTCCAGCACAGTCTCAATAACATGGAGGATATGCCAGGACACAGGTCATTACACAAGGAGAGCTGGACAAAGCTGTAGAAGGGCATCAACCCAGCAACAGGACTGGTATCTGCTCTTTTGAAGGAGAACCTAACTTCATGAGGGTGGTGTAAGGGCCCAACGTCCTATAGTGGGAGATGTGCTCACAATTTAGCACTGTGCAGCTTAATTGGGATTTACCAGAAGACACCAGAATTGGCAGGTCTACCACTGGCACCATGTGCTCTGCAAAGAGGGGAGTAAAAATGTGACAGATGTGAAGAGTCTGGAAATGCTGTGGTGAAGGTTGTGCTGTATGCAACATCATCTCGCATGACTGGGGTCAGTGATGGTCTGAGGAGGCTTATCCTTGGCCTCAAGTGTGTAGGCAGCTTCTGGATGACCAAGGCATTCATGTACCCCAGCCTTAAATCCAATTGTGAACCTCTTGGACATTATGTATCGGTGTATATGACACCACCAAGTAGCGCTGCAGACAGGAGTATGCCCAGACATTGTTGGTAGTGGGAGTTACATTATGAATAGCTGTAATAAAATTTATGCAAACTAAATACAACACAAGTAAAAATTTATAAAATCATATTTTTTCCCATATTACATGCACAATATGTTACATGGCTGCTATTTATTAGTTTGCTAGATACTTGATTGCTGTCAACGTGACCCTTGACATTTTCGTGATGACACTGCAGGGTATTCTAAATAAAGGGATTTAACCAACTGAAGTATCTCATCTATTCTATGCTGCTCTGTCATTGTATGTAGAGAATTTAATTTGTAAATCTATTGATAAGATGTTAGCCAACTATATATGAAAATCAGTATTTTTAAACACTTTCAATTTCACCAATTTCAGTTCCCTTAACAGTACATTAAAAATCCAGCTTCTATTTGTAATTTCATCTCTCATCACATCTTTTCACACTTAAGTGGCCTAAAATGTATCAATTTTACATATGAAGTCAAATTTTACAAATAAAGTCAAAAAGTATTATCTAAGGTGTTGCATAGATGCTATCCAGTAAATCATTTTCTGATTTAACTTTAATTTTCTCGTAACTTTACTCACTGTCCGTGGAAAGGTGTTAAAAATGTTATAATAGCCAGTATTTTCCGTGGCTTTTCTCTGTGCTATAAAATGCTGTATTCAGCTGTTATGATTATATTAACAGATACATTATTCCCCCCCCCCCCACACACACAATAATTATAGATTTATATACATATATATATATTATAAATAGATTTTATTACTTGCCAAATTGAATATTCACAAATGTAGATTTACAAACAAGAAACCTTACTTCATTGTGTTTCTAAAAGAAGTGGAACTCTTTGTCACGGATCTCCAAATCTAAAAACAAAACAGCTATTAAACACTGAATATTTAAAATCTGTGTTTGTTTGGTTGTTTATTAGGATTTTAACGTTATGTTTCACACCTTGGTTACATTCATGACAGGAACAGTAGTTACTCATTACACAAGGTTAATCAGTTCACAAGGTTATATCAAACACAGTCATGGACAATTTAGTAACTCCAATTCACCTCACTTGCATGTCTTTGGACTGTGGGAGGAAACCGGAGCCCATTGGAGGAAACCCACTCGGACAGAGGGAGAACATGCAAACTCCACACAGAAAGGACCCGGGCCTTTCTTGCTGTGAGGCGACAGTGCTATCCACTTAGCCACCTGAATTCTGTGTAAGTTATATTTGTCTTGTCATGCTCTTGCTGCTTAATTTTTTTTTTTTTAAATATATATTATTTTTGATATTCAGGGCAGTTGTAGCCTAGCGGTCAAGGTACTGGACTTGTAAGCAGAAGGTTGCTGGTTCAAACCCCACCACTGGCAGGTTGCCACTGTTGGGCCCTTGGGTAAGGCTGAATTGCTTAGACCAGTGGTTCTCAAACTGTGGTACGCGTACCACTGGTGGTACGTGAAGCAGCATGAGGTGGTACGCCAGATAATCTCGGAAAAGTAATTACATGTACCGAAAAAATAAATCATTTAATAATTATAAATAAAAAATAATATGAAACAAAATGTGTAAATTACTAATAAAATCTAATTCAAAGTTCTTATAATTCTGTTTTAATAAAATCAGTTTAATTAAAACAAGTTGTATTTAAACTAATGTGTTTTTAAAAATATTCGGGGCTACGCAGACACCGTACTTCATTAAGTCTATACTTCACGTTCGCAGTTTCCATCTCGAAATTTCTGAAACGTTATTAGTAAAGTTATCAGTAAAGTGATCAGTAAAGTTATCAGTAAAGTTATCAGTAGCTCTCTCGCTTTTGTCAGAGCAGATCTGTGTTTGAATCTCACTGATCTCGTTCCTGACATCACCAGGCTGCTCCGCTAAACACGCGCACTCACTCAAATCCGAAAACACTTTCAGTATCGCGGAGAATGAGCGAGCGACACGCACGCACGCACGCACGCACACACGCACGCACGCACACACACACACACACACACAGAGAGAGAGCTAGAGCTAGTAGTATAATGACAAATAATTCAGAAATAAACTATAAACTTGTTTAATTAGGTTAAATCTGATTATTTTATTGTGCTTATGTTTTAAAGCAGAATCAAACTCAGTCACATCTTTGTACAAGAAAGGATTTTTCTCAAACTTAATGAAATGCAACCACAGTCTGTCTCTTCCCTGTAGTTTTTTGCCTTTTGAAATTAATCTTTCTTATTTAAATGATGTTTGAATTAGGCCTACATTTAATGCAAATTTGATGTTAATATCGGGGATGTCTTAGTTTACCTAGCAGCGCGAAGATTCACTTTTTGAATGGCTCTTTAAAAGGAACCAAGCCAAAATATCCGGCTCCTGTCAAGAAGCCATAATTCCCATCACTGCCTATATATATATATATATATATATATATATATATATATATATATATATATATATATATATATATATATATATATACTGTACATACACACACACACCTAATTAATGTGTGTAATTACATAATGCTATATGTGGTTCTGTGATGAGAGACATAGGTGGTACTTGGAAGTTTTGATTTGACAATGGGTGGTACTCGGTCTAAAAAGTTTGAGAACCACTGGCTTAGACTGTATAATGTAAGTCGCTTTGGATAAAAGAGTCTGCTAAATGCTTAAAATGTAAATGATATTATTACTGTCATATGTTTTACTTTTTTTGTCTTTCCTATTTTTTCCTTGTCTTGTTTTTTGATTGCTGATCTTGTTCATCAAGTCAAGTTGTTATAATTGTTGAAATATGTTATAACGAAGTTTTTAAATAAAGATCTATCTAAAAAAAATAATAATAAGTTCCCGTTAGTTGATATCACGTGATTAGTGTGTAGTAAATACAAGGACACTGCTTGGAGTGGAATGTTATTAATATTAATATTATTAATAATAATAACAAAAAATAATTCTTTATTTATTCATTTATTTTGAAATTGAAATAGACTTTTTTTTTGCCTCATCAGGCGGCGCAAAACACGTAATTGTACGCAAAAAGGTAAGCGACGACATACGCAGTTTGCTATTGGTTAAGCTCGATCGCTTTGGTCCAATCAAAAAGCTGTAAATTCTTCATGCTTTGGCTTTCAGTTAGCAGCGTGTTGTTTATGTAAAGTGTGTGATTAATGAAGTAATGTGTACCGTGGGAAGTCTGACAGCACGAGTTAAAAGTGTACGCAGTTCAACACAGTTTGCAGTGGTTTAATAAGAGCACATGTCATGTCTGGGCACGGACACGGGCACGGGCACGGGTGTTGTGAGGATGATCATGAACCAGCAGAGCGTGGTGTAGAGTATGGACTGTACACACGCATAGATATAGAGAAGCTACAGTGTCTCAATGAGAGCAGAGACGGAGACGGTAAACTTGTCTTTAAACCCTGGAATGAGCGCACTGACCGCGTAAAGGTACACCACTACTTCTTATGTTGGCAGTTTCTCCCTGGCACCAACATGATGCTTCCTTGTTTTAAGTCGGCCTGTGCTGTGCTCCCCAGAGTTGTATATGTAGTAACCCCATAGTGTCACAGTGTTCCATACACTAAACTGCAAATCTCCAGCAAGAGTAAAAGATTTACTTATTTACAGTTTTAACAGAGGTTTAAATGAAGTTAAATGATAATTATATAGTTGTTTTAATAACGATAATGTCATTATAATCTGAATACTGTTCATATTCCTGATAAAAATTCAAATAAATCCATAATAAATAAACAAAAAATTCAAAGTCTCTCTTTTAACTTTCCAAGATAAAACAACACCTATAAAGCACTATTTAATAACAGTGGCAGCTTGGCAGTAGAGGGGACTTGAATCGGCAACCCTCTGATTACTAGTTCAGTGCCTTTACCACTGAGCGGCCACAACCCATCCAACCATTAATGGTTACATTTAGGACTTTTAAGTCTTTTATACATTTACGTCTTTTATACACTTGTTACTTGTGGTTAGCCACATATATCCAGTTTAAAACAAATACATTTAACTAACTACATTTAAGGTGAAGTTTAATGGGCTGTTGTAGCCTAGTGGTTAAGGTAAGCAGAAGATCGCTGGTTCAAACCCCACCTTTGTCACTGCTGGGTCCTTGACTTTCAATTGCTTAGACTGTATACTGTATGTCGCTTTGTATAAAAGCGTCTGCTAAATGCTAAAAATGTAAATGTTAGGGCAGTTGTAGCCTAGCGATTAAGGTACTGGACTAGTAATCAAAAGGTCGCTAGTTCAAGCCCCACCACTGCCAGGTTGTCACTGTTGGGCCCTTGAGCAATGCCCTTAACCCTCAATTGCTTAGACAGTATGCTGTTACAGCACATTAAGTTGCTTTGGATAAATGCTGAAAATGTAACAGTGGAATATTGTGTAGCTGAAAAAATTCATTTGCAATTATTTAGCTAATATTTGGTGATCTGTAATTAGCATGCCTTTTAGTTCATCTGTTCAGTTAAATCCTTTGTAATCTATATTTCTTCTAGTTTGTGGAGAGCGATGCAGATGAAGAACTCTTATTCAATATTCCGTGAGATACTAATCCTCTTCTAGTTCTGCATATATAGATTATATATGGACAGTATTCTAGGTTTATAAATTGATTACTTGTTCTGCTGTGTTTTTGACAGGTTCACTGGAAGTGTGAAGTTAAAAGGAATTATTATTTCTGGGGAGGATGATGAATCACACCCATCTGAAATTAGACTGTAAGTATTCTTAAACAAGTTTCCTAACAAACATTTCTATGTAATCAGTGTGTATTTTAATCATCCTCTTTATAATGTTTGGGCAGTTACAAGAATATCCTGCAAATGTCATTTGATGACACAAGCAGAGAGCCAGAGCAAGCATTTCGTCTTAACAGGGATCCACTGGCTGAACTTGAGTATCCAACAAAGTAAGTGTTTGCTCGCATTTAAACATTGCATTTATATACTCATCACAGATGTATTATAAAACCTTCTTCTGTGTGGTAAATACAAATATTTGTTTTTCCCAAATATTGTTCAGGATTGCTCGCTTTTCCAATGTCCAACACTTATCTGTTCATATTCCTCGAAACTTTGGTGCTGACTCCACTCGTGTCTACTACATTGGTCTTCGAGGAGAATATACTGAGGTATTGAACTTAGTCTAGGTGTTGACTTAATGAAAGAATTCATTCATCTGAAGATTTACCTTCTGTTAAAGAGGCTTGAGCCACACAACTAGCTCTAGACCAGGGGTGTCAAACTCACGGCCCGCGGGCCAGATCCGGCCCGCCACGTCATTTTATGTGGCCCGCGAGAGCTTAAACGACTATTGTTGTGATGGTTCGAGTAGGTACAGAGACGCACTTATAATTTAATGGGACACCTGCGACTTTAAGCCTTTAACTGTTGACATCGTAGTTATGGCAACTAACTTTGACCTTCGCTGAGAAGCCATGTGACTTTTATGGCAAAAGAACGCGGGTAGTAATGTAAACAATAAAATAAATATAAATAATTATCTTGTAATATAATACCAAAGCATCGTCTGTAAGTAGTGGCATTTATATTCTCAGTTGTTTGTAAATGTTTAGTGAGTATATCACAGCGTTTTAGTTACAAATTTACCGTAATTAAATACAATCGTTACCGTTACTATAGCAGTTAGTATCTTTACACAAAATGCTAACTCGTTACCTCTATTTTACGTTTGGTTAAATCTCATATTGTACCAGATGTAACACTTGACTACAGCTGTGTGCTTGTACTGTATTAAGTTCTTTATTGTTTTTATTGTTTGTATTTTTACTTCATTCTGGTGCACACAGTGTTTCACACAGCTGGCGAGCAAATAAACCCGACTGTATTCTGAAGAGAGCTGTCTGTCTGTCTAGCTGAGCAAGGGGGATAAACTATTAGTGAGGGCAGAACAATTGTCTTAAAATACACTGTAAAATCCTACATTAACTGCATCTCTCAAAACGCATGCTGATTTTGTGACCTGCAAAGTGACACATCCCACCAGTAGATGATGTTAAGAAATATTTACACATAATCCCAAAATGCACAAGAAGATAAGTAAGAAAATTAAGCAGAAGGAGGAAATTTAATGAAAATGAAAACAAGTTTGTGCTTCAGGAAGAGAAAACGGTGCGTCTCTTGTGTTATGAGGCCGTGTCTGTGGTAAAGGAGGACAATATAAATGCAGAATTTAGCCTCCAAGAAAAACAACAGACTGCAATCACAGCAGGATACGTTACAATCGGCCCTTTGAGGGCCACCATAATGCTGATGTGGCCCTCGGTGAAAATGAGTTTGACACCCCTGCTCTAGACCATACCCAAGATAATCACCAGCTCTACTTTTTAATCTGCACAGATTCAAAAGCCTGCCTTCTGGATTCAGCATCTCATCATTCGACTCACCCATAATAGCAATCATCACCCAAAAACTAAGGCAACTAATAAGTAGTGGCCATGACATACAGTTCTGCTGGATTCCAGGACCTTATTTTGCGACCTTAAATGAAATGAGCAAGCAGACATGGCAGCAAAGCAAACTGTTACATCACCAATCCAACAATGCCCTTACCCACCATTCGATGTCAGGCCAGCTATAAAAGCATACATCACAGAAGCTTGTCAAAAAGAATGGAAAACTTATACCATCAGTAAACTTTATGAGATCCACCCTACCATAAAAACAGATAAAACTCAATACCCAAACAACAAATTATGGTGGGAACAAATAATTAGCACAAGATGCCGCATAGGACACAAACTTACTCATACTCATGCTAAAGGGAGATTACGCCCTCACTTGCCCCCTCTTTGGATCAAGAACCTCTGTCAAACACATCCTCTATGCATGCCAAAAGATTAACCCCATTGGAACAAAATTCTACAATACAAACAACTACAAGTAAATCTTTACCTTAGCCCCCTTCCAAATAAACCTGCTTAAATTCTTAGAAAGTACTGAGAATTAAAACACTATATAAGATGTAAAAATGTTAGACTTTTAGACCATTACAGAATTATTATTAAAATTATTACATTTTGTGATTGTCATTAGCTGAAAATTCCTATGAACAATTATTTTTCTTTATCCAAAGAGACAATTTTGACAAAATACAATCCAAGCAATTGAAAATTGAGGGCTTTGCTCAAGGGTCCAACAGTGGTGGGGCTTGACTTACTGATTACCAGTTCAGTATCTTAACCGCTAAACGTGGGAGTGAAGCAGAGACCTCTATATCTTCTATATATTTCTGCTAAAAAAAAGCCTAAACTTTGCTGTTTGACATATGATTTTTTAAGTCATCATATTTGTTTGGTTTTCCTCTCACAGGCTCACAGACACGAGGTGACTATTTGTAACTATGAGGCAGCAGCAAATCCAGCAGATCACAAAGTGGAAGCAATAACTCCACAAACACAGTTCATTTCATGATGTATTGAGTTGCCTTTGTTCAAAAAGAGAGATGTGAATGCTTTTCATAATACTGAGAACAATTATGTTCTGTATACTAATGAAGAATTGAAAATATGTTGGACTTTCAAATTGAAGATTGTTCTTTTGTGCACCAATTAATTTAAATAAATGTAAGTTTACTTTGAATAAATGCAAAAAGATTAATACGTTTTTTTTTTTGTATTTAAGTGCATTATTTCCTATGTCTCTGTTTGGTCTGGTGCCAGTTGGCAATGCGTTCTGCCCCTTTTTTATTCCACACATAACTGTGGTGGTTGAGACAAAAAAGCTCAGTTTGTACTTCATCAGTCCATAGCACTTGTTTTCAAAATGGTTTGGGCTTATCTAGATGTTTTGCATAAATTAAATGTTGACTTTTTGGTGAGGTTGCAGGATTTCTTTTGATAGCTAATTGTTTGTAAAAAATAATGCTAGACAATATCACAATGCACCACCACTCCAGTGATAGTGATCTATAAATTTGCAATTCAAGTCGATGTAAAGTGATTATTTAGCCAGTTTTGAGTTATTTAGTCTGTAAGTTTGGAATTGTCATGTTTTTAAAACATTTATCTCTCCATGTTCACCCAGGTTCATCCAGCTTTTTGACTTTGTAGCAAATAAACAATACATTTACATTTTACATTTACATTTTCAGCATTTAGCAGACGCTCTTATCCAGAGCGACTTACAGAAGTGCTTCTATAGTGAACATTTCATTTCTCAAGTTTAGGAAAACAACAGTGAAAGAACACAAATCTGCTAAAACCTGTTAGAACCAAAGTGCCTTTTTTTTTTTTTTTTTTTTTTTTTTTTTTTTTGAAATGGAAAAGAATGGAACAAAATGTTAGTAAATAAGTACAAGTCAGCCTAAGTGTTTAGTAAAAAGGTGTGTTTTTAATCGTTTTTTAAAGACAGCAAGAGACTCAGATGTTCGGACAGACAGAGGAAGTTCATTCCACCACTTTGGCGCTAGAACAGAGAACAGCCTTGATGCTTGTCTTCCTTTAGTCCTGGATGGGGGCTCAAGTCGAGCAAGACTAGAGGCTCGGAGGTTGCGTGGTACAGAGCGGGGTTTGATTAGGCCAATACATGGATGACTCAAAACATTTTTAATAGCTGTTAGATTTTACATTTTTTTAGATCGGGTATAGAAAAAAATTATGACAATCAATGTTCAGTAAAATAGTATGGGATCACCTTGTAATTTGCATATCTAAAACATTCAAATTTGAAAATGCAGTCTGCAGATTTAAGACGTTAACGTTTATAGACGTTAGATTTATAGATGTTAGACTAGGCTTATATGGTTCCGGTAAAAGAGCTGTTGAAATAATTAAAACAATAGAATGGATCACAAAACTTTAGCAAGGAGTGTAGCAAAAGATAATGGCTGTTACCAGTCAGCTGTGTCCACAATTACACCCTTTAAACCTTACGCCCAATAAAGTAGGCCTGACTAGAATAAAGAAGTGGTGAAATAAATTTAAAAAACCTTGGGCGGAGCAACAAAGTACTAATTGTGCTAATTTTTTTGTTGATTATTCTATAATTTAAATAAGTTTAAAGTTTAATTACATATTTTTTTCTACACCACATTTCTGGAAAAATCTTGGATTAAACTGTCAAAACTACAAATAAGACTGTCAGTGTTTTACTGCCCAACTTAATTGTATTTTGTAAATATAAACAAATATAGTATACAGTATAAGGGTGATTCTTCAATTGGGGGAACTTTTACGTCCCTAAGTTATAAATTTGTGTTAAAAATACTTTATTACAAAACAAATATTTTAGGTATTAAAAAGATAATTTAGCATCACTAAAAAATATTACATACCAAAATAATTATGATTTTCATTTTTTATGATGATTTAAACATCAATATTTTGCTACTTTGGCCATGTCCCCAACCCAGACTTTAAAACTTCTCTGCTCTAATAAAATGCTAAAAAGTGATCAATTCATTATAAAAATCACAATATGAGTTTTATAATAACTTAAAAAGAAACAAAATGTAATTTTTTTCTTCATATTTGTACAATCTATGCATATTTTTGAGCAATATATTACTGTCCCCAGCATTATCGTCATTACCGCAACAGTGTATGGTTTCTGTAGGGAATCATTTGAAGGTAACACTTGTTTATGTTGTAACCATGGAAACAAAGACTTGCAAGGAAGCACATGCCAGCCATGAGAGAAGATTGACATTTTAATGTCTGGAAATGTGAGTAATTTAATCATGTATTCCTCCTGATCATAGAGTATATTTATTCATACAAAAAAAAAAAAGTATTTAAAGTGCATCTTGTACTAGCTGTTGACTAGCTTTAGCAAATCCATGGCCTATCTAGTTTTTTTCTTAAAAAAAATAAAAAATTGTCATTACCGCAACACGTCATTACCAACACATAATGACATTTTGCTATGCCACTTCGCTAATAAATATGAAATATTAAAATTCTATATAAGCTCAATTGTAGCCATCATTAAGTCTTTGCTCTAGCATTATCTTGACATAATTAAAACTAAATTATTCCTAATTTTATTTTTCAAAAGTTAAGATGGTCAAAAGAGCCCGCAATTGAAGAATCACCCATAAACAAGTACATATTTAAAAGTTTACACTTATATTAACCCTTTTATTATTATTGCATATTATAGCTCTTTTACTTGAAGATATATATCGACCATAGTAGTTTAGTAGTGTCATTCGTATTTCAAACAGTCGTGTTTATTTTACTGGTGAATGTGTGTAATCGCGATTAAAAGGCAATTAATCGCTCAGCTCTTCAACATAAAGCGGATGAAGGAGGGTGCGCCAGAGATGACGTCACACAGAGTCTTGCCCGCCCTTCTCCGGCACAAGCAGCGGAAGTTCCGTTGTGACCTGCAATCGGTGAGTGTATGAATTTACAGCAGCGGGCCTAGCTCTGTAATTATACTGATTCTGTTGTTTTTAATATGCGGAGATGTTGGTGGCGGTGATGAGGGTTTAGTGCTGGTGTTAATGCTGGGTTATGAGCAGCAGTGGGAGACGTTAGTGACTGGGCGCTGGGTTAATGCAGTGAGAGTGAGGTAAGGAGGGAGTGGGTTAGACAATACACTGTGCATGTGAGGAGCTGGATACTACTCTACATACACAGAGACTGGATACGGGCGGAATTAAGATGGCCATCTAAGAGAATATTCTCATTTAAAACCATCCGCACGGTTGCTTGACTAAACAGCCGGCTAGACTGATGTAAGCTGGTTACTTCCCCCTGTTGTTTTTCATGTCCACCCCTCTTCCTCACGGTTTGAATAGCAAATGAAAGCAGAAGCAGCATCGTAGATGATTAATCATCTGCTAATCTCATATCTGTGCTCAGTGCAGTCTCAGTGGCCATGTTGTATCTACACAGGGCACTGGCGCTGCTTGTTGTATAACGCAATCCAGCCCGCATATACAAGGCTTTCTTAACAGTAGTGCAGTATGAGATATTATTGTGTTTGGGTTAAACCATTCATTTGTTGCAGCAGTCGCTTCATGTATTGTTTTGTATCTTTGTTTTCCTGCTATAGATTCACATTTACCAATTGAACCAATGTATTCACCTGCTAGTAGCTAGCGCAGTGTAACAGTATTCCGTACAGTTGAAATTTATCATCGACTTTTGAAATAATCGTACCCAAGCATCTAAAGCGAACACATGTCACTGCAAACTACTTTATCATCCCGTTTGTTTTCCACAAACTGGGGGCTTCCGCGAAAGTGACCTTTATGTATAGTGGTTGGGAATATCACGTCACGCCTGGGCTGGTATTTGCCCTGGGTTACTAGCTGCATCCTAATTTTTAAATGTTAAGTTACGTTTCCTTTTCTTGACTTTTAACTCGGCTCTTTGAGGTGGCAAGGAAAGGGTAAGAAGGGCATATAACTCAAGGCTATGCATAGGTGTTAAAATTGACACAACTGCTTAATAAAGCACCAGTTTCAGTCTCAGGGGCTGATCCTGTTACGAGCTGTCTTGTCAGTCACTGACATTAGTATTAAAATAAAGTACTGTATTACATACAATAATAGACCTATTATTACTTACATTTACTACTGTTTGGAAATGCCATTACTCGCAGACTAATCCAGATGTGAAGATGGAGGCTTAGAATTTTTGAATGATCTCCTAGTGACCTCAGAGTGCCTTTAACATTAAATCCTTCACTCTCTTTCATTCTTTTTCATGCCTCTTTTAAATTAGCCAGATGTAAACAACCCACCCCAGTTTGCAAAATAGTTGATTTGCACCATACCATGATGTCAGTCCTTAAGTCCTTTTGCTTATAAGGCTTATTCTACTAGCTGTTTCTAAGCTATTTCTGTACAAATGTTATCAAGTTATGCAATATTTTTTTCCAGGCAAATAGTAATATGCCACTGGAAATTGTGGCTATTTCTCTTTGTAAAAGTATACACAGTTATATTCCAGTTATCAGTAAATATCACTTGTGTGGAACACTAAACTGTATGTGATGTAGATGGAAAATTGTCACTGTATTTTGTACAGTACTGTGCAGACTCTGTAGTCTTAATCGCAAGTCAGTATAATAACACTGTAGCTGGACTAGTAGTCCTAAACAAAATAAAAGCATAATCCCAAAGTCAGTTTTACTGTATTGAACATGGTAGCTCATAACAGCAATGCATACAGCACAAAAGAAGTAGCTGCAGTAATCTGTACACTTTGTTTGGATTCCAAAGATAAACGGTCAAATTTATTAGTAAACAGCATTTGCTTATTCCTGATAATAACGTAACACTATGACCTTATAGGTTGTTTATAAGATCCTTATATGTTTATAGGTCATAACACTCTTAGCAAGATAGTGGTCAGAGGTATTTCTGCACAGACTCCATATGCTTTATTGCAACCACACAATATGAAACCTGAGCAGCTGCATCAATGGGCTTAAGTGCAGAGGATATTTTAAACTTTTTTTTTTTTTTGACAAAATCCAAATGGACAGATTCCAAGAACACAACACATTATAGTTAGGCATACACACACTACAATAATCTGTAGTCTATTCAGACCCAGATGTATACTGTAAATCCAGCTAGCATAAGTTATTCATAAATATCCTCTGAAATATTGAGGTTATTGTGCCACCCATCCCTGTAGTTCCTTTTCTTTAGGTGCTCTGTACTACTTAAGCTGTTGTTTAATTAAAAACAATCCTAGCTATTCACTTCCCTAGATCTCTATGTAACAGGTGAACAGGTGATAACTCTGCTAGGATTGGTTGGTTGAGTACGGTCATGTTGTGTACACTTCTGTACATTCTTGTAACAGTTACCTGGTTCTTTGTAACTGTTGTCCATATAGCTCAGAAAGCATTCTCACTACAGTTCATACACTGTGTTTATACCCATAAGTAAATACTTTAAGACATTGAGTCTTAATTATTATACTAAGAAGCATTGTGTTGCTTAAGTTGCTTATTAATTTTTGTAGCTAAAGTTTTTTTTAATGTTATATAATGCAGGCCAGTCATTTACCTTTTAAATCACCATTTTACAAATGTATATGTAAAATCATGCTTAATTTGGTTTTCTATAAAACATTCGTTAGCCTACAGTAAGGGCATCATGTTCTGCACACTTTATTGTGACCACATGTCACCACGAGGACACAGCGTGATCTTAAATGCTGGGAAAAGCCATTGTAGTTAAGACCCTGACTGCTTCAGCTATGACGGGTCAAACAAAAGCCAATGTCCATACAATTGACTGACTCACTGTATGTAACACAGTCTACAGAAAGTATTCATACAAAAGCCAATGTGCATACAGTTGACTGGCTCACTGTATGTATCACAGTCTACAGAAAGTATTCATTTGCTACAAATGATAATGTTTACATTGGTTATCTACTTGTTTCTGCAGTCCCTCATACCGCTTGTCTTGTTATTCTCTGTTGTCTATTTTTAATTTATTATTTAAAAAGTAATTAAATAACTGTTTTAGGGGTTGAATTTTCTGTGTATCAACTATTTGGCTAATTTTCTTATTTCATAACATCACCGTGACCCATTCATAATGGTCCAATGAGCAACCAGTTTAGAAACTATGGGTTAGAGTACCTGCCGAACACATTTGAGTTTATTCATGTAGGCGTGGTTTTCAGTTCATTATTAAGTCGGCCAAGATCCGGCGAATGTAGGACAATGTACACACTGTGATCTTTTATTACACTTTTCCTTATGTCATCATTCCGGCATTAAACGATTTTCCCTGCTGCCATTTTAAATGCTCATGAATGGAGCAATATGTGTGAATTCCTATTTGTATGGTGAACAACAATATATTATATTTTAACAAACTGCATGGAACACTGACTTCAATATATTTATTATTTTTGCTAATTCTGGAAAAGCAAATAGTATTAAAAATATAGAAAATAATATAGAATATACAATATATAATATATATATATTATTATTATATTATTATATAATAGAATATAGAATACAATATATATACACAATATAGAATAGAATTTCTATTTGAGAAATTCACATTGTAGAGAAGTTATGTACTGGAGGTCATGTCTCAGTGCTTCAGAGCTGTTTTGACAGCACATTAGGCAGGTTGTCCTGATGTTTGGCTCATCATTTGGCTCATCAGCTTCTTTAAAAGCTGGGGTCTGAGCACACATTGTATGATGCACCTGGAATTGAGAGGGTTAAGGGCCTTGCTTAAGGGCCCAACAGTGTCTGCAATGCAGAGCCAGGCTTCGAACCCACAACTTTCTAGTTGGTAAACTGTACCCATTGCTACCACTGTCCCTGTCAAATAGTTAACTGTTATCTTATAGGTGAATCTTATCGCCATTCACTTTATTTCCATTCTGTACTACTGTACATTCAGTAGACTTGTTTTGTGCATTTTATTGGGGTGGGGTTGCAAAAATTATTTTGACATTTTAACATTTACAGTATGCATTGGTATTCACTCTTGCTGAGAATTTGCTTACAAAACAACAGTGCAGTTGTACTTTTAATATGTAATATATACAAAACCATACAGATTTTAAGTGTAAGTAGTTTTATGAGTGCTTATTAAAGTCATTATTTTAATTTATTCCAGTATTAACATCATATTGTCAGCACTGAAGTGTTTTTGTATGTTTTATTTAGTTTATCAAGCTTAAGTAGTTATGAGGACACCCAAAATTAAGAAAGCTGTTTTAATTGACATGGTTAATGAATTCCTGATCTGCTGGATGAATGGACTGGGCATGTTTTACTCACTGTCTTTTGTTTGTTTAATGGTTTCAGCACCCTTCCAGTGTATGTGTGGCAACAACATGTCTGTGCCGCTGCTCGCCGAGGCTGTGACCGTGTCTGGGACAGAGAAGGAGACAGCTGCGGTAAGAAACCAAGAAAGCTCATGACATTTTCTTGCATAGTATTCTTTAAAAATGTAGTACAGTAGAATAAAGACAGGATGTCACATGCACAAACCTTCAACACATTTGGGTTTTACACCCAAATGTAATTGACTGTGGGGTTCAGGGTGTTTTTTCCATTTTCCCCCTTTTTTTTTTCCAGTTTGTACACCAATGATAAGCTTGGATATGTGTGAAAGCAGTTTCAGAACACAGTGTGCTCCTTGGTGCCATTTTTTTGGTTTACCTAAAATGGGGTTTTGGTGTTTGCTTCAGCTCAGTTTAAGCCCTTTTTCAGACCAGATATAGAGTAATGTGAATGTCAATAGGGATAAAACAGAATGCACTCTAAAAACAAGTGTATTTGGGGCACTCAAGTGGCGCAGCGGTAAAACCCAGTAGCACCCCAGAGCTGACATCTCGAACTCGTCACTTCGAATCTCAGCTCTGCTACCGGCAGGCTGGGTGCCTAAGCAAACAATACAGATAAACTCATTCGCAGGGAGGGTGCAGGGTAAGCATAATGCAATCTAGGTAATTGTACATGACTAGATTGGGAGGAAAATTGCTTGACTATCAGTTGACAAGTAGTATTTAAAATGGCTTAAATTAATTTTCTATTGAGCAGTATTTATAGTATTTTCTTAAACTTCAAACTGAGCATTTTAAATGGTTGATTCAGACAATAATAGCCTGGCAAGGTTATTTTATAATTACATTTACTTTGTTCTTCCATCACAGGTGATCTTCCTTCATGGTCTGGGTGACAATGGGTAAGTTCAGATTGATCATGGTTTGACAAAGCTGGTCCATTGGGAAGTAAATCATCAAATAAGCTTGATTGTCTAGAAACTATTAACTTGACTCAAAAATAAAAATGTAATGTAATTGTTATTTAGCTTGTTAGACTGACATGTTAGATATAACTATATAAAGTATTTATATAATTACACATTTATTTAGCTGTTTTATGTTTATATTCTACAACTAAATGTCCTGTGCTAAACAACCACAACTAATTTATTTACAGTTTTAAGGGGTGGAAGCTGGAGCTGTACTGCTAGCTGCTGTTTTAGAATTGAGCAGTATAGTGCACTGTGTTGCCCATAGGTTCTTCATTTCATGAAATGCAATTTCAGACAGATTAAAAGCTTTAAAACCCAACCAAGTATTAAACGTGTTTATATGACACACTCTTTACTTTCAGATTAAATCTTTTCCTTTACCACTACTTCAAAAAGTGCAACTGTTTTTAACTGGTAGAATTAGTGATTTCATCTTGTTTTTTTGGGCTACTGATAACAATGAGAACTACAGCAGCAGACTGATTTTTTTCCACATTCACAACAAAAGTACCCTACAATGCTAGCCATTAGTCAAGGTAGGCTGCCATTTTTTTAAAAATAAAAAAATAGACATGCTTTTAAGAAGTTTTCACTTCTCCACAAAAAAAACCTATTATTTGAGGAATAGAAGGAGAAACATAAACAAGCCTGCTTTTTTTGTTTTTGAATGCTGTTTTCTTATTCTAATGACACTCCTACTTAAATTACTTTGTGCAAGTTTGCATTGGTCAGTACAAATGTTTTTATTGATGCTGTACATTAAAGAGCTTACTGCTTAGCACAAATAGACATTGGGAAGTGTGTTTTGGTGTGGAAAATTTTTCATTAGATAATTTAAATGAGGCTGTTTATGTCCATATATAATCATGTTTGAGCTTAGATTCAAAGTGGCATTCAAAAAGCTTTAAAAAATTACTTGTTTAGATATGGTACAGAAATACAAATAATTTTTATGATAAGGTATGATAGTAGTTTAATGAGCAATTAAAACAAGCTGGATACTGAATAATTTGTATTTTTGTTTTCCTTAAGGGCACAAGGGCATAGATGAAATATCTTGGGTGTACACAAACCCAAAATCTTGTTTTGAAAATTATAAACTCCATTCTCTGTTTTGCCCTCAAGAAATATATTTACCAGTACCTGTGTTCTGTTCACATGTGCTTAAAAATGATTTCCTAGGGAAATCCAGTAAGAGCTTGAGTCACTTGTCTGCCAGGCAGTTATAAATGAACAACTGATAAAGACCAGACACTACATTGATTTTTCCTGGGCGCCAGGACTTCCTGTCTACTGTTCATGTAACATTTAAACAATATTCTTGGTCTGCATTGATTTTTACCAATAATGCATTTGTTTACAAGTGGTGTATTGTTTTATATTAGATTTAGAGTAAGTTTTAAGGCATGTTTGATAAACTAGTCTTTAAACAAGTAGTATAATTAGGGTATGATGTAGCAAATTATACATCCTGCACAATGACTGGGATTAACCATCTTGTGAACTAGATGTAGTATTCAATAGTTCCATACAGTAAACAAGGATTTAATCAGTGGTGTTTTTGTTATTTGCATGTATATGTGTTCCAGATTACATACTTAAACGTTTTTAGAAACCAGTGTTGAATTAAATTCGCTTTATATTAACAATCTTTTATCTTCCTTCTAATTTGTTTTTGGCCAACTTTTTCGAGTAACTGCTGGCTTCTCTAAACAACCATATTGATCACCTTTTGAATGAATTGGAACATAGAATGAGGGCCAGGCCTTCTTGTTCAGTATCACTCTCTGTGCTCTTTTGATGGAACAGGCACAGTTTTCTATGGACACACTCTACAATCTTGTTCAAAGCATTAACAGAGAAGTGGAGGCTGTTTTAGTGACAAAGCCAGTGGAGCCAACTTCATATGAATGCAAATGGTTTTGTAATTAGATGTCCAACAAACTTATGGTTTAGGGCACTTGTGATCTTTATTGTGACCAGGTGTCTTTCTATTATCTTGTTTTTTTTGTTTAGGCATGGCTGGGCTGATTCCGTAACATCAATTAGGCTGCCATACATCAAGTACATCTGTCCACATGCGTAAGTAGTAAACTGATGAATGCACTTTGGATTGAGCATTACTGATGGCATTAATAAAGATAGAATGAATAGGAAGGCTGTGTGTAGAAAAATAGAACACATAATGAGATCATGATGTTGCTCCTAGTGCTGTAAACTGATCTCGGTTGGTGCTGTAATCTCAGTTGGTGAGATACAGATCGTGATACAGATATTTTGGTATGAATGTCTGACAAGCCAAATGGTTTTATTAAATTGGCTTACAATCGAATTAGTGTTAAAAAATGTACATTCATTTGAATGCTGTTTAATAGTTCGTTTTTAAACCTCCACTGATTTGCCCAGGTCATAAAAAGTGAATACAAGAAGTACTACAAAAACAAAATATACAACAGTAATACATTACATATATTTTTTAAACTATTCACTGTTTTTTTTTGGTTTTTTTTTTCATTACCTGTTTTTTATTCCTACAGACCCAAAATTCCTGTAACACTCAATATGAAGATGGTCATGCCCTCATGGTAAGACATTGAATTTTCCACAGCCATCCATGGCCAGGTGTCAGGGATTGCAATTTGCTCCTTTTCTTTGTTTGAGTGAATGCCATGTGTCTTGCCACTCTCAGTTTGATGTGAAACCAGCCAATTCCAATTCCAACCTATTCCAATTACACTAACCTACCCAGTGACACACACTTAGGGCAATATTCGTTGCTCCAATTGGCTTGACTAAATGTCTTTGGACTTGTGGGAGGAAAACTGAGCATCCATGTGAACACAGGGAGAACATTCAAACTCCCCATAAAAGGGACCCTGGCCGGGGAATGAAACCCAGCCTCTTTTTGTTGTGGGTGACAGTGTTATCCACTGTGCTACCCCAACATGCATTCTGTTTACTTAATACGATTTCAAAACATGTAGAATATTTATTTAATCTACAAGTGCAAATGTTAAACTTTTTTTTCAGGTTTGACCTGATGGGGCTGAGCCCAGACTCTCCAGAGGACGAGGCAGGCATTAAGAGAGCAGCAGAAAACAGTAAGCAAAAGTTTTTTGGTTTTTTTTTTTTTACTTGAGCCATTAGCTCCTATAGAGTATTCTTAGTTTCATAATGTTGTTCAAAAAGTTGTTTCAAAAGTGTGATGCCAAGATGCAAAAGAAAATGCTGGTATACAATAGTCATTACAGTATCTGTGAGAATTGGGCACGAGCCACCTTGACGAACAGTTCTGATGGACTGCATGCGCTGATTTTTGAAGATGAAAGAATAAGTGACACTATCGTGTTACTGTGTTGTATGCAATGAGACGTAAATTTCTCAGATTAAAATAATCTACACCAACAAAATGCATCAAATCAGCAACATACCAAAATGTTCTTGTGTTCTAATCAGTATGTGTTATAATAACAGAATTAGTATTTATTTGACTTTTAGTACTTTAAACAATAGTAAAAAAACTGCTTCAGCAGTCTAAGGCGAGTTCATATGCAGATCAACTGTGACTGTATGTATACTTTTAAAACAGCTTTTCAACACTTTGATTGATTGGATCACGGCACTGCATTAGTCTTTTTATCTGTAATGAACTCATTCACTTATAGTCCAAGATGCCTCCTAACTAGGTGTAAATGAGTCTATGTTGACACAAATGATTTACTTCTTTGACTCATTTTGTTTGCACTGATATTTTCCTTCTTGGCACACATTCACTTTTATCATCAGCAAACTATTTAATTGTGTTGATACTTGAAAAGAACACCCTCGGTTGTGACTCAACCTGTTTTTACAGCATTGCAACAAATGTATGGACTGTAGTTTCTTATGAATGATTCCGCATTGCAGCACTTCACAGCATACGCATTAAGAATTATGCTTAAATAATTGGCAAAAACTGTATATACAAATATTAATTAATTCACTTTCTTCAGTCAAGGCGATTATTGACCATGAGGCAAAGAATGGAATACCACCTAATCGCATCATCCTTGGTGGATTTTCTCAGGTAAAACAAACCTTTTTTTCATGTTATATGGTAGTGACCGCTTTAATAATGGCTGTGCACACCCTGTCAAATATTTGCCAGTGTAGTATGTCATTATGATTATGTAAGAGTGTGTGTTTTTGCATGTTTGTGTCTCTAGGGTGGAGCTCTCTCACTCTACACTGCTTTAACCTGTCAGCAGCAACTAGCGGGTTTAGTTGCTCTAAGCTGTTGGCTGCCACTGCATAAGACCTTCCCACAGGTGTGCTTTTCATCTGTGTGATGTGCTTTTAAATATGAGCTTGAATACATTTAGAAATGTTTATTATTACATCTCTTTTCTACTAGTAGTTTTGCATCATTCTGAATGAAGACAGTTTTTTTTTTACTTCATTAACTATAGACATACACACTATCTAAACTAATAACACAAACAATTTTGTCTTATAATGAAAAAGTACAAAGATTAATTATTCGAAATCCAGGCTGGGAAGATTTGTGAACACAAGTATTTAAAGACCGGTAAATATATGGTAATTTATTATTTGCAAGTTGGGATGGGGCAAATTAAGACCAGAAACACTGACAAATGGGGAAAAAAGCCCTTTTTAAAACAGGTCATGTCATGACTTGTGTAAGACATTTTGTCTTTGTCTCTTTGACACACAAAAAAACAGACACACAAGAGGAAGCACAGAAAGGGGAAAACAGGCACATTCTCAGGGTAATTAGCCTCCACTGGCGTAACCACTTATTAATTATCCAGTTCTTCCCTTATCCTCTCAGGTTCCAGCCTTAAGCTAAACTATAACCCACCTGTCGCTGCAAGTTAAGCAAAGCAGAAGCCATCTATCAACCAGAAAACAGCTGACTTTTCTAGACTTAAGGACTGATGCAAGAAACAAGTGGAAACGTGTTTTTAGGTCTGACTAAGTCCACCGTTTAGATTGTTTTTGAAAATATGTTCTTCAGCCGAAAGAAGAAAAAGTTGTTTTAATTACCAACACAAAATTGAAAAGCCAGCAGCTGTCATGGTCTAGGGATACACTTGTGCCAAAAACATAGTTAACTTGCAAATTTGAGGGGTACTCATGCAACATTCTTTCTTCTATAAGGCACCTTTTTAGGATAGCATGACTTTGGACTGCAGACAGGCCAGTCAAGCACATGCACTCTCTTATTACAGACACGTCTCTCATTAAAAACATATGGCGCAATAAAGGGCAATGAAGACCTCGGTCTGTGCAGCTGAACTGTTATATTACACAAGAATAAGAGAAAATGTCACCTTTCATTTACATATCACAATATTTTAGCAGTTAGTTCAATATAAATCTATAATTCCAGTTGTCTAAACTGTGGCCTCATTTATAGCTTGTGACGGATTATGTGAATAAGTATATATTTTTGCTCTCTTAGGCTGCAAGTGGCAGTGCAAATAGGGATATCCCAATTTTGCAATGTCATGGTGAGATGGACCCCATGCTACCTGTGCAGTTTGGAGCCATGACAGCCGAAAAACTTAAGACAATCGTTAACCCGCAGAAAGTCGCCTTCCATACTTACCCAGGCCTCATGCATAGCTCCTGCCCTCAGGTGAGTCTGGCGATGTGTGTTTAGTTTTGTTACTCTTTACCTGTTTTTGAACAGTACAGTGTTGTTGTTCTTTCTTTTTATCAATAGATTGATCCTGTATTTTATGATTGTTTAAATACAGCCATTATATGTATGACAGCTATTGTTTGTTTTTCACTCTAATACATTAACTTGCTTTTGTGAAGTTATATAATGTTGATGTACAGTATATTGTGTTGGATGAGGGATGTAGGAGCTAGGGATGAGTGATGTGGCACAAATGGACATAACATACAGTACAATAAAAGACAGAAGTTTACATACACTATTACATGTTAATGGCTGTCTTGGGGGTTCAATTATTTATCTGATATCAGATACTTAGAATCAGATACTTAATTTTCTGCAGGCTATCATTTTAGCCCATGGAAATGTAAAGTTGGCTTGATTGTGGACAGTGCCAATTCATGGCAAACGTGCATTTGAATTACATCTGACCATCCAAACAAATATTCTCTCAGCATAAGGACACCCCTAACAATCAAACATATTTTATTAGAATGTCCTACAATTTCAGCCATCAGAGACTATTTTTATAGGGTTGAGAACATAAAAGAATTGTTTGAGAAGATTTGTCCAGTTAAAAGTCTTAACTTTTTAGAAAGTCTTGATATTAAACAAATGATATGAACATATCTGTCTCTGCCATAAAATAGCCGATATGTTGCTGATATGGCAATAAACCCAAACAAACAAACTCAGCATAAGGTGACAGTTTGTAATTTTAATCTTGACAAATATGTCACTCTTCCATGTTCCCTGTGTGTACAATCGATGTTTTGTACAGATACTGGGATCTAAAGTTAACTTAAAATAGCTGAATGTATGATTACACTGGGGATGTATTGAAATCTTTGCACAGTTCACAGTAAGTGTTCAGTCTGCTGGGTGCTGTCAAACTAGCCCTATTTATTTGAACTTGGAACTTTGGATTACTATCGGTTATTACTGTCTACAGCTGGTAACGTCTTAAGTTACGGTAAGTATATTTTTGACACATTAGATCTTGCCATAATATCCTTATTCTTATCCTTAGATTTTTTGAGATATGTCATTTAGTTACAGAAATCATTACAATTTCAAGATTGCCATGGCGTGTCTTATGTTTGACATGCGTGTAAAATTTTTGACACAACTTTGTTTTTTGGAGTGTTACTGGCTAGACACTGCAGTTCACTTTAACACCTGGGACATTTTTATTTGAATTGTAACTGTGTCTTCATTTCTGTATGTGTGTTAACATACTTTTTCTGGTTGTGTGTGCAGGAGATGTCTACCATGAAGGAATTCATTGAGAAGCATTTACCCAGAATCTGACCTTACTATGACCCTTGAACACCGACCTCTCACCTCTGGCCTGCCATTTTCACACAGGAAACAGCCATAAGCATCCCCTACTACACGGTCACCCAGAGGCTTTAACATCTGTACATACTGTGAAGATGCAACACATTAATCCATTAAGTCTCATGCCTTTTATTGGAAATGTATATATGCAAAAGATGGACTTTAATTTTAAAGTTTTAGTGCCGCTGTACATTATACAGTGTTTAGTGTGCACAATACATGCTTGACATTTACCAGTACTTTACCAGTTTATTTGGGAGAATCATTAAGTTTCACATTACATTCCCATTAACGACCCAGTTCTCAGCAATGTTTTACTTTTTAAGGTGTAAACATCATTCTGCTACATTGTAACTGCTGCCGTCTGGAGTGACTCAGGTCACACTGCTGTGCATGCCGCTGTCAGAGGTTTCAGGAAAGGAGAGGAGGATTGCAACGCTGCCTCCTGGTGCTCTGGTTTACGCTAAATCTTGTTTGGTTCAGTTGAAAGCTAATAAAACAATTTTCATTCTGAAATAAATGAACTTTTCACCATGCTGTGTTCTTCGAAAGCAGTTATTGTTTTTAATCTATACATTGAATCTATTTTGGTTAGAATGGCTGCTTGCAGTTGTACCATATGTGCTAAAAGTATGGCGTGAGTATTTAAAATGAGTATTTAGTCAATGTGCTGTCTATAGTGTAGTGATGTTAGTTACAGCTGGTACAAAGATTCAGGCATGATGAGTTTATAAAATAGCCAACATTAGATTCATTTTTATATGCAGTGTGCATCACTCCAGGTGGCGTAGTTTGCAGCGGTCTGTTTTTAGACAAGCCTTTTTTAAGCAGACAGCATCTGCAGTTTCTAATTCTTAACCTCCTCAACCACTGCTTAATGCAGAAAAGCCACAGTCATGTGACATGCAAATGCAAACCATTTATAGAGCTTGTACATTCTTTTCTTATGAATGCTGGTTTAGCATTCATCAGTTTTAAGGCAGCATTGTTTTTTTTGTTTTTTTTTTCAGGAAATTTTGCATTTATTTCTCACACTACAGGTTATAAAAAGGTGAAAGGTCGGTTTACAGGGTTTAACCGCTTAGTAAACGCAAGATATTTGCAAGTCAAGTAACATTTTAATAATATACGTTATACTAGGATCTATGACTGTATAAATTGGAAATAGTAAGGTTTACAAACCTAATTGATCTCTATTTCATATGTTCTTGCTCTGTGCTTCTGACCATTTTAAATCAGTCAAAAAATAAGAAAATATTAAGATCTGCAAGTCCTGAATGTTGACTAGAAGATTTTAATTGCTTAATCTCAGTATTACTTTATTTTGCGACCTTTACCTTGTTTCTTCAGCTTCAGTTGGCTTACCTACCCTTAGCATTTCAAGTTTCTTTTAAAAGTAATAGTTAGGTTTGTGGGTTAGAATTAGATGTGTGTGTAGCACATCAAAGGCTTAAATGTTGTGTGAACCTGGGCTGTGTACGGCCCAGGCTGTTTCCTAAGCAGCAACTACTTAAAACTGGGTGAAACAGTAAACTTAAGTGTGTATGCTCTTTCTATATTGTATCTTTGGTTAATATGTTATTATTTGTGCTCAGTTTTAAAATGATTGTATTATGTTATCATTGTCTGTTTGGTTGGAGTGTGCTGAGGGACAGTTAGTTCTTTGATATTTTTTTTCCAGGACCCAAGTATGTGGAATAAATAATGCAAATCATGGCAATATAATGAATTAGCCGTGTTTTTATTACTGTACATGTGGTGCACACTATACAAAAGCAGTAAGCAGCCCAAAATGAACATAGATGTAACTTACTTAATGTTGTAGGCTACCTCCTATGTAGCATGCTACTGATTTTTTTAAAAATAAATAAACTTTAAAATAACTAGTTATTAACTAGTTAAAACTAATTTGTGTTTTCTGATAAGTTAATTGGGGGTTTCTGAAAATATGTATACACAATTTGAATGTATAATTTTGCTTGTGTAAGTTCTATAACAGCAATATAGTCCTTGTTAGTAATAATCTACAGCCAGTGGCTTCTTTGTGTTCCCATAAATAGGACTAGTTTGACTGTACACAGTCTGACCCTGAAGCATTAAAAAAGGGACAGTTTAGGAAGCTCTGTACCCATAAAAAAATGAAGGTCTTAAATTAATCTGTACAAACAATTGTTGATTTGTGCAAATTACCTGATATAGTCGTCTTTTTGCGGAGTTCATTAAGAAAACCTGCCCTTTCATCTTACGCTTAGAAAGCTCCTAATTTAATATCAGCAACTAATTTAAAGTTCTTTGGTTTGCAAAGTTTGTGAAATAAAACAAGTAAACATTCAGGAATATTGCCATCTCTGGCTGTCTTCACCTCCCAAGTTCTTTTTGTGCAAACAGTTGTGCATTCCTCTATTATATATACTCCTTACTTTTCAGTGGCGGCTGCTGGTCTTTCAAAGAGGGGAAGCTCATTGTCGGCTTACATCATAAAATTTGTCAATTTATTTATACATAAATTCTGCCCTCTGTTCCTTTTCAAGAAAATGGCCTGTGATCCTATCGTACCAAGTAGGCGTCTTTTCCAGGGACTTGACCAGTGTACTCTCAATGGCCAGCAGAGCTAGGCTGCTTAGACGGCCTTGGCCCATTGTACTTACTTTTTGCACCAAATCAATCTTAGGCGTTGATCTGCCCTGCTGTTTAATTCTAACTTTCTCCTCGTAAGGAGGACTATCAAATGGCTTTGCCAAAATCAGGTTGACAATATTAGCATTGTCTGCCATCGTGTGCACCTTGCTAGCTGGCTAGTTCACTCCGACCTAGCCAACAGTATGAATGATTGATTGAACGAACTAACGAAACGATATTAAACTCGAACAAGGAAATGTTGAAATTATGTTAAACTGAAACAAATACTATGAATGTGTTTTATTTACACAATGAACAGTGGAAATGGTCAAGTAATTTCACCGAGCAAATACCAAGAAATGGGTTGCAGTTTGTCTTTCGACTTCACTCGCAAAATCCGCGATGGGACTGAAGCTCCCAGTGATTAAGTGACATGTAGATCTCAAAATAGCTGTCAATCAAAACGGGATTCAGCCTTTCGACTGATCCTCCAATCATCTTGCAGACCCGCCCACAGCTCCATTCCCCCTTAGAGACGCTCAGCGTCCGGGGGCGGGACAAAATCGTGGCATTTATCCAATGACCGGCGAGTTTCGAAGCAATGAAAAAAACCGTTCCATGCAGTCCCGTCGAAGTGAATAGACGCTCAGCTTCTACGGGCAAATGCATTGACGCTACGGGAAGTTAACAAAATCGAGTCAGTCGATTTGTGATAATTAGCTGATTCTGAACGAACTCGTCTTCGAGATGAACGTGTTCTAAGGCATTTGTAGTCAATGAAATGTTAACACAACTGTACATATTTGACCATTTAATTTTTGACATTTCAGGGGAAGCTGAGCTTCCCTTGCAGTCTTAGAGAAATCACCAGTTATTTTTGTATCTTTTGTATCCTCTCATGCATAACTGTAGCATATTTACTCCAGTTCTACCATACTAATGGGCTATCTATCGTGTACTGGTTTTTTAAACTCTATCTACACTAGGGTGGCCAGACGTCGGGTTTTAGGTCGGACAGTCCGGCTTTTCAGCTGCCAGTCCTCCATCCACGCAACGCTAGGACGGACACTTAAAAATCCTTTTTTTGGAGTGAACTGGTTTCATTTTTGATCAATATTATCTGTCATTGGCTCAGGTACATGTCAAAACAAATGCTTTGTATTTCATTGGTTTAAGCCTCATTTGACTGCTTATAGTGCTACCACTGGCCAATCGCAGAAGGTCCGTCCTCTAAATGCTAGTCTGTGATTGGGTGGTTGAATTTCGCCCGCCCGCTCTGTTCTGTAAACACCTCTACCTGAGTCAATCACTCAGCTCTCATGCTCAGGATCACTGTAAAAATGCCAAAAAGTAAACTTTTGGAGGCAGCGAGGAACGGACTTAAATATCAAAAGTAGACACAACATTTAGTGAGTAAAACAATAAATTTGTTATAGAATTCTTGCTTAAATTGGTCAAAAACTCTGTTATATGGGTTATGGTTTCATACTGTGTGTTGTAGTATCGTGTCCCCCTGTTCCTAATATGACGTCCTCCTTTTGGGTGTAATGTCCTCCTTTTTGTGACTATGAATATGGCCACCCTAATCTACACATTTTCTTATATTCTATTCTGAGAATTGGAAAGGACATAGCAAAATTTTGGATTTTTAAAACCATACCAAGGACCATTGTCTTGTTGCAAGATTCATCAACGTTTTAGTTTATTTTTAATGATAATAGTTGAAAGTCTGTTAATATTGGCCTGCATTCATTCATTCCCACTGTTTTAGTCCCTGATGCAGAAATACTAAGAGAATGGTGTTCCTCTCCTCATAAGCACAGTTTTCTTGTCATGCAATATATTTTTATTTATTTTATTAAAATGAATTTTATGTTAATCTGAATTATAATTGAAAACAATAACCAGTACAAAAGAACAAACTTATTTCGCTTGCCTAGAGTTTTAAATTAGCACCCAAAGGTAATTATTTCTTTAAATAAATTACAAACATTTCGTAGATATATTTTATAGATATTTCTGTTAGAAAGATTATTACTTCATGCAAATAGTTTAAAATAGCCTAAATTTAATTTTCATTTTATCTGTTTACATTGATCTCTGCATCAAAATCTTTATTACTTCATTCTGTGGTTTTCCTGACCTACTAGTAAATTAGGGTGTTAATACCTCTTGATGGTTTACTTCTAGTATAACTGGTTTAATTCTAGTATAACAAACAAGTCCATTTTAAAGACTATTAGTACAGAACATTTTAATAAGCGGATTTGTCACTGACCCATAAATTCATGTATTTTGCGCGCTTTCGTTTAAAACAGAGACTTTTATTTTGAAGCGCAGCTGTAAGGACCCGGAAAGTGTACCGCAGTCAGAGCGGACGTTGAATCCAGCCGATAATGGATGCCATTTGTTACAATGAAAGTGTTCAGAATAAACCTGTTATGTTCTATACACATGAACCAGTTTACTTTGTTTAAAGCGTTTAGTAACTGAGTCATTTCTTTCCGCAAGCAAATCAGCAGACAGTGAGTGGAGTGAATGAATCATGCCACTGGGGTTAAAACCGAGCTGTTCTTACTGCAAAACCAACTCATCGTCTATGTGGAAGAAGAGCAGCCAGGGAGAAATCCTCTGCATCACATGTACAGCTAAAAGCAATAACGCAGCAACGTCGGGACTGTCGGCCTCCTCCAACACCCAGCAGAATAACTGTGGAGGAAAACAGGTACACACACTTCTGTTTGCTTCACCAGGGCTACTCAAACAAACTAACCCGCAGTTCCTCTGGTTAAAAAGATCGAGTTAAAGACCTGTTGTGCAGTCGGTGTTCCAAACACTTGCACAAAAGATCAGTAATGTTTACATCTGGTAATGAGGGATAGAATTATTGTTCTTGGCGTACATTTACATTTATGGTGTTGAGGAGACGCTTTTGAACACAATACAAGCAAATGAGGGTTAAGAGACTTTCTCAGTGCCCAACAGTGAAAACTTGGTCATGATGGGCAGCGACCTTCCGATCAGTAGTCCAGTACCTGAACCGCTGAGCTACTACTGCCCAAATTCATCCAGGTGTTCATCATGGTGTTCATCCAGGTGTTTCACTTCAAATAACAGTACCTTAAATAATCTTAGCAGTTTCGGGGTATTCTCCAAGATTGTAAAAACCTTTTCATGTTGGCATATTTGCTCCAGTTCTACCAGATTGGTGGGCTGCTTATCGTGTACTGCTTTCTTAAACTATTTACAGATTTTCTATTATATCCAAGTTTGGAGATTGGGAAGGACATGGTAAAACTTCAAACCATGCCACAGTTGCCTTGTTGCAGGATTCATCAACACTTTATTTTTATTTTGTCATTTTCCAAGATTGTAAAAACCTTTTTTTTTTTTTTTTAATTCTGTTTACTGGATTAAGGAAGTAAACAATGAACAGTAATAACAATGAAAAACGTGTTAGTCTTAGGAACCAACTAAATATAGTATTTTCGAACACAAATTTCAATAATGACCCGCACATCGCGCCACACATATCACCCATAATCAAATGTTAGATGATTGATATTAATAGTTTTCATCTATCTTACCACTAAAGTTAATAACTCACTATAATAAAAATTAAAATAATAAAAAAATAACTACAAACAAATATATAAATATTTCCAACACTTTCCTTTGGGATTAATAGTTCTATCCATCTATCACACACATCAAATTTACAATTTCTTAAATGGTTCTATTGGATTTCCCCATCCTGTCTCATTAAACCGCAAGAAATAAAATTAAACCTTTCTTTCATTAAACCTTTAAGACTGGTAAATATGCTTTTTTCGCACTTTTATTCACACGCGATTCACGTTTGTTCCAAATTGGTGCATTGCTCCGATGAGCAAAAAAATAAATACTTTATATGTTGACAAGTGAAATTAACCATGTGAGCTATGCACATAATCACTCTAAAAATGTCCTGAACAACTGCATTTTCCTTTCTGTATTATAGAGGACAAGATAGTGTTTACTTTTTCTGAAGAGCAGAGACTAATGGTACCATCTCAAATTATATCCACCGCCCTATGTAGTGCACTATGTTGGACATGATATCATAGAACTTTTACAAAAATCTTCCTTAAAACGGCTGGTTTAAAGCCCCTGATATCCAACAGTAGCTTAGATAACTACTTATTAATCATTCAGCGACTGTTAAAAGAAATGTTTTGTACTGTTAGGAAGTACCCTAAGTAGGGCATAGGCGACATTTGAGATGGGCCCACAGTCTCTTTTTAAACGGCGTTACTAACGAAGCAGAGGCTCTGAACTCTAACTTTTCCTTTTCTGCTCTTTGGCTGTGCTGTAGTTCCTCACTGTCAAACAGGTTGTCCAGTTTCTTGCACTTTTCTGCATCTGCTTGCAGCTTTTTCTGTGTTTTATCACGGGCTTTTTCTGCACCTCCTGTACGCTTTTTCGACCCTTTTTCTATCTCGCACTCATTCATAGTTTCTGTACCGGTGGTTGTGATTACGATTAATTTTGGGGGAGGGACATTTCTGTGATTGGCCAATGGACATGCAGTGAGGATACTGTGGTGGGCCAATGCACACTTCAGGATTATTATTCAGGAATATTTAAAACAGAATGTATTTTTCACTCTCTCAGCGGCCCACATACAGAGCGGCCCACCGGGAAAACTCCCGACCCTCCCGATGGCCAGTCCATCCCTGCCCGAACCTCTTATTCCCATCTTAAGCCTCAAACACAGTTAACTGCATCATGCACTACACTCATCCTTTGGTCACCAATGTTTATGTTTACAAAAACGTATCTTGTCCAAATATTATTCCACAGCTTTACTGTTTTCATTAAAGGTCTATTTACCTAGATTTTATTAGATTTTATTCTGTATAAACAATACATTTCTGTGCATATTGTCAGTCTAAACAGGAGATCCACAGAAGGTCAGCACGATTAAGAAGTACTAAGTACAAGGCCCCTGCTACTGAGAAGAAAGTTTCTTCAAAGGGTAAAGGAAGACGCCACATATTCAAACTCAAAAACGTAAGCACTTGTAATGTTAAAATATTGTATTTTTTTATTGCTGGTCAGGCTTACAAGTATACACAGATTGAATGCGTGTCTCTTTCCTCAGCCTATCAAAGCTCCAGAGTCGGTGTCCACAATAATCTCATCAGAGTCCATCTTCTATAAGGTAGTTCAATATTCTTATTCTTTTCTTACATAATGGTTTCCTTTTTTTATTTTTGTTTATGATGATGACTTTAGTTCTGTCCTTTCTTTAAGGGTGTTTACTATCAGATTGGAGATGTAATAAAGGTGACAGATGAAGAGGACGGTAGGCCATATTTTGCACAGATTCGTGGATTTGTTCAAGACCAGTACTGTGAGAAGAGTGCTGCTCTGACATGGCTAGTCCCTACACAGTCGAGTCCTAGAGATCAGTTTGATCCAGGCACTTACATTGTTGGTAAGTTAGCATTGTTGCTTAAACCATGCACCTCTATCTAATACTGACAGCATTACATTGGAAAACAGAAGGCTGGAATGTTTTCGATGCCCTCTAGTGGCTGGCTCCAGTTCAGTTTTTACTGTTATGATTACCCAATAGACCTAACATAAGTAAAATTGACATAAGTCAATTTCTTTTATGGTAAAACTGTCACTCCTCATACTTTCCCTCACGTCTGCTTATATTTCTTTTTGTCTGCTTATATTTCTCTTTTCCTGTTGATATGTTTTATACATTTTATCGGATGATATTTAACCGGACATGAGTTAATAAACACAGAGTAAATTTTATTGGATGGTTTTTAACCGGACCTGAGTTAATGGACATAATTATAAATAAGTACATAATTAGACTGGATTCCACCCTTCAGTAAATACTTGTGCTTTATTGGTCCATTCTGTGCATTGGACAAATTTGTCAGTTTTTCCCATTTGTCCCACAATGTCCATGTTAACAGCATTTTTGATAAATGTTACTTCCTACTGCAAAACAACAACAATAAATAAACTTAGAACAAGACACCCTTTGTTGTCAGACAAATCCGTCTTGTTCTTGCCCTCTTACCTGGTATAATCTGTGTAATCTAATTTTTTCTCAGTGTTTACTAAATAACTTGGTCATATATAAGGAGCATGTGTGAGCTGGGCTTGTGCCCTACATCTAATATTTACTGTGCAGCCGGTTTTGGCTTTATTGAGCTTTAAAGCAGCCCAATAGTAATCAGCAGTAACATGTTGTCGCATCTACTGTGTGATTCTGATGCCTGTTGACAATAAACTTGTTGACTAATTTAAACTGTTTTTGCATAGGTCCAGAAGAGGATTTACCAAGGAAAATGGAATATCTTGAGTTTGTTTGTCACGCACCTTCAGAGTATTTCAAATCAAGAAGCTCCCCTTTTCCAACAATTCCTGTTCGCCCAGAGAAAGGCTACATTTGGACCCATATTGGACCTACGCCCACTGTTGCAGTCAAAGAAACTGTTGGTTGTAATTAATTTTGCAATTGAACTTTATGAACAGAAAACATGATTAAATCATTTGATAACTTTTTAGCAACTCTTTAGTCATCTTTTTGCATTTTCTTTGACTTTTGACTTGACCTTTGATTTAGGGGTTTATCAAAATTAAAAGTGATTGACATGCAAGTCACAAACAGATATTCAATATTTTTGACTAGTCTATATTCATCAGTTAATTGCTTGTAATTTTTCCTGCTGCTTTTCCAAATTTACAAGACATTCAAAAACAGACTTAACTAGTTGCTCGGTAGTTTTCAGTTTTTGTTTCAAATTTTTTTTTAGTTGCTATTTTCAAATTTGTGGTAACAGCAGTCATAAGGTGGTTTGCAAATGTAAAGTAACCAGCAGTGATTACAGGACAGGACTGGGTGAAATCATAACATAGTGCTTTCAATATGACAATAAACAAGACAAAACACCATGTAGATTTTTCAGCCAGCCATCTTAAATATTTTTGTGTTGTCAATGTGTTTAAAGTGCAAAACAGATATACGAAATGTAATGTAGAAGTAATTTAGAACTTATAGTGATACAGTCAAAGTTTGATATCAGATAAACAGCACATAACTCAACTTTAAAATAATAAAAACATATGAATCTGGGTAAATTTGCTTGTACACCTTTATGTAAGAATAGGGCCAAAATGAGGTCACACTTTAAATGGCTTTGTATCAGCAGTTTTGTATCTGCCTTCAAAACTAACTGGTGAGGGTTTCATTAATGAATATATATGGAAAATCGTGGCTCAGTGGGTAGCACTGTTGCCTCACAGCACGAAGGTCCTGGGTTCAATTCCCAGACTTTCTAGCTGCTGCAGGAACCAATCAGTGAAGGTAGGCGCGTCCATTTGGTGGGGGTAGGGGTTGTTCTTGTTCTTCCTCAGTAAAAAATTCCCACAGAGGAACTCTAGTAACTTTAGTGCTGATGTGAATATTAATGTACAGCATATAGAGAGCTAGTTCCAAGACTTAGTCCTAAGTTCTTTCTATCTAGTCATGGCAAACAAGATTTATCAGCTACTTCTAACTGGCTAATCATTTTAAAAAGAGACCTGGCAACATGGGACAATTACAGTCAAAAAATGGTAAGATGTTATTGTCAGTAATCTGATAATAGACCTAAAGTAAACAATTCTTTAACTCTTTCATTAGTTTATTTACACATTTTACGTGACGAGGCAGCAGTTGGACTAATACTAACTGGATGTTTTGCCTTAACTTCAGCCTTATTTTGTTTAATTTCGACCAGTATAAAAGCCAGTATTTACTGTTTCACAAGACAGGTAGTATTAACACAAATGTATACAAAACTGAGTGATCGGTTTATCCAGTTCCATGACAAGTGTTTCTCCTCTGCTGCTGCTCGTACACGCTTATTTATTATTTACTTACATATAACAAATAGAGTAAGCGTTGGTGTTTATTTGTTTTAACTTACATAGAATTTGACAATATTTGTAAACTGTTTTGGACGCTGAGGCGCTTAAAGCAGTGTGCGGAATACAGTGAACTGTTAATAACCATTTCTATGTACCTCACGGGCTGTCATTTTCTGTGATTTTAGCTTGTAAACGCAGGGAAAGTCCAGAGGGTAAGTAAACCGCATTAGATTAACCCTTGTTTCCTGAGTTTATTTCTGATACTTTGCCAAAAATTAAATAACTTGAATTAAATTACTGCTATTTAAGGTGGCACGTTAGCGACGGCCACTCATGACTTGCAGAAAGAGTCGGTTCATCCCAGCGAATCACACCGATTCAGAAGCAAACAGGTAAAGCGATGGCGCAGCTGTTCATTCAGCACCTCACTTTATTACATACAGTTATCTGACATCATGCTTAGCTATCACAACCAAAATACAATATATTTAAAATGCAAAATGTTCCTAATTTTATGAACAAAAAATTTTAAGATGTTGCAATAGTGGTCAATATTTTATTGTTCTTACTTTTACAGATAACGTGGAAATATCTATAGAACCGCTGTTAAAACAATTTGATTAAAATAAGTTTATGTTTAAAAACATTTGAATAAAAAAATGTGAATGGTATGAAGTCCTTAATTAATACAGTTTGCTTTAACTGAAGGCTTTTGGTATTTCTAAATGATAGAAACTATAGTGTGTGATTAGGTGGCAATGCTTAATTAAATTAAGCCTTTACATTGCTGCACACAATGATTCAAACATTTAAAAACTATACCTTTAAACCTTTTGCATGTGATTCACTTTTGACTGCTGGCATAAGTTATAAACTGACATGTAAAGTTATATCATTTCCACTCTTTAGGTGTACCATCAACTTCTAAACTAAATTAGTTATACTTTAGACATGACCATATAGGCCACAGTTTTTGAACTGTGCTTGAGAAGGATTTAGTGCTTTTTCCTGTCTTTCTTGCCCTCTTATTCTCTCAATAGAGCCTGGAACTTTCATCACAGTGTGAAATGCATGTGGCTTGTAGCCAAAAGAACAGGGTCTTTGAACACAACTCCACCGCACATCTGGTACTGGTTTTATAAACAGAGAAGGGCTGTCTTGGGAAAATGGGGGTAAGTGGTTCGAGGAGGAGGAAGAAGAAGCGAAGTTAGTGGGAGGGGTGGCATGACAAAGGGTTTTGGATGAACTAAAAATGAGTGAACTTGGGCAGATGGGATGACAAGCCTGGGGTTGGTGAGGAGTCTTTATGTCTCTGCGTAGGTTGTCAGGGGTCTGTCTTGTTGATTAGCCCCTGTTAACATTCATGTTTGTTGTACATGTACGTTGTTTAAATCTGGACCAAAATGTCACCAAACATGTAACTATATGGTAGTGTTATAAAATTCTGACTAATGAACTGGACCAACTCAAAATAGTTATGCTTTAAGGAGACTTAAAGCATAAATTGAGGAGTATGATACAATTTCAGATGGCTTGAGAATTGAGTCACACTTTTACATTGTACTTTATTTGCAGGGTTCCACCGCACTTTAGGTGGAGTAGACACCAACTTTTAGTCTTTAATGAGTGCATTTGAAATTGTAATTAAATAGAAATTTCAGTATACATATTTTTTATAATTTTATACCTCTTAATAGATGGTGTGGCTGTTGTTTATCTGTAAATCTACCTTAATGCTTTAATGTTCTTGTCAGTTTAGCATTTTAATGTTTCTTGTCTGCCTATTGTCTGCTTATTATTTTGTGTGTGTTGTAAAGCATGTGTCATTTAAAAGAGCCAGCCTCTCAAAAACATTTGATGTTAGCTTGGAGGACCTGAAAGAAACCCTGATTCACCCTTTTTCCACTCTCAGACACACTTCAAAGGTGGGGAGGTTGGCTCTGGAGGTAACTGTTACATATTTACTGAAATGGTTAAAACAATAAGCAAGCAAGACTAAAATCCCAGCTTACGGAGTGTAGCTCATGGTACCTGTAGACCTAAAACCACTGGAACAGATTTGGTGGTAACGCAACCCTGTCTCTTTTATACTGTTTCCTTGCCAGCAAAGAGATGAAAATAAAACTTAGAGATAACTGTTAATTATTTTTGCTATGTTGCTGGGAAGTAAAACTGTAGCTCTTAAATGTTTGCCTGACAGAGTCTCGAAAGACAAAATAAACAAATCTCAGCAAAAATAATTATATTCACAGCTGTCTAATTAAAATCATATAAATTCATATGTATTGATTTATGGATTAGTTTTAAAGTCTATATTTTCAACACTCATGTATTGCTTTAAAGCCTCCCATCAACACTCTAAAGTAATGTGAGTAATGCTAAACTACACACACTAAATAAAATTACAAAGACACTATTCATCACAAAATCTCTGCTTTGACAGAAGAAGCATAAACACTAGCATAAAACAGTGCCATGTTATGCACAATCTGTGTAGGAACTATAAAAATCTTTACATTTTTAATATTTAGGAGGATAATTTAAATCTTTTTTACATGTTTGTACAAATAATTAGTTAGTTTAGTGCATGACCACTAAAGCGTCAATTCCATTCACCACGAATAATTCTACAGAGTATCGGATGTTTTAGTAGCTTGGGCCCGGTCCATACCCTTTGCTACCTTGGTTCAGTAAGATGCACTGTCATGCTTTTTTTCTTATCCTCTCATCATGTAATAAGGCTCCAGTCCAGGTGTTTGGTGACAGGAAGTTAAAATGGACAAAGGAGACCACTGTTCCAATACTCCGATTGGGTTCAGAGAGCATTGTGTCTGGGTGGTGGAAATAAATCAGGGTTTGTGGGGGTGGCTGGCCTCGTAACACCCGGCTTAGGGCAGAAAAAGCATCTCCTTTTCCAAACTGGTAATCTGAGCACACATGAAAGTCCCTAGAACACAGATTGTGGTAGGAGTTTGGCTGTAATGACTCAATGGCTTTGTTTATTGCCTTATTTATGCTTCAGTTAAGCACCTATATGTTTTATGGTCACATCCTGTCCTTGCACTTTTCTATCAGACCTCATTGTATGGGTCTCGGAGAGATTAAGCTGCTCTGTTTATTTATTGCATGATTTAAAGTTGTTGCAGATTCCTCATGTTTGGTAGATGTTTTTACAGATGACACTTACTTAATTAAAGAAAATTCTATTCCAAAGCCTTCCATAGGTTTCACTAAAACTACTGTGCATGGTAACTACAAACTCCATTTTCTTAAAAGTTTGGAGATTTTGTAAAATACAATAAAAACAAGAATCCACTAATGCAAAGTTGTATATAATGCTTTTCAAGGTGATATCTTAGGTGATGTAAAACAATGTCAGGTCTCTGCTGTATAACTTACAAGTGTGGCTGTGTAGACACAGGGTGTATGTGCTTGACTAGCCTGTGTAATTAATGGAAAAAGTGATGTAACACAGTGGTAAACATGCACAAAGCTTCACGGTCTTTTGAGCTATCTGAGATTAATTCAGGGCCCAGAGAACTAGCGGTGTTTCTGCATGTAACAAATTGTCCCAGCATTTTTGGAAATAAGGTTTGTAGGTCAGTACTTAATAAAACTAAATCACAGCTTGTAAATACCAACTCGAGTCTTTTTAAAGTTTTGGGAATTTTACAATTTACCCAGTGTTTTTTGGGCTGCACGGTTGCTCGGTGTGTAGCACTGTCGCCTCACAGCAAGAGGGTCTTGGGTTCGATCCCCAGGTAGGGCGGTCCGAGTCCTTTCTGTGTGAAGTTTGCATGTTTCCTTGTGTCTGTGTGGGTTTCCTCCGGGAGCTCCAGTTTCCTCCCACAGTCTAAATACATGCAAGTGAGGTGAATAGGTGATACAAAATTGTCCATGGCTGTGTTTGACATTAAACTGATGAATCTTTAAAATCCTAATAAATAATAAATAAATAAATATCCAGTGTTTTTACATAATGCTAGTAGTTCCAAGATATTCTTGGATATTCTTGCAGCCATAACATTTTTTGGAAATTTTTATAGTGGACTATATTTTCAGCTTTACTGACTTTATAGATTTTAGTGACATTTGCTTCCTGAATTCACTGATATTTAGTAGAATTAGTTCTTTCTGTGCTACTAGCTGTCACACAAACCCAAAGCAAAGATCCACCTCCATGATAAACAACTGGCAAATATGTTTTTGTCATCAAATGCTAATCCCTTTTTCCCCCAAGCATTTTTACTGACTGTGACCAAATTGTTTTACTTTTAGCTTATCAGTCCATGGCATTTGTTTCCAAAATGTCTCAGGTGTATCTTGATTTTTGTGTATTTTAGATGTTGACTTTTTTAATAAGACTGTGGGTACAGTTTGATGATTATGTTTTCATGAACATCAACACTCCTGTGTCACCCAAACCTCCCTTCATGTCATTGTGTCCCCCATATTGTTAAAATACGGGAATTTGTTTTCTTTTTCTGGACAGCATACAAACATTTCTGAGAGTTTTCTTGATCTCTTTACATCCACAGTTTTTTACTGAATATTATTTCCTAATGGCATTTTAAACAGTGGACATCGTGTGCTGGAAGAACTTTGGTACAAGGTCTGAAAAGCCAAAAAATTGTTTGGAATTGTCCTTAGCTGGTAGTTTTTATTAGCAACTTGCAAGCAGGTAACACAAAAAACACATTTGTTTTAAATTTTTTAACTGTATAAATTGTTTTGATTCTTTCAACTAAAACATCAGCAAAATATGTTATTTATTGTCCAAGATGCTCAAACCTTTGAGATACAACTGTGTTACGGTATTATGATATAAAATAACATAAACTGTAGGAGTGGCTATTTCATATTGGCAAACTTCATATTGGCAAAAGTGTGTAGTGTGTGCAAGTCTGTTTCTGCTTTCCTTTTACTTTTTATAAGTAATGTTAATATAATCAAGTGTTCCTCTTTTGTTTTGATTAAATTAAAAAATTGATAAATGCAGCATTTATCAGATGCTCTTATCCAAAGTGACTAACAGAAGTTTTACCTTATTTCCATAGTCTAGCACAGTTTAAGGACAAAAATATATAGATAGAACACATGGGTTGTGTTTTTTTCCTGGAAGACAGAAGCATTAGTGCGTGCAAGGGTAATTTCTATTAAAATACATAGTAAAGCGATAGTTCTTTAGTTATCTTTTGAACATGACAAGGGACTCAGCTGTTTGGACAGAAAGAGTTCATTCCACCACCTGGGTAGGAGCCTTAATGTCTTTCTTTCTCCTCTCTTCAGTTCTGACTGCATATGTATCAGACTTAATGTCCATAGACATAGACATGTCTTATATTCTAACCTGTATGACTGCTGAATGTCATAGGTGTCTGTAGTGACTGCACCTGAAACAGACTGTATTTGTATCACCTGTATTTGTGATAACGTCATTGTTGTGAAAACACCATACAAATGAATTTATTTGAACTAAAGCTGTGTATAAATTTATCAATGGCAATCAGAGGATGTCACTGTAATTAGAAATTACAGATAAACATGCAACATTGATTTTTAACCACAAAGAACAACAGAAAGAATAGACTGGAAACACGTGTAGGCAGTATTGCCAGAAAAAGCATGCATGTACTTAGCCTTTGTGTTTCTTATTGGCAGTAGTGCATCAAGAATTACTTGGCTTGATGGAGAACATTATTTACAAGGAAAGAGACATGCTCATGGTCGAATGTTTACTTACATTTGACCATACAGTAAATAACTCCTTACTTTTTTTGCATATCCTTTTTTAATACTTTTGAATCCTCTAAATATTAATATTTATGACAGCTAACACATTAAGACCACCCTGCAAAAATGTGCATGCCAGCGTACATGGGATGGCACTGCACATGGTCTTAGTTCATGTGGACAGCAGGGCACTACATTGTTAATCCAAGGAAAAGATGGCAGCAAGATGCACCTCGGAACATATAGAAGTTAAGGAGCCTGATGGTAATGTATTGGTATCAGAGGCCACAGGACTCCTTTAGATGTCTTGTGGAGTCCAAGATTTGGCAGGTCAGAGCTGTCTTGACAGCATTTTTTTTGTGGTGGTCCTAATGTCAGTGTATGAGTTCTAAATGTGGTAGATTCTTCTTGACATATTTAGTAATTCAGTCATCCAATGCCTTTTTAAAAAAACATAACTTACTGCAATAGCCCATCTTTCAGTGATCTAGAAAACAAAAAAAGCAACAACAACAAAAAAAACTCACTATATTTTCCTCCAAAGTATTGCTCAAATAAGATGTCTTGCCTGCATGCTTTCTATAGTACACATGTAACGGCATTAACAAATACTTGGCGCTTTTAAAAGGATCACTTAATATGTCCCTTGTGTTCAGGAACTCTCCAGACCACACACTTCGTGTTGTATAATTCCAATCTGAGGCTGAAGGGTCATCTTTCAGTGTTACATGACCAAAGGGAATTTGAAAGGCCTTCTGCTCTGGTTTGAGGTGCATGAAGCAAATTATAACTGAGAGATTAGCAAAGATCTTGAGCTGTTTTGTGGCGTAGGCTGCTTCACTTCCTCTTGTTAACAGTAACAGGACAAAGCGTCTGGAAACAATTGTGCTCGAGACCACAGGAGTGTAAAGAATGAAGCTGTTCCCCTCTCCATGGTGGATACATTTGGGGGCTGATTAAACATCTAAACATATCAAGTGTAGCAGGGTTTGTATGCATGTTTGTGTCCTAAAGTGTCTGATGTCTTTTATTACATTTTTGACTGTTTTTTATAGCTTTATGTTATATAAGAAGCAATGAGTGTTGGCAAAGACTTTTGGGAGCCTGGTGCTTTTGTGTAGATGCACTAAAGAATTATTTCTGACTATTATTTTAGAAAAGTCTAAAGTTGGAGCACATTTAAAAGAACTGCTGGAGCTGTGCGTGTTTGACCTAGATACTAATACAACCCTCTACAGATGTGCAGCCTGCTTCAGTTCTCTCATCCATTTGTATTTCTGCCAGACAGACCGACCAGGCCAATAACAGATGTTTTTGTAAAAATTTTACTTATATTTCTTAGTCTTTTTTACTCTCTTTCTTCTTTCATTGCAGGATAAGTGTAGTGCAGAAATAAGAGACGACCTCTTCTTGGATTATGACTGCCCTCTCGAGGGTAAGCTCAGAAACCTTGGTTAGAGCTGATGGAATAATCAAACGATTTAGAACCTTTTTTTGTCCCTCCAGAAACTTTGCATGTGATAAATAGAGATAATAATTACAAATACTGAATATATGCAAAGAAAATGTTTAAACCTAAAGTACAAATGTAAAATCTAAATGTAAATTGCTTAGTTTACTGTACCTTTGTCTTATTTATATAGATGAGTATTTATATATAGTTTTTGTGTGGTTATCATTAGTGTACATATCTTAAGAATTATACATTTATTTAAAATATTAGCTTATTATAGTGACAATTATTATACCCAGATTGTATGTCCCACAAATTGAATACAATAAAAACAGCATGGCCAAAAAGAACATTCCTTCCTATTTTTTTCTTTTACCAGGTTTCCTAATTAAGCTAAATGTCAACACTATTCTCAACAGTTTGAAAACTGTAGGTCCAATTTAGCACTCGGATATTTTGAATATTTACCTGGACTTTCTGTTACTGGTAACCTTATTACTATGCCATGCTGGGCACAGGTATGAGTTTAACGTGTTTTTAAATACTGAAACTGTAAAACAATGCACTTGTTATAATGTGGAAATATGATCAGAATGTTTTATTTCATGTACAATAAAAATTACATGATACAGTAGTCATAATTCTAATTTAAAGAAAAACGTTACATTATTGTCATTTTAATAAGCTTGGAAGCTGTTCGTTGCTGACAGTTTGAGCCAATTTAAATGTCTAAATGGCACTTTCTTAATGAAATGTTTCCTACACTACAGACATTCATCACAGTTTATCCATTTAGTCAGTCAATGTATCCTACTATTTCTTATTATTTCCAACTGACGGCTTTCAGAAACAATGTTTGGATGTTATATAAAAAATTATTTGAATGTTAAATATATGTATAAATACATTCTTTTAACACTTATTTGTTCTTCTTTTTTTACTTGCAGTGATGTTACCCCCAGAGAAAAATGCTGAATACCAAAGTCACAAAATCTTTCCAGAAAATAGAAATACATTAAGACTGAATGCAAATGTCAATGTAAGCATGCACCATGTAGTACGTTTAGTATAGTAACTACTACTGCACTGAATGTGCTGTTAATGTGATAAATGCTTGCTTTTTATTTTCCAACAGGACATGAAGTGTGATGGTCCATACAGAGAGGAAAATCATCAAGAATGGGTGTTTACTTTGTATGATTTTGACAACAGCGGCAGTGTATCGAAAAAGGTAACAGCTGTGATAGTGCTAATGATGTGTACAGTATCTATGTGTCCAGTTAATGATTGTCCCACTCTTCCTGCAAACACACCATAATGTGTGCAACAGGACGGGGTTTTGTTTTAAAATTCTCTGTACATTCTATATTGGGGACAGGCCAGGCAGGCCAGCCCAGTACCCGTACCCTTACCCTTCTTCTACAGCCATAAATTAATTTGCATTTTTCATACTGTCCCAACTTTTTGTGATTTGGGGTTGTAAGTGATTTTTGCACTTCACTTAATTGACTTGCACAGTTCTGAAGTGAAAGCAGTATATATAGTGACAAATATATATGCAACATAAATACACCAGTCATATATAATATTGCAGTGTATATATTATCTGTGTTTACGTTTGCCTACAATGGCTGATAATTCTTCCATTATCTGTTCTATGAAATTCCAGTATAAATGTACATTTAGATGATTAAGTATTTTTTATAATGTTTGACTTCTTAATATTGGTTTTTCATCCTTAATGTAGTTACACTGTCATGTTCATCAAAAATATTTTCTTGTTTATCCTGTACATTAATCCAAATTAATCCATTCTGATAAAAAAAAGTTATTTTAATGAAACCCATTTTGATACTCTGACAATTAGCTACTCCATTATAGCTCTGAAAATAACTGCACAGTCTGTCAGATTGTGTATGTAACTGTGGTTTTATGGCACAGGGCATGTCAAGTTTAATGCATACAATCTATGAGGTGGTGGAAGCGTCAATAAAGCAATCTGCACTTTGTGACAACCAAACTCTAAGGGTCAGACTGACTTTCACTCCCTTATTATGCAGCGACATCAAAAAAGGTAACTTTTCCCAGCACATTAAGCTGTATACACAATATAACAAATGAACATGTTTTAACATAAAGGTTGAAGGTATTAACCAGGAGGAACTTTACTCGCCTTTTAGATTGGGATTCTGGGAATCTTCTGAACAAGAGTGACCAACTGGAGAAACAGTGGCCAACACATATCAGGTCAACTCACAAATTAGTATGAATCCTAAAGTAAAACTTTGCCCATGTTATTTACAGAGGTCATGTAGCAATTCTGAACAAAGGAAGAGAAATTACAATACGTACATTTAGCAAAAACTCTCTCTCTCTCTCTCTCTCTCTCTCTCTCTCTCTCTCTCTCTCTCTCTCTCTCTCTCTCTCTCTCTCTCTCTCTCTCTCTTTCTCTCTCTCTCTCTCTCTCTCTCACACACTCACACACACACACACACACATTTCTGTAACAGGTCTGTGTGGAGTTTGCATGTTCTCTCCGTGTCTGGGTGGGTTTCCTCCAGGAGCTCCGGTTTCCTCCCACAGTCCAAAGACATGCAAGTGAGGTGAATTGGAGATACTAAATTGTCCATGACTGTGTTTGATATAACCTTGTGTGAACTGATGAACCTTGTGTAATGAGTAACTACCGTTCCTGTCATGAATGTATCCAAAGTGTAAAACATGATGTTAAAATACTAATAAACAAACAAACTGTAAAAGGTTTTGTAGCAAATTACAGTATCATGCCCACCTGCCATGCCAATAATGGTCAACAGTGGGTCATGGAGGTGCAGGTGATTGTGTTTGTTCCTTTTACTCTCAGTGCCTCATTGAGCTGGTGGAAGTAGGTCTATCATGGCTTCCTTGCAAGACAGTTGCTGGCTTTTCTGTTTGCAGTCTGTACCTGATTTTGATTTAAAATTCCAATCCAAATGAATTTTTTTACTCCAATGACACAGTTGCAAAATATTCACTGCAACAGTATACTAGATGATATAAAAACTATTTTTCAACCCTGACAGGGGCCTGGATAGAGACCAGTCTAACAGTTCAGAGAAGAATCTCTCTCACCTTAATGAGAATACAGAACACAGAAACCACTATTTGGACCTTGCTGGGACTGAAAACTACAGCTCCAGATCTGAAACAGGTATGATTTTTATAAGTGCACCATCATACAATAAAGCTTTCAATGGTTGGTTCAACAAAGCTTATAATGTTTGCTGTGTAAAAATATCCTGTCATTTGTATTTAAAAAATAATTAAAATAGGATACATGTTCAAATAGACACACAGGAAGGCTGGGAATTTTTTTAATGAGCTTCAAGTCAAGTGGGTTGCTTTTCTGTCTTAAAGAATGTCCTACGTACGCTGCACACATGTTGGCAGTTTCCGCTCCACAAGTTCTACATAAAAATTGCTCTTTTGTTGAGGCACAACAATCTGGAAAAAAGAATGCTTTAAATGTTTTATGAAAACAGTTTAAATGAAATACTTTTGTTAGATAAGCAAAAGTTTTAAGAGAATTAACAGTTCACATTGTTTTGTTTTTATTCCATTTTACAAAATATCCCAACTTGATAAAATGAAAAGCTAGAGCTAGCATGCTTGAATTGACACATTTTTCGTGTACTCAAACAGCTGTTTAAAAGTATTAAGTAAAGACTTAATTCAATATTATTTCAGACAACACCGCACAGTCAGCTGTTGAGGAGCAGTGCCAGGCTAGTCATGCACATGTTGCCCCTCAGACCCATCATCGATGGCCCCAGTTAAATCACTGCAGCCCTGGGAAATATAATGGACGTAGCATTCCAGTCCTCAGGTCCCTGCGAAGTCGCAGTAAGTCTATGGGAAGTGGAGGGGGCACTACCAAGATCAACAAAATGAATGAGCATCACCCAGTCCGCTGGTGTTGTCCTCCTCAGCAGCAGAAATCTTTGCATGATATCCACAGTAAACATGCCCATTCCGGATATCGTGATGCCACGACAGCCTCAGTTGCTCAGCATGAGCACCATCATATTCATGAGCACCATCATATTCATGAGCATCACCATCATTATCACCATCACCACCATTACTACTCATCCTGACTGCAGCATTTAACTAAAAAGGGAAAAAAACATTAAGAAAGGAACAAAGAGAGTGACATATTTTGAGACATATTTAGCCTTAAATTTGGTAAACTACCATGTTTTGCACATATATGTGGGCAATTGTTTCCAGAATCAGCTTCTTGTTGCTATTCTTTAAAGAAAAAAGCATGTTGACTGCTATTTGTACAAACTTTGCTACAACTGCTTCTAGTAATATACTAATACTTTAAAATCCCTTTAAACCCTCATTGTGAGATACTAGTAGGTTCTGGTACTGACACCTCACTTGAATGATATGTTTTTATATGTATTTGTAGATAAATAAAGTTCTGTATTGGTATAGATGAAAACATTGCATTTAAAAAAAAATCAAGAGTATTTGACTTTGCTCTTGCTTTAAAAACCAAAGACTTGTTTTAAAAATGCCAGAAGACTGGTTTTCTACATATATATTAAAGAGTTTTGTATTTGCACACTGCAACAATAAAACAATATATATAATTTGTGTAGCATTTGTATTCATTCTTAATGAGCACTGCTATGTTTGATTTTTAAGCTGTATTAATTTAAATGACACCAAATCTTTAAAAATTACTTAATGGAAAATAATGTAGAACCTCGGTAATTGTAATGCTTAATTTATCAGCTAAAATTAATAATTTTTACTAATACCAATTACAGGGAAACACACACACATTTTATTTTTCACTGGTTATTGGCCCCAAACTCTTAATTGCTTGGATTCAGCAACTATTTTTAGGGTCGTTATAGCTAAGATTAATCAGAATGTCTTGGTTTAAGGCCTTGGTTGTATTCAACACAACTTTAGGTCACTGTGGATTAAAGGGTCAGTTAAATGACAAATGTAAACTGGAGGAGAACATGAACAATCTACAGATACCTGCTAACATTAAATTTTGTATTGAGGTGCTTGGGTGGCACAGCTGTAAAACATGCTAGCACACCAGAGCAGGCATCTCAAACTTGCAAGTTCAAATTTCAGCGCTGCTACTGGCAGGCTGGGCACCTATACACACAATGATTGTATTAGCTCGTCTACCGGAGAATGCTGGAGGAGATTTCTCATAACTTCTGCAGTTACGACCTCTGCTGGCTGATCAGTGGCACCTGCACAGAGAAGGGGATAACGGAGATTGTTGTGTGACACTGTGTGTAATACAGATCTCCATATGAGGTAAAAGCACAGGTGAAAGCGCCCATGTCGGAAGTGGTGTGTGTTGGTGCGGCCCTCCTGTCAGCAGCAGTAGAGAAAGCGAAATGCAATCAGGTAATTGGGTATTTGGGAAAAATACAAAAAATTTATTGATCCCTCAAATTGTGCAGCAATACTTACTAAGTATTACTTAATAATATTGGAAATATCTTCCTTGTATAACAGTATGCTGGTGCTATTTATTATATTAAAATTACACAATATATATATAGGTCTCAGTTCAAAAGCAAAATTAGCTTTAGAACAAAAACAATAAAAGGTTGTTTTAGATTTAAGTGTGTTGTTGGTTGTAATTGTTTGCAAAAGTTTGATGCAATTTAGGTTTTCAAATAGAACTGCCTTAAGCCAGGTTCTAACTGAGTTCATGAGACAGCTGATTCTAAAAATACGTCCCTTTCCTCTACCACCCTATCTCTCTCTCTCACACACACACACATACACACACACACACACGCACAGAGCATATTTCAGACTCAACACATGCTGGTACAACGAAAGAAAAGAAATCTGCCTTTAATAACATTGCTAAAAGGCTGACGAATTTTAAAAGAACGATAGAGTTGATAAAACAGCATGAAAAGCTTAAGATTTTTGGCAGCAGAGGGCTTTGGTCGAAGTGGACTATGTACGGATAATAATCTCAGTTGCCTGTCATACAATCTCTACCCTATCCTGTTCAAAGCTAGTTACCTTCAAGAGGAGGCAGATGTGCTCCATAAGCTGGTCAAGACATGGCCTCTGACCGAGCTAAACCTGCAGCGACTGCTGGGCCCAACAACAGACTGTCAGGAAGATTTCACTTCCCGCACCTGCAGTCTCTGTCTTAGAGCCCTGCTGATTGGACTGAAGGACTACGTTCTCCATGAGACCACCACATATGCCAAAGTTCTGCGTGTGGTGGATCTAACGGGTCTGCGGGACATTGAGCACTTGGTCTGCCACTGTGGAAGGTCACTGGGTCGCTGGGCACGCACCGAACTGCTTACGCGTATGTGTTATGAAACAATGGTTGCCATGCAGGCAGGCCAGGCGGCTGCATCAGCCTGGGAGGTCGAGGTGGATGTCCGAATTAATGCTTTCGTAACTGGACGAAACTATGAGGTGGTTTCCCAGGCTTTGATTCTCCTTAAGCACTGTCCGCTAAAGCTGCGCTGTGTAGGCCTGCGGGTAGACTCGCTTGGCCTGAAAAATCTCTTTTATCTTCTGCGTCTGGCCAACCCTGAGGGCATGCAGAAGCTAGAGATGGTACATAACATACGTCTAGAGGCTCCGCATCTTGAGGTGATGCTATCACAGCTGCGATTTCCCCTACTGCGCTCCCTCACATTGCCAGCACAAGCGTTGGATGTGCGTAGACTGGCTGTGTGGGATGAGGGCTTGTTTGGAGTTCTGGGAGACCTAATGAGCAAATTGGGAGAGCTTAGAGAGCTTTACATGGGCTTCTCCACCCTTACAGGACATCTGAGACAATTGCTAAGGTGAGAAAACATTGATGCTTTTGCACAGGCATAGAGTCAGAATTTTTAGTACCATAACATGTAAAAGTGACTTTCAGTAAGCACTACATGCTTGAAACATTATTATAATATAAATTATAAATGTGTCAGTATCGGCCAGGACCTAAATGATAAACTGATATAGTCTTCTAATTTTATGCCATTATGACATGACACAGATCCTGCAAGTAAACATAAAACACAAACTTCCATAAAACCTGCCATCACACTTACCAGATGTCAGTATTATTTAACATTAGCTAATCCTTTAGCTTTAACAAGAAGTTTTACAAAAACCCCAAAACAATTAAAGTCAAAAGTTTCTATAAACTTGTAAGAGATATGCATGTTGTGGCAGTTATAGGGAATAGGGAAAAACTGTCAGCTCATGCTGAGTGGAAATTTGTCCAGGCATCCAGGTATAATCCAAAAACGTAGAAAAAAAGTTAGGCTTTTAATTAGATGCTATTGGGCCTCAACTGATATTTTACTACAGTCAAGCAAGCTCTAAAATCAATACCTTAAAGCCTGACTAAAGAGAAAATTATTCTATAAACGATTTATTATGTGCAGGAAACTTAGCCATGACACAATGGCACATAATAAATAAATAAATGACATTATAGAACTTTATATACCCTTAAGTTAATAATCTAAGTTGCTGTTTTTTTATTTTGCTGATTTTTTGTGGGGTAATTTTCCCCAACATATCTTCGAAAAACCTCAATACATTTAAAAAGAATTTTTTTGAAGTATTTAGGACGAAGAGGTATGTCTAAATTATTTTGTCACAGGAAATGAACAGTCAAAGAATGGTTGAAATCCTAAATGTAATTTTACTCTAACTGTGGTGACCTTTTAGGACAGAACAATGCTATATTAAGTAAAAACAATATAACACATGAGAAATTACTTAATAACCACATCACACAACCACATTGATAAGGAATGTAAATGGTGTTTTTTTTTAATCTATGTATTATAAACATATAAACTATAAATTTAGTCAACTGCCAAAATGCATACAGCTTCTTAATGTCAATGTGAGACAATGACACTGCCAGTCTTACAGTCAAAACAATGCTAAGTGGGGTAAGAATGCAAAAATAATTAAATAATACATTGAATGGTTTAGAAAGTGTCATAGTAAACAAAAAAACTTATTTAATCACACCAAACAAAATTACATTTAGAACCTGGAAAAGAATGTGTGTTTAGAATGACCTTCCATATTATTCTTATTGACAGCTGCCAAACAAATGTGTCATGTATTTATGACTTGTTATTGTGCCATGACAACATGCTAAGTGACCTGTATTATTTCTAGTCCTCTGAACACCCCACTGCAGTGCATAGAGCTGGCTAACTGCAGTCTCAGCCCTGTGGACATGGCTTACCTGGCCAACAGCCTGCATAGTGAGTTCCTAGTAAAGTTGGACCTTAGTGGCCATGTGGTGGCCGATGTCTTTCCAAACACCTTCCGTAAGCTGTTGCATCGTTGTTCAGCCACGCTCAGATGTTTGAGTCTGGAAGAGTGTGGTCTTGAGGATGAAAACCTAGAGCTCCTTCGCCATGCTTTGGAACCCTGTCATGCACTAGAAGAGCTGAAGATTCTGGGCAACCCATTGAGCATAGAAGCTCTGCGACATCTCTTCAACATGCTAGCTCAAGGCTATCCAGCTCTAAGGTAAGGACATTAACAACAATTTCCCCCATTTAATTTTCATGTTTTACCACTGCTTATTCAGGTCAGGGATGGTTTCAAGCCTCAAAGCTCGTGTTAAAAAGAACAGGAATACATCCTAACAGAACTGTGACTTGTGTAACATAGAACTACACATATGTAACCCAAAGTATGCTGACAGCAACAGATCGATTTTGTCGTAATGTTTTTTTAATCTTCAATATTTTAATTGTTAACTCACTTTTTCAAGAACAACTGGTCAAAGACTGTATATAGAATGTAGACCTCACACACCCCACCAACCCTAGCATCACCAAAGGAATACTACTAGTACAGTAGACCCTTGAATTACGAACGGTTTACCATACAATCATTTTGGGTTAGGAACGATCTTTTTCAACTTAATGTACGAACACATTTTGGATTACGAACCGAAATTCGCGAAACACGTGACGTCACGAACAAGTTGCCTCAGACTATCTCTCTCTCTATAAATATATAGTGGGTGAACATTCGGACAGCAGACGGTGTTTTTTCTGTATTTTTTTTATATTTTGTAAAATTCAATATTAAAATGCCCCCAAAGAATGTGCAGAGGAAGCGTGGTGGTAAGAAAATGAAAAAATCTATTACATTTGTTGTTGTATAGTTACTCCTGCCAGTAGCTGTCACTGTGTATCAGACAGTGGGGACAGTGAGTGAGAGAGAAGAAAGAATTTGGCTCAGTAAAGTATTCTTTCTTTTGTGCAATTACACCTACGAAATACAACACTATTGAAATAAAGAAGGAAATAATAGAGAAATGAGAGTTAGTGTTGTTTCTGGTAGATACAGTACATTTTATATAAAAAAGAAGGTAATTTATTATGGGGTATGGTACAGCACATGTACTGTACTGAAATGTGATGTATGTGTTTTATGTACAGTACTACTGTGTATTTTTGTTTATTATTGTTTATTACAGGAATGTCTATTCTATTATTAAGATTTAAGGGAAAATATACTTGTATTTATATCAAAAAAGACCATTTAAGACATTAGAAAGGTTAGGTAAGGGGGTGGTTTAGGAGGTCTGGCACGGATTAATTCTATTTACATTATTTCTTATGGGAAAAATAGGTTTAACTGACGAACATTGTGACTTAAGAACAGCCCTTCAGAACCAATTAAATTCGTAAGTCAAGGGTCTACTGTAATACTAATACTAGTAGGTTCTCTCCCTCTCTTTTTTTTGGTGGGTCCAGTTTTCCCAGAATTACTGGGCATATTGGAGTAACATCCCAAACAGGACGCCGATAGTGCTGCTGTGGATTCAAAACCTAATGGGCTAGCACATTTTACTGCTGTGCTACTCAAGCAACAACATAAAAGTGCTGTAAAAGTATTTTATTGGACCTTTTGGTTTAATCTCCAACAATGACAGTTAATTATGGCTGACCAAGGTAGATTTGGTTCTATAACTTTGCATGAATACTAGTAAAAAAAAAGACGAAATAGCTGATATCATGTCTCATTTTAGTAAATTTATTGTCATTAGATATGTGGAGCTACCAGTGCCTCGTGACTGTTACTCTGAAGATGCAACCTACCCCCTGGATGATTCTACACTGCTGAGTTATGATCGGCAAAAGTTCCACCAAGCAAAAGTGGAACTGGTGGGCATCCTGGAACAAGCTGGTAAAGAGCATGTTGAAGTATGCACCCCACTGTTTGGCACTTATGATCCTGACATCCATGAGACAAGCAATGAGCTGGGAGTTGCTATGCTGCATACCTTAAATAATGTAATCGGAAACTTTGTACAGACTGTAACTAGTGTCAGTGAACGGAGAGAACAGAACATTAATAAATAAGCCTGGGAAATTTTAAACCTACTGGTCAACCCAACCAGATAATTCTATTTTGTTTGCTGAAATGTATCTAAATGTAGCAATTTTTTTGAAGAAAAGCAGAAATATATAAACAGACCTACAGACCTATGAATTGTGCAATATAGAATTATATAGTTTTACACACAGATGAAACGAAGTTATTGACAGCAACATATGGATGTTGTCCTATTGTTTTTCCTGTTCTTTTATAATTCATTTGTTTTAGAAATGTACCACACATACCCCACCAACCCGAGGTTGAGGTTCTCCCTCAATTTTTGTCATATGGGAAACAGTGAGCTAGATTTTGTAAACTTATTTGACCCATTTTATTCAATCATCTAAAAAAATTATGGTATTATTTTAATTAGATGCTTTAGAGAGCTGCCGAATAAACTGGGTTCCACTACGATCTTTATCATATATTACTTGCACAAGCAACTGTGTTATAATTAAATGTGCTTCCTTGTTGCTTCTAATATAGCAGCCTATTAAATGGACAAGAAAAAACATAATGCCACAACTGGCACAAACACTGTGCAGGAAATAGAGAACACTAACTTGTCCCCTTCAAATAGCAAAGACACCCGGGTAAACATATCAGCATTCGAAAACACTATCTTACCAACATTTACTATAATTAAGCACATTTAAGAGGTTATAAGTGTTACTTAAGTAAAATAACAATTGGGTCCATAGTTATTTGGACGAAGTTGGTTGTTTTATTTGCCAACCACAGCAAAATAAAGGTATACACAACAGATATGATTTCAGCTTTAATTTAAGGGTATTTGGATCCAAGTAAGAGTAAATAAATTAGTTATTTTTTCTTTCTTTTGAATGGACCAAATATAACTGGACAGCTAGCTGCCTAGCCCATTTATAACCAGATGTGTATCGTTCCCTCATTATTTTAACTACAAAAAACTTTGCTTTTTGAATCTCTTGATGCAATTAGTCAGTATAAAACCCAAAAGAGCTGTCAGCAAAGCAAGCTATCATTTGGTTAAAAATTTTAAAGAAACCAATCAGAGATCCAGCAAAACATTACATTGCCAAATTAAGTTTGGTACATATTTAGAAGGTAAAAACACAGTGATACCAAAAAGCCTGGACGATTATGGAAAAACTGCTGTAGATGACTGAAAGCTGATCTCTTGTGAAGAAAAACCTAAAATAGCTTCCAGATTGAAAGCACTCTCCAGGAGGTCGGTACCTTCGTATCAGTCAACAATCAAGACTTACAGCAAAATGTAAACCACTGGTAAGCCTCAAAAACAGGAAACAGATTAGAGTTAGCAAAAAAACATCTGGGGGAAAAAAGCCTAAGCAGTTCTGGAACAAGATCCTTTGTACAGATGAGACTAAAGATAAACCTTTATCAAAGCGGTGTTAAGAGAAAAGTAAGAGAAAAGGTACTGCTGAAGAACACTATATAATTAGTGATGCACAGATGAGGTAGTGGTATAGCCTGCACAAAAGCATCAAGAAGAATTTTTAAGTATATAAAACAATTACCAAATGTCCAGTCAAATGCTTCCAAATTCACTGAACTGTGCTTTAAACTTCAGATGGCCAATAATCCAAAGCACACAGCAAAAAAAGGGGTCTAATGTCTATCTAAAAGTGTAAAGACTACAATGATTTTCTATGTAAATTGTATGTTATCAATGTATTTACACAGCACATCTAAACGTACAGAATCCTTGGTTTCTGATAGTCCTATTGGATTACTATTTAATGAAATATTTTTGTTTCAAGCAGGTGCACTTAAGAGTTTGACATTTTAAAGCAGAGGTTTGGGTGCATGTTAATGAATGATTTAACAATGCACAATGATTTGAACACATCTGTAACAATAAGCCTATTGTAAACATGTAAGATAAGCTTTAAAATTAAATGTATACTACAAAAACCCTTCTGGATTCATTTTTAATGCCTGCTGACTTACAGTATATTAAGAATGCAATCACACAAAGATGTCAGTATCGAAATTTAATTAGTACATGGAAGTCACGCTCAATAAACTTTATCTTAAATACAAGACAGCAACACCAACACTCCTATCATCTTATTTTTTCTGCCACTCCTCCCTTTCTTTTCTTTCAGAGATTACCTCTTTCAAGTAGGGCTCAAGGTAATGCACATCCTATAAAACAAGACAAACACAGAGGCTTTAATCATTGTTTCCCCCCAATAACTATCTTCATATATAGCCAATACCCATCATTAGTAATACTCAAGCAATTCAATTAATTCGATTAATAATTAGAGATAAAAGTTACAAAATGATAGCACATATTTAATATTAATCAATATTTTTGGCTCAAAGTACATCAGAACTTGTTTAGAGACATTCCATACCATGGCAACATTTTGGGTGCGAAATACGAATCATATTAATACACAAAGCATATTTATTAATGTTGCAAAAATTAATGGTAAGTGACACTTCAGCGTTATTAACATTTGTGTATTTGTTAATATTATAAAAGCCATACAGTTATAGCAATTAAATATACTATACAGTACTGGTGTCAAGTTAAAGAAAAATCTAAGTCATTTTAGAAGGCATTTTATAATTTGAACCATGCAATTTCAAAACGTTTTACAACATACAGTCAAGTATACACTTAAGAGTATTATAACTAGGGAAATTGGTTCAAATTGAATTAGGGCCAGATGAACGAATTCAAATTGCCAGGGTTTTGAAAAATGTGTAAAATATAGAAGAAGAAAATGCATTAGCAATATTTTAGAGCAATAAGTAATGTTTCTGAAGATAAAATGTAGATTAAGCACAAACTATTTTAACATACAACAGATTCGTAAAATGCAGTTGCTGACTACTTACTTCTTCGTATTTTGTCCACTGAATTTTGGGAAGAATTTGTTGTTTAAGAGAAAGATCGAGGGCCCTCTTGATGCGGAACATGCGATCATTGTAGACGGGCTCTGGAAGCCGATGAACGGCCTCTTTCACGTCTGCATTCTCATAGATAGTGTCATCCCGCAGAAGACCTAAAGTGTATGACATGACAAGACTTAGGATTTAAATAGATAATTAGCAACACAATAACCTAATTATTTAACATTTGTACATTTTGCAAGTGTGCTCATTACTGACCAAGCTTGTTGAAGCCACATGCATTGTAGTACCACTTTCTAAAGCCCAGCATAAGTCTGCCAGTTGCCACTGTAGGGAAGAATAAACAAATAAGTTACTTCAAGATCAAGATGAAGTACTTGACCATTCAGGATCACTTTGTTTAGACTACAAGAAATTAGTAACCACCAAATGTATTGTAATATATTAACAGATGCTTAAAAAGGCATTGCTGCATTTTAAAGTAGGGTTAAATAATTAATTAAATTAATAATTGTAATTGGTCATTGACAAATAATTGACAAATTACTTGACCTATGGAAGAAGCCTTTATTCTTAACAGAACTGCATTTTCTTGCCTGATCTGTTTATTTTTACAAGACTTACATCTATAAACGTAACATTCAGCAATGCCACATGTTTTGTGACGTTAAAATGGGTTAGAAAAATGTCCTTTTGTAAAACAAAGAAAAACAGTTTGCAGTAGATAAAGATTGCTTCCTTACTTGTGATTTTCATTAAAAAGAATCCACGAAAAACTGTTGGATCAGTTGGTATAGGAGTCATTCTATAATTTGGGGTACATTCCATGTCCAGTGATAATAATTATATTTATTCTAACAATTTTCTTAAAAAATTTCATATTTTACCTATTAATGGAAAACATGTTGTAATATCACAAAAACATTATGTGCATCCTATGCTTCATTTAGTTTGAAATTTGTCATGATGTTCCTAAATGAACAGTTTTTGCTGTGTCTGTTTTTTAAGTTGAGGGTGCCTTGGTTTCAAAATAATGAATAAAATTATTAAGGGCATCAACATCTTTTTTTAAATTTATTTCAATAGTTTAAATACTAAAGAAAAATAATATTTTATATTTTAAATATCTCTTTTAAATAATTTAAATATATTTATTTATTATTGTCCGCAAAAGTTCTGTCAACTATGTTACTAACAGAACTCCACTCAGCAACTCAAAAATGGTTTGTTCTAAAACTATGTGACCAGCATTACATGATATCATTGTTCTCTGTGGAGGGTATATAGAACACACTGTGGTGAATGTTCTCTTATTTTTTAAAATATTTTATCTATAATAGAACATTGTCAATGAGTATATTAATTGACCGTCAACTATGTTACATACATTGTTATGGTTACAATTTGTTTAATAATTTTAATTCAAATGTATGTTCAAATTAGACATTATTCTGTTCAAGAAATGACATGTGGTCAGCCAGGCAAGGTCTACCACTGAAGTTATCGGTCAAAATAGGGAAATTGTCAACTATGTTACCTGTCAACTAAGTTACCTAGTAGTCTACATCTACTTGCCCTTTTAAATAAAATAAAAAATAATTATGTTTAAGCTTTGCAACTAGTGGATATGTTACACTAAAGCAGGGGTCTCAAACTCGCGGCCCGCGGGCCAATTGCGGCCCGCAGGCCGATATTTTGTGGCCCCCGACTTAACGTCAAAGTTCATTGTTAGTGCGGCCCGCGCGGTTTTCTCACACGCACCTATTTTGCCGAGTCGTTGCGCAACTCATTATTTTTTCACTTAGCAACGTATTAGCAACGTCACTTGGCTGAAACGTGATTCAGAGCGACACCAAGTGGAAGGAAAATATATCCTGTCAGCCAGTGCAAGATACAGAAGACAGAAAGGTGCGATCGCAAAAGAAAACAAATTTACCAAGAACAATTTAATCAAAAAGAGCAAGAATTTAAAATATATAAAACAGACAATGCACTTGATATTAAGAATTAAGAGAGGTGAAGTAACATGGACACCAGAGTTAGCTCAGTGGCGGAGAGATTTGGTAGAGCAGATGTAAACAAAAAGAATAAAATCTAGATCACTTTATTTATGAATGTGAAATGTATAAACACCTGAGAGATAAATGTAATAATGATAAGAAAAACTTATAACTTCATAGCTCAAAAAAGCTATGAACAATGATAAAATTTTCTAATTCCTCTCAGAATATATAGAAAGGGCTTTCTGAATAATATCCCAAACACTCAGGTATTGGAAAGAATACTAAAATATTGTACTCAGGTAAAAGTACTACTACTTCAAATCATTTTTTACTGAAATACGAGTAAAATTACTAGTCTAAAAACCTACTCAAGTAAAAAAGTAACTCATTTAAAACATACTCAGAGTAAACGTTACTTCGTTACTTGTGTTAGTAAAAAAAAAATTCTTAACAGCAGGGGGGGGTCTCTCCTGTGTAATGCAAACAGGACAAGTGGATATATCTCACAATAGCTGTTTTTAATTGAAATATAATAGAAAAAACATGTTGATAGAACATTTAAAGCATTTAGGAATGTAATGTGTCATTTTAGTACAGACCATCCCATAAAACATTTTCAAACTGTATAAGCACTGAAGTTGGCATTAATTGGGGATTCTATAGACCAGCCTTCTTATCATCACTAACAAATACCAAACAACATCATACTGCAGATCTCATAACTCAAAACAAGTCACGGTTACAGGTGTTGTGACTTTCACTAAATGAAAACCTTCAAGATGTAAGACAATTCTGGGAATAATGGATCTTTGAAGGTTTCTGGCAGCAAAGAGTAGGTAAAAGAAGCCTATGTTCTGAAGAATTGTTCATGTTCTGAACTGTTATTAATAAAGATTGAGAAGTTTGGATCAGTTGTACTTTTGTTTGGAATACCTGAAACCCTTTTTTTGTGGAATACTTGATGCGGCCCAGCCGCTCCTAGACTCTACCTCCAGCGGCCCCCAGGTAAATTGAGTTTGAGACCCCTGCACTAAAGGAATATATTAATTTGAACTACTGATTGTTCTATTGAGAGAGAACAATTTTTTTGTACTTTTTTGGAGATGTGAAATGTACCCCAAATTATAGAATGACCCATAGAATATTCTAATCAGTGAAACCTAATATTAATTGTTTGTTGTCCTTAATGCCCCTTTGGAGTGTTCTGTACATCTCATAGTCATAAAGCTCATATTTATACAGCTCATCATCATCGGTGAGGATAAGGATTTGGTTTTTACTTATTCATTAACACTGGGTGACCTTAAAAGTAAACTGTATGGAAATGTAATAAAGCACACTGCACTCTCAGGCTAAAATGAAACGCTAAAAAGAAAACCCACTATTCCCAAGAACCTTTCTGGTTTACATAATATAACTAAACAATATAATCACCACAATGTAATCTAAAAAACAGCGTTCATACGTTCTACTGATATGCTGTAAGCACAGCTAGCGTTAGTATGCTAGCTAAGAGGACACTTAGGCTAAAGGACACTGCACTTGGCATCAAAGGAATATAACAAAGCAGCAACCATATAACTATATATATGTACACACACAGACTGCACTCATAAACAAGTTGAAAGTAAACAAACATATTTACTTATATTTTGCGCAAACGACCTACAACTTAATTTCATACCTGGTGCCTTCGACGCCATTTTCGCCCTTAGAGAAATCAGCAACGTACTGCGCATGCGCCGATGCTTTTTCTGTGGATGTACCGTGTAACAGAAGAGCTGCTACCGACCCTACTGCGCTACAGTGTAAAAACAGGAGCATTGCAAAAACAGGACAACATTCAACATTTTATTACATTCCTAGTGAAAAACAGGTAACACTTACTGTTTATTAGCTCCATTTAATGCATTGAGGACAACGCATATACATATAAAAATAATCTGAATTTGTGTAAAAAGTGGTGTGCAAAAGTGAATAGGACATTGAGGTCTTCCCCTGATACGTTAAATCAAAAATGCATTTATACTAGCAAGAAATGCCATTTCAAAGTTTTATTTTTTATTTTTTTAACTTATTTTCACTTGGAAAATCAACAAAACTAACAAAACTAATTATCTAGATTAAAAGTTTCTATTTAGACAAATGTTTCACAAAACTAGCCTTTTAAGTGTGCTTTTTAATAACTACAGTATAACTAATAAAGACTTTATGATTAGCCATGAAATTTTGGATTAAATAACTACCCATTAAAAACACAACATTCACAACACAGTGACCACCAGTCTTATCTAAAAAAAGGTTATTTATTTATTAGGATTTTAACGTCATGTTTTACACACTTTGGTTACATTCATGACAGAACAGGTAATCACTGGTTACACAAGATTTATCAATTCAAGTCTTTAATGTCAAACACAGTCATGGACAACTTTGTATCTCCAGTTCTCCTCATTTGCATGTCTTTGGACTGTGAGAGGAAACCCACATAGAGATGGGAAGAACATGCAAACTCCACACAAATAACTTAATTGACCTAAATCTCACACTGTAAATACAAAAGAACTCGAGCTTTATATAAATTAAATGTATTTAATTTAAGTGAATAAAAAAACCATTGATTACCCATATTTACTTTAATTACAGGCATCCCAAAACTAAAACTTGTCCCTTTTAATGCATCTTACTATTTGACCTGGGTGTTTAGAAAAATGCTTCTCTACCTGTGGCTTGTTCTAAATACAGATTCGCCAGTAATTGTAAAACATGGTTTTGTCAAAATATTCATGTTTTTTTTTTTTTCTCAGAATGAATTTAATTTCTGCAATATTTTGTAATTTAGGTAACCACAACTTTCTACATAGCTATAATTCAGCACATTTTCACATGTGCCAAACCACATGACATCTTCAGTAGTTGCTTCAATCTGATTATGGTCACAGAAACATGTTGTGGAGGAAATAGCTTATTTTCTACTAAGAAAATAATCAAAACAGAACTAGACCAGGTATATAAAAACATTGCTTTGGGCTTTATATTAAAACTGTTGGTCTATACGTATTTCTACAGTGCATTCCTTTGTTTTCAATACAATTTTTGTCATTTATTATTGTGACAGTTAAATGGCTGCTAACATATTAAATAACTATATTTTTGGGATACTTTATGAAAAAAAAAAAGTTCTCTGTTTAAGTTGTTTATTATGTTTTCACAGATTAATTTAAATCGTCAATCAAACTCAGAAACACATAACTGAACAAAAGTCAAACATACAGTCAAAATACACCATTAAATACAAATACAAACAATCCACTTTCTCCAACCATGCTTTAGAAATTTAGCTGAACCCTTCTGATGCAAAAGTTATAATTGCAAAATTCCATGAATCTGGAAAAAGTCCTGTCACCGTAATTACGTAATTATGAATTAGTCCTGTAATTGTCAATAGTTGATTAAAATGATCTGAACAATCTAAAACTCACATACACCCCTTTAGGTTTACCACTACAGAGTTTTCTGAAATCTTTCAAAATCATCCAGAGAGGCTAATGCAACTTCAGAGCAGAAAGCTTCATCTGGCAGGGCCACCAGACGCTCCAGTGAGATGTAGTTAGGATGAGCTGGTTCATAATGAGCATGACCTAAATACTGAAGAAAGAGGTGTCTTTCCTTTATACGAAGAAACTTCGCATTCAGCACCTGATAAAACCATAAAAAATTAGACAGGTAACAACATCTCGTGTCTGAAAAATATTGCACTTATTTTCTACTGAACCATGAAAAATAGATATACATGTGTACCTTTTTCAGACAAGAAAGTACCCAGAGTTTCTGGGTTTAAGTACAAGTAATACAGGCATTACTTACTTGGGGGAACTTTGTTATAAGAGAGTGAGGAACACCCATGGTGTTGTGGACAAAGTCGAATACTTGTGTTAGTTTTCTCTTATTGGCTGTTAACACCTTTGGAACCACAGTGACAATGTGCTGGATTTCATTTCTGCGAAAGCCAAACTCCAGTTCACAAACCTGAGTAAAAAATAAACTTAAAATAAGCATGAGGTTATAAAACAATCGCCTAAGTACCATTATTAGCTTCTATGCTAATTAGAAAAAATACTCACCTTTAGGTTTTCCTTTACTGGCTCCAAACTTCCACAAAGTAATCTCGGTAGACGGGTAACAACATCTCGTGTCTGAAAGTTACATTAAAAAGTTTACATTTAAACTGTCAGAAAATACATGTTCTAACAAGCCAGGCCTTGTGACTAAAACACGCCAAAGTCCAGGGCTCCAGAGATGTGTATTGATCAGTATCAGTAAAGCCATTCTGATCTGAATATGACCACAGTTAGCAGAGAACACTGTTGACTAATTTGTATTATGTTTATGTGCTAACGATGCTTTATTTTTTATGGAGTATGGAAGATTATGGAGGAGTGTCGTACCCATCAGCACTCTATTAAAAATAGGAACTATCTTTGTATTGTGAACAATCATTAAGTTTACCTTTAAATGGTCGTTGTTGTTCTCATACAAAAAAAGTATATTTGTTGACCTAATGTGGTAGAAATAAGTAAACTTTATTATTTGCAGGCTGCATTGAGCCTTATTATGTTATCAGTATTATATATTATGCATATAGTGCATTAGCTATATGCATTATAATGCCAAAAATATTTGGAGACTGCTTTTAATTAGTGAGTTTAGATGCATCAGCCACACCCATTGCTAACTGTTATATAAAATCCAAAAGTTTGGGGAAGGTCCTTTTCTGTTCCAGCATGACCTCAATAAACACAAAGCAAGAGTCACTCAAAATATCGTCCAAAGTTTTGCAACGGAATATCCAACAGGCTTAAGGTTAAGAGTCCACATTTTGTTAATTTCCACCTTATAACCAATTTGATGTGTTAAAATTCTTTACAAGCATTTCACAGTTTAAAGACTTAACCTGACAATGCTTCAAATATAATGACAGTGATTTCTTTGTAGTTACACAATAAACCTAACCTGCATAAAATGTTAAATTGTAAAACCTGACAATCTAAAAAATGGCAAATGCAATTGAATAATTTTCACAGGTCTATTATTGGGTTGAAACTTAATTTGAAGAGAGTTTATTAAAACAAAGTTGAGTGACAGTGCTTTCTGTTCACACACTAAGCTAATACTTGATGGGCAATTATAACATTCCATCCCAATCTAAGGCATTGGCTTAGAATTCTGTCACTACTTTAATTGTCTAGCAGAATGTGCATGATCAAAGCTCACCTTTTGAGCGTTGAGACCCAAGTGCTGCTGAAAAAATCCCAGACGGTTGTCCAATCTCTTGACACTAAAGTTGAGCAGATATGGAGCTTTGCTGACCATCGCAGTGACTGCCTCTGAACTGAACTTCTTTGACTTTAAATATGAAACCCTTCAACAAACAAAGTTTAAAAAAGAAATTATAAATAATGATTTATGTAGTAAATTAAGTATCATAATTGATAACCAAACCAAAATGTATAAATACAGCGGTATTATTTAGTATTAATACATGACAGAAATGGGATCTCCACTGACCTGGCCTGCAGGTTTTCCATGCTCTCAGTGAGTATGAATGGGTTTTTTGTGAGAACTGCACCAAGTTTAGAGTCTTCCACTCCAAGGTCCTTCAAGAAGAGAAGTCGTGGTGCTATGTCAGCTTGGAAGTCAAGCCTTACTAGCATGGAGCCCACATTAGGTCTTTCCTCTAGTTTTGACAGACTGACACCTAGAAGCAGTAACAGTCATAGCAACTGTGAATGACAGAAAACCAAAGGCCAGGTACAGTCACTACTGATTGGCTGCTGTGTATAAGACACATGTTTAAATACGCTTGTAAAAGACATGTATGTCACAGCAGGATTTGGATTTCTGTAATTTCTGTATTTGTCCTTTTCCTGTAATTGAATGATTGGGATATTTTGTCCAAAAAACTTTGAGTTTTGTCACATAAAATATGACAAAATCTGATGAATACATCAAATTGTTTATTCATTTGGGGGTATAGAAAGTTGGCTTTTTTGTGTCCTCATAAGTAGTTCTAATACTTACAACTGGGAAATTTATAAAGCTCTGTACACTCTTTAGAAAGCAGATAATAGATATTTGCAGATCAGATTTATAACAACCTCATGTTTTAAGATCATCTTTACAAGCAATTGTAACAAAATACATGGTACAATGGTCACTGCCAGTGTTGGGAAAAAACTCGTAATTTGTTGAGTGGCTGTAAAGAAATGAAATGCTTAGAAATGATTGCTGGTAAAAAAATATATATGTTTGACATCCGTTTTCTAGGCTCTCCTATTGTAATTCTTATTGTAAATCTAATGGGTGCGATCTAACTATTTTATTCATATAAGCAAAAGATGTAGTCAACCATCCACTAATAAAGAACTAGGAGACCATGCAATAAGAAAAATTATTACATGGAAACTAGAAAATTATATAGAAATTTCTGCATTGCCAAATTAATAATCCAAGGTGCTACAGTTGGCACATACAGTGCCTTGCAAAAGTATTCGGCCCCCTTGAACTTTTCAACCTTTTGCCACATTTCAGGCTTCAAACATAACGATATGAAATTGTAATTTTTTGTGAAGAATCAACAACAAGTGGGACACAATCGTGAAGTGGAACGAAATTTATTGGATATTTTAAACTTTTTTTAGAAATAAAAAACTGAAAAGTGGGGCGTGAAATATTATTCGGCCCCCTTGCGTTAATACTTTGTAGCGCCACCTTTTGCTGCGATTACAGCTGCAAGTCGCTTGGGGTATGTCTCTATCAGTTTTGCACATCGAGAGACTGAAATTTTTGCCCATTCTTCCTTGCAAAACAGCTCGAGCTCAGTGAGGTTGGATGGAGAGCGTTTGTGAACAGCAGTTTTCAGCTCTTTCCACAGATTCTCGATGGGATTCAGGTCTGGACTTTGACTTGGCCATTCTAACACCTGGATACGTTTATTTGTGAACCATTCCATTGTAGATTTTGCTTTATGTTTTGGTTCATTGTCTTGTTGGAAGATAAATCTCCGTCCCAGTCTCAGGTCTTTTGCAGACTGCAACAGGTTTTCTTCCAGAATGGTCCTGTATTTGGCTCCATCCATCTTCCCATCAATTTTAACCATCTTCCCTGTCCCTGCTGAAGAAAAGCAGGCCCAAACCATGATGCTGCCACCACCATGTTTGACAGTGGGGATGGTGTGTTCAGGGTGATGAGCTGTGTTGCTTTTACGCCAAACATAACGTTTTGCATTGTGGCCAAAAAGTTCGATTTTGGTTTCATCTGACCAGAGCACCTTCTTCCACATGTTTGGTGTGTCTCCCAGGTGACTTTTTATGGATATCTTTGAGAAATGGCTTTCTTCTTGCCACTCTTCCATAAAGGCCAGATTTGTGCAGTGTACGACTGATTGTGTCCTATGGACAGATTCTCCCACCTCAGCTGTAGATCTCTGCAGTTCATTCAGAGTGATCATGGGCCTCTTGGCTGCATCTCTGATCAGTCTTCTCCTTGTTTGAGCTGAAAGTTTAGAGGGACGGCCGGGTCTTGGTAGATTTGCAGTGGTCTGATACTCCTTCCATTTCAATATGATCGCTTGCACAGTGCTCCTTGAGATGTTTAAAGCTTGGGAAATCTTTTTGTATCCAAATCCGGCTTTAAACTTCTCCACAACAGTATCTCGGACCTGCCTGGTGTGTTCCTTGGTCTTCATGATGCTCTCTGCGCTTTAAACAGAACTCTGAGACTATCACAGAGCAGGTGCATTTATACGGAGACTTGATTACACACAGGTGGATCCTATTTATCACCATCAGTCATTTAGGTCAACATTGGATCATTCAGAGATCCTCACTGAACTTCTGGAGTGAGTTTGCTGCACTGAAAGTAAAGGGGCCGAATAATATTGCACGCCCCACTTTTTAGTTTTTTATTTCTAAAAAAAGTTTAAAATATCCAATAAATTTCGTTCCACTTCACGATTGTGTCCCACTTGTTGTTGATTCTTCACAAAAAATTACAATTTCATATCGTTATGTTTGAAGCCTGAAATGTGGCAAAAGGTTGAAAAGTTCAAGGGGGCCGAATACTTTTGCAAGGCACTGTATGTAAAATGCAACAAAACAAAAAATCTGTGATTTATTAATTTCCTTAAACCTTTGTTTAACTGAGATAGGCCCTTAGTTCCAATGAAGAAAAATCTTAATGCTTCAGCATACCAAGATATTTTGGACAATTGTATGCTTCCAACTTTGTGGGGAACAAAAACGTGCCTTTCCCAAACTGTTCCCCATAATGACATGGTTGGGTAAATTTGGTGTTGAAGAACTTGCGTGCACACAGCCCTGACCTCAATCCCATCAAAAACCTTTGGGATTAACTAGAACAAAGATTGCAAGCCAGGTCCTCTTGTCCAACATCAGTGTCTGACCTCATAAATGCTCTTCTGAATACATGGGCAAAATTCCCAAAGACACAAAGAAAAATCTTGTAGAAAGCCTTCCCAGAAGAGTGGAGGCTGTTGTAGCTGCAAAAGGGGAACCAACTCCATATTAATAAAAATGGATTTGGAATGGGATGTCAAAAGCTCCTATAGTATGCAATATTTGCGAGTTATTATTAGACAAATGTGTTCAACCTTTAGGTCACTGAAATAATTGAAATCCCAAGACTGCCATGACATTTATGTCCCTTACAAGTGTAATTCTTTGAACATATTCTTATTTACCCAAAGAACAGGGGAGCTGAACCCCAGGATCTGGGGAGAACTCCTAATCTATTGTACACTTTAGCAGAAATCATACCTAGCTGTACCAGTTTTGTTAGTGTTTCTGATTTGTCCACATAATCTCCCAGGGTAAATGTGGAGGGTGGAAGATCTGAAGGTACAGTGATTTGTATGGCATCTTCCTCACTGATCTCTTTAAATGGAGACAGACCGGATACTGCATTCAAATCTGCAACAGATAAGATAACCAAAGCAAAATAAAATTATTCACACATTTTATTTATCTATTCATACTTTGAAAATCAACATTTAAACAAATACAAATCTAAGCAAATACATCCTTTATACATGCCTATTCAATTTGCGTAGGAATCTGAAGGGTTAAATTAAAAATGCCCCTTTGTCGCCCTTTGTTGTCACTAGAAAGAATGTTGTGCTGTGTTTGGTGGTTCAGCTATAGATTTTTAAATGACAGTACAATTAATCAATCATATCGTCCCTCTTAATAGGTGGACTTTGTTATCGCTAAGTAAAGTGACAGGTTTTACCCGCTGTGCCAGCTGCAATAATAACTGTCCGCAGAGCTTTGTGGGTGTGATCGTCATGTGTTTTGAACCCCGGCCTGAAACAGAACTTGTGTGGTGTACACTGGTTGCATTTTCTTATTTTTCATAATTGAGCAACACACTGATATAAATTTCTCATTTTGAGGAACACAAGCTTGTTTATATTTCTAAAAAGTAGTCTGGGGAGGAGTATGTTAGAGGGCTGGATTTAAGAGTCAGGGTCCAAGGGTGGATTGGCTGGTTTAAGATGTGAGTAACTGAGTGGGGGTGTGATCTGAGATGGATTGGCACTTATGGTTGACATGAATTAATGAAAGATAATGTGAGACATACATACCAATTAAGGCTTTTGCAGTTTGTAGACTAAGTGATGAACTGGTTTGCTGATCACTGAAAGCTCGACTTGTAAATAATTTCCACTGATCATTCCACCTATGTAAGAAGCTCTGATGTACCAGGGATGTACCAGTATGAGCAGTGGGTTTGGAGAGATGGCAGAGTTTAGCCATCTGTAGAACATCTTGAGATTGTACAAACAACAGCCTGGAGTTCAACACACATCGCCTGCAAACAAACATTACTATCCTAATTAATAAAGCTATTACTGGATAAAAAAAAATCTAAATACACAGATACCAGCTGGAAATGTAATAATTACATAACAGAGCTGATCGCTACTAGAACTAAGATGTCAAAGCGGTGTTGTAAATGTACACACGAAGATAACAAAAATGTGTTATCGCATATAGAATTACGACTCCGACAGCGAACTCAGTGCTGTGTGTATAAAGCTAAACAATAAACAATTCGAATTAATTCACAACTACATAACTAAACCAAATCATTTTCATACTGAAAGTCAACCAACGTAACACACGCCGTACAAGCGCATTTCACTCATTCAGTGGTGCCAGCTGCATATGCAGCAACACGTTTACTGTATACTGCCATCTAGCGTATTGATATAAATTATGCTTTGCTCTTCATGCATTGCCCTGTTTTATCACTACTTTATTCTTATCAGGATCGCGGTGGTACTGATTCATTAGGCGAAATGCAGGAAGCACCCCGGACAGGTCGCCAGTACATTACAGAGCACACACACACATTCACCCTCACTCACACATAGAACAATTTTAGTAGCTCCACTTGACCTGACTGCATGTCTTTGGACTTGGGAGAGGAAACTGGAACACCCAGAGGAAACCCACATGGACACAGGGAACTCCACACAGAAAGGACCCTGGTCCTGGCTGGGAAACAAACACAGACCCCACTGTGCTGTCCTGTCAGCGAAATATTCAGTATTTAATTCTTAAATGGAACAACGTAAAACAAAGTACACCCAAATTTCATTCAGAAAACAATGCACAGAACAGGCCAAGACTTTTCAACATTCTGCTTCATCCTGGTCAGGGTAGCAATGCTTCCAGGCACACAATAGAAACACTAGACACCAATACATTACAGGAAACCCTTCCACACACCAATTTACTCACACACACTCAGGGAAAATTTAAAGCAGCGAATTCACCTACTGGCAGGTAGGAAGACAACTTAGGAACTAAAAGTAGCCAACATTATGGTCAGTGGGTGGCATGGTAGGTAGCACTGTCTCCTCACAGCAAGAAGGTCCTGGTTCGATTTCCAGGTGGAGCTGTCTGGGTCCTTTCTGTGTGAAATTTGCATGTTCTTCCCTGTGTAGGTTTTCTCCTACAGTACAAATACAGGTTTATTTGAGATACAGTACTAAAATTGACCCAGTTGTGAATGTGTGTGTGTGTGTACAGTATATGCCCTGTGATGGACTGGCAACCTGTCCAGGGTGTTTCCAACCTTTTGCCCAGTGACTCTTACCCACTGCAACCCTGAATAGGATAAAGTGGTTGTAAAACAGACTTTGAATTAATAAATGAATGTCAGTGATTATTCTCATGTTTGCTGCCATTTTTTATATTCAACATTTGTTGTATGTATATAACAAAACACAGAATTGTTGTAACTTATGATAATTATGATTAGCTGAAATAATTGTGACAGAATTGATTTAAGTATAAATATGTATTTGAGTATATTCTAGCCCAGTCATTAAAGTCTTTGATTTTTTAAACATGTTTTATTACAAAAATTAGATAACACATGTATCAGAGCTACAGGCATATAGATAAAGTGTCATGGCAATACGTCTTATTTTAAACAGTTTTCATACGAACAAGCAAAGTGAAAGACTGAAAGCACATAAGCTTAACTAAAAGAAGTATGAATAAAACACACTAAAACAAAACATAATTACCCAAATCACAAAGTAGAATATAAAAATAAATAGCTGGAATTACAGTAACGTTATTTACAACCAAACTACTAACTAACCTTTCATACATAAAACTTGCAACAGATGACAAAAGCAACAAATATCTATTTTACTTCAATAAGTGCTTGTTTAGAGGATAATAAAAACTGATTAAGAATTGAATGGCACATTGTTAGTATATAATTTAATTTTATGTATTTTACAATTCAGCATATCAAAATAATTTTTTTTGTTTTGTTGACTTGACATGGTTAGAACATTCAATTTCTGTGAGCATGAGGGCAATGATCACCTGCAGCTCAGGTAGCTTTTTTATACACTTGCAACTGGAAATATTTAACCACTTATAAATTTTTAACTAAACTTTTCTGCAGAGCTAGACGTTGCTTAAATGTAAGTCTTTATCAGCTGAATTATGTAGCAAATGAACAAAATAATTAATGTAGTAGTTTAGAGTAGCATGATATTTTGTTAATGTTGCCATGTCACAATAATTTAATAGTTTACAGTAAAGTAAACCATTGGGAATTCAAAAACTACCCTTAATTTGCTTCAGCTGTGTTGTGTTATATAAACACCACACATAAATTCAAGTGTTTAAGATGTGTTGAAACCATGGTGAAAACTAAAGAGCTGTCTCAAACACCACTCTTGACCAAGAAGCACAAGAAGGGTTCAATGGAATACACCAGAAGGAATTTGGTTAGGCCTGCAGAATTCTGGAACACAGTTCTATGGAGTGACCAGTCAAAACTACTAGGATATGGATTAACAATATGTCTGTAAGAAGAAAAGGGGAGGCTCATGAACAGAGGCATACTATTTCCATGGTCAAGATGCTAAGGGGATTTTTTTCTGCTGCAGGAATGCAAGAGCAGTGTCAGAAGCTTGTTAGCACTAACTGAAATCACTTTTTAGAGGTTATCACGGCAAGGGGCTGTTTCACCAAGTACTGAGTATAATGCACTTGGAAATCTTAAGTTGAATGTTTTTCAATTCAACTTAAAACTGTTCATTTATGTAATTAAAATTTGCTTGCATGTATCAATAAACATTATTTCTTTGTTTACTGAGACTTTTCAATATAATTTTATAAAAATAATACACACATTAACACTACCGATTATGGTGAGGGCGTTAAATATTTCCAATTTCAACTGCATATATATAAAAACGTACAGCTTATTCATTAGAATTATTGTTTCTGGACTGGACTTTGCACCTTTAGTTTTAGTATTTAACAGCAGTTGTTAGTGTTAGCTTATTAAACTGAGATGCTGCTGGTCTCTTGAACTTTCTCTCTAATAAAAAGAGCCTGTTTATGTGTTACTCAACATGGATTACCTGGCGCATGCAAAATAATTAAATCTAATTCATTCACAAATGTAAATTATAAATGTTAGATAAAAAGATAAATGTTATGATTTTATATAGTAGCAGACTGAGTCCTAAAATCTACAAACTACTGTAGTTCTTTAGTGTCTGTACTGTATTTAGCAATGTAATTGCAACATAATTGTGCATAAGACAAGAGATTTAAAACCTGGTCAGACGAAACACTGTATCTTCTACATTTAGAATCAGGTGGCATCAAAACACACAGAAAGAGTAACAAAACATAAACAAGAGCAAAAACTACCAGTGAAATGTTACTTCATTGTATGGCATCTATATGATGTGAAATCTAGGACCAGGAGTGGCGATGATGTCACTGTAGGGCTCAGCCTGGGTTAGCTCCACTGCCTGCTGCTTTTTTAGAACCAAGAAGCTGTAGAATTTGGCTGCTGCTTGTTTTCTGTTGTTGTTCTTGCAAAGTTCGAGAAGGCTGATTGATTCTGCTCCAGTCTTGGCAATCACCCTCTATACAGACAAAAAGGTTAAATTACAACAACTGAGTAAGAAATGTTTTTTAGCAAGGATCCAGAGTGCTCCAGGGTGCTAGTGAGGAAATCCACACATCTGTGCAAATAGCAGGCTCATGTAACAGTTATGTCTATTATTTAACTTAACCTTGCTTTGGACTACTGATATGTGTAGGATTATAACCAACTAATTATAACTTGATGTGTCATTTCAGTCACACGCTGTATGCAGAAAAATCACTTTGTGCTTGCTATGCCACTGAGCACCAAGCTTGAAAACAATACACAATATTGACAACATTACCTGACATTTTAGCGGTTTATTCCCATGCAGTTTTGTATGAAATGTATTTTAGTTTGTACAAGAAAATGTTGACAATGCTCACTTTTCAGAGACATGAGAAGACAAAAAAACAAAAGCAACACAGATTCTAAGATTAGGCTAGATCTGGCTAAACATTTTTATATCAAAATAACCTTTGACTTTTTGCAACCTTATTGAGTTCTCAATTTCCTTTTTAATTTATGTATGTATTTATGTAATTTTACCCAACCTACACCTAGTCAGCCATAATGACAATGTAAAAACATGTTTTTTTAAATTAATTAAAAATCAAAAACTGAAATAAGTATTCAGGTGGCACAGTGGGTTGCATTTGCATTTCACAGCAAGAGGGACCTAGTTTTGATTACCCGGCCGGGCTGCCAGGCTTCTTTCTGTGTGTTTTTTTTTTTATTAAATGCTTTCCCGGGGTCTGCACGAGTTTGCAGTTTAGGCATCACTTTGTAACAGCACCTTAAAACGTGTGACTGCTGTGAGCTGTGACTGTGAAAGGTCATTTAAACAGAGGAACAACAAAACTCATTTGTACCTGCAGGCCATGTAACATCTGCTGTGTCCTCTTGTTCCACCTCCTCTCTTCCTGGTCCTGGTCTCCACCCTCCTCCTAACAAAACATTACAAAACAAAACCAAAAACAGTTTTGTCTGATCACACTCAAAAACCTTTTTACAGAACAAATGCACATGGCATAAAAACGTTATACCACGAGACATGACAAATAATCAACAACATTAACCCAAAACTATACATCTTCAAACTAGCAGGGTGGTGAACAAACAAAATGATCATTCTGGATGCACTTTTGAGTGCTTTTCCTTTGTATCACCAAGCAATTTTCCTAACCTCTTCTTCTTCATCATCATCCTTCTTCTCTTTGTTTTTCTCACCCCCAAGCAGGTCGAGTTCAGGGATAAGCTGGGAGATGTTAACAGGCTCTTCTGGAGGGAGTTCTACTGGCTGAACATTAAGCTGTGTGGACACAATCGAGGAGCGGTCATCGTCCAGCATCTACACATACAACAGACACATGCAAACCTCAATATCAGAAATGTTGTGACCGTGTGTAAAATGCAAATAAAAACTACAGTATTTGCTTTCCATCTGTAGGTACAAATTATAAATTTTTTGTAAATATACAATGATAAGCCAAAACATTACGACCACCTGCCTAAAATGCTGTCAAAACAGCTCTGACCTTCTGGGGCACAAACTCCACAGGACATCTGAGGGAGTCCTGTGGTATCTGGTACCATCACATTAGCAGCAGGTCATTTAAATGATGTAAGTTGTAAGACGGATCATCTTACAGAAGTCTTCTCCACAGTTAAATTATGCACAGGTACCTAGCCTTCTACATGATCTTGGAGAAAACACGATCTGACAGACCAATCGACCTGCCATTGCTCAGATTGCTCTGAAGCCTGTGGATCAAACTGCAGTTGTTCTGTTGGTCCATGCCAGATACCATGCAACTTTTATGTCCTCTGGCATCAATGAGTATTTTAGGGGCAGCGGTAGCACTGTGGTTAAGGTACTGGACTAGCAATCAGAAGGTTGCCAGTTCAAGCCCCACCACTGCTAAAACTGCCACTGCTGGGCCGATTAACAAGGCCCTTACGACTGCTAAAGTTGCCACTGCTTGGCCCCTGAGCAAGGCCCTTAACCCTCAATTGCTTGCATTGTATTTAATCATAGTTGTAGGTGTAACTTTAAATAAAAGCGTCTGCTAAATGCTGCAAATGTAAATGTTAATTTTGCCTTCAAGTCAATTCCAACTCCAGGCGATCATATGGTTTCTCCAGAACATCCTGTCTCTGTTTGGGTCTTCCTAATGGTTTATTTATTATTCATCTAATTGTATCCATCTTGTTGCTGGCCATCCTCTTTCTCTTTTACTCTTTCAAGCATTATTGTCCCTTTTATTTAACTGTCTTTTCATAATCTGTCTATAATAAAAGAGCATCCATTTAGTTATCTGGGCTTTGAGTAAGATGTTACATACCAAAGTAATGTCTAAAACTATTTTTTATTTTTAAGTTTATTTAAGTTTAGTATTTAGGATCTTGACTGATCTACACAGAACCTTAACACTAGAGTGCCAATCCAGCCCATAATGCTAAGTCTTCAACTTGACAAAACCTGTAAAGGTAGACAGTCGATGTGCACATCGCTATCTTTTGTTTAGTGAGAACTTTCTTGTCTCTGTAGACTTAACACTTACTGCCAAACCCGCCATTTGTGATCCACGCTCTCCTTTTTTTTCTAAATCTATTTTTTATAGCCAGTGCTCTAGAGCTAGGCATTGATCTACGATCGCTGGTTCATCATGGGTGGACCGAGTAGCTAATGTTGTTAGTACATGCCTACTAGCTTCAGTTAGTTTATTTTAGTTTTTTCTCAGCAAACTGATCAGATTTTCTCTGCTATTTCTAATCGAGTTTAGTCCCTCTTCTTTTTGGCTTTAAGCTTGTTGTGTCTGTGTCTGCTGGGTAGCTCACATTTCTCTTGATTCTGCTTGTATGAGTCGTCTGACACTGCTTGCTTACCCTCATACACATGGTCTTAGAATGTCATTCATGTGCATGGCAAGACCATTTAAATCATGTAACACGTAGCAAGGTTTTAAACCACCAAAACCCTAAATGGCTTTCTAAAGTGGTTATAATAAACTTGAATAGAATTTAGGGGCAAAATATTACTTGATCAAAAACAGACTTCAAAGGAAGAAGGACTTACAGGCAGAGCATGCTCTGTTTCCTGTGCCTTGCGTTTCTGGCCACGGTGGCTGGATGGAGGAGGCATGACTGATTCATCAAGGGTAGTGCGACTGCCCTCCATGGCAGAGGCCTGCATTACACTAGGCTCCTCTAAGATTGTCTGGTCTAACATTAACAGCACACAAAAACAAACAAAAAAGATAAGATAGTTTGATAAGTGAATCTGGGTTAAGGATCAAAATCACATCTTATGTCACAATCTGAATACATTTAAGGCATTACATTAAAATGAACTGTTATTGCATGTACAGTACATCACAGAGACTAAATGATTTTATAGTGTGTAATGTAGTATTATCAAAACCTCTGCTGCATGCAAAATACAAATGATTGTACTTAATACTCTTCATTTTTACAGTGAATAAACACATTTAGATAGACCAAAAAAGGTTCTTATTCTTTATGTGAGTTTTGCCTCAAGCAGTTAGAGCCGATTTCTTTTTCAAAGTGCAAATACAGCGAACAATAAATCAAAATCTGATTAAGATCTGATTCTGAAAGTAATCTGATTATTCAAATGGTCATGCAGACACTATATGTTGCTTATCTTAATTTAGTTTAGGCTTTATTGGGATTAGTAATCAGATTAAGCTACCTAGATCTCGACCCAGGATTGATTTAAATAATCAGTTTATTCAGATTGTGTATATAGGTAATTGGCATGCTTTAGAATCTATGTGTCTATGCTAAAAAGCAATTCCAGTATAAGGCAAAGATGAAGACTGTGAAAGTGATGTTTTATGATTACCTGTTAGACGAACAATACTGCAAATTAAGTTTAATGTTTGGGATGTAACTGTGAGTTACTGTTTGTGGTGTAAGTTTATTATCTGTGAGAAGTTTATTATATATTTTTATTATTTATTTATTATTTTTTTATATTTATTATTTAGTATTTACTAAACATTTCTAGTTTTAGTCTTGAAAAATAGCAATAAACTTTTATACGTTTTAGTGTACCTTGTTTTATTGGTGAAGGAATATCACCTGTTGGCAAACATAAATTCTTTTAGGTTTTAAACATAGTAGCCCATTTGCTAGTGTTCAAATCTTAGCACTATTGGATGGTTGGCCGGCTATGCAGAAATGACTTTTATAGTTCTTTTGGTGATGTAGTATGATGACATCAGCAAACCTGAGATTGCTAATGGTCTTTTCACCAATCCTGAATCCTCTACAAAAGTCCTTGTAGCACTGTTCTCATAACTTGCTCTCCAAGGATGTTAAACAGACATGGTGAGATGTTACCTTGTCAGACTCCCTGTCTTACCTTAAACCATGCTGATGTGTGATTGGCTGTACTGACAAAAAGCATGTTGTTGGCTATACAGTTCCTCAGTAGTTGGACCAGGTGTAAGGGGAAACTCATGTCAAGCGTATTTATCCATAATTGGTCATACTGTATAATGTTAATCAACTTTGAGAAATGAGTGAAACATACATATAGCGCCTGCTTTCTTTCTCTTGCTTTCTCCATGATGATCAATTTAAAAGTTTATGAACTGATCCAGTGTGCCTCTTCTTGGCCTGAATCTAGCTTGTTCTTTTCTTGGGCAATCTCTTCTTCATGCTTGGCTTGCATTCCTTTCAGGATTACTCTTAACAGGATCTTGCTAGCATGTGAGACCAGTGCAATGGTCCTGTAGTTGCTGCATTGGAGCAAGTCACCTTTCTTAGGCAGTAAAAGAAAGACTGATTGTGTCCATTCTTCTGGCCAGATCCCAGTCTTAAACACTTTTCTGTAGACCTTATGCAGCTTCTTTAGAGTCATCTCTCCACCAAACCAGAGCAGTTCAACTGCTGTGTCATCTGGATCAGGTACCTTTTGCTTAGCTAGATCTAGCATGGTACTCTTGATCTTTTTTTTAGTGGCCGCAGTTTCTTTTATTAAACATCAATCTGCATGTCCTCCATTTCACCACTGTACAATTGTTCACAGTAGTCTTTTTATTTTTGACACTCATTCTATGGTATGACAAGTTTCTTCCTATTTTGGCTTGATGACTGTAGTTTGAGGCCAGAATGGTTTGATGAGCTTCTTCACTATCTGGAACACAGGTCTGCAGTTGCCTTTCTTTGCATTTTCTTTCAGCTCACTGCATAATGAATCCAACTCGGCTTCTTGTTTATCTCTTCTGAGTATCACGTTGAAGTTTACTGTATATATCTGGGAACTTTGTTTTTGCTTTACGCTCCTTTCTTATCCATTCAAAGGTGTCTGACCCCTACCATTTCTCGCACCATGACCTTAGTGTCTGGCCCTTACTGTTTCTCACACAGTGACCTTATTTACCAAGGACTTCACTTTCTTTTGCATCTTCTTCAACTCTTGCTTGGGAGTCACTACAAGTACATATTCAATCTCCTTGTAGAATTGTTAAATGTGTTCATCTTGTTTGTCAGTAAGTGGATAATAACACTGGATAATAGTCATATCTTTTTGCTTTGTGGGAAATATGACTGATATGACCGCTACTCACTGGGTTGTAGCATGTTAGGCTTTCTGTGTGAGAACAGCACTGTGTGTATATTAAACGTCTTGAAGTGCCCATTGTCTGACCACTTAATTACATACAACCCATAAATGCTAATATTCAGTCTTATTAATTCACTACCAGGTACTGACAAACTTGCCAAGTAAATTGAGACCCTGAGCATCCCACTGTCCTATCTTGACACAATGTTTAGCCTTTGTGTCACCGCATCTTTTCACTATTGTGCTTTTACTGTGTCTTCTCTCTCTGTAGCAAACTTTTCACAACTCTCAGGGTCATAGGTACACTTAAGCTTTTCCACCACAACAAAGTAGCAATCCCAGGAGAACGTTTTAAACAAACAAAAACGTATGCTGCTTACAGAAAAAAGCTTTATAGTCACCTACCGATAATATCTTTTTGAGTCTGACCCTCTTCTCTAGGCACCTCAGGGTTCTCAAGGTCTTTAAGAAACTCATCTAGGCTATCAGCCTCTCCACCCTTCCGTCTCTTCCTTAGCTCTTCTGGCACAAGAGGGGTCAGGCATCTTGTGAACATCTAAAACACAAACACACATCTGCTTCAGAAAAGGTCAGATCACTGTATACATTTTTTAAATAGCTACCTAAAATATTCTTATTTACCATGTATTAATTGACTGAATGAATAGGGTACTGACAATAAAATTGTTCAAAGTACATATAAAAAGTTTAGAAAGTTTAAAGAGCCCTTTAATTTAACTGTTCACATATTATATTCATTCCATTACTGTGTTAGACCTAGCTTTAGCAGCACATGCTTAAACTGACCTTAAGAAGCCTGCTGTTCCACAGTGGCTGTGCTGGCAGGGAAAAGAGCTTTTCCACCCCTCCTGTTTCCTTCCACATCATCAACTTCTTAGTTGGTGGAGCCAGATCCAGGGTGGTGACAATGTCTGAGTAGTCACTAAGCTGAGCCCGGATGGTCTTACTGTCCAGCTCCTTTACACTGTCCACAATCAGCTTTCTCTTTCTCTTAGCTTTGGTTTCCTTTACTAATAAATACAACAATATAAAAGACATTAAGAGAAAAGTTTTAGTTTATACAGTTCAGTATTTTTGTAATGTAAAAAGGTCTACTCAAAAACACATGGATTGTCTATTTTCAGCTGTGGTCACCACAGCGGATCATTCCTGAACATCATTCTCTGTCACACCACCCACCTGCATGTTTCCCCTCACTGCATCTATAAACCATCTCTTTGGCTTTCCTCTTCTCCTCTTGCCTGCTGACTCTATCCTCAGCACCCCTCTTCCTGACAGAACTCCCATCCCTCCTCTACACATGCCCAAACCACCTCAATCTTGCCTCTCTAGCTCTCTAAAACATCCTACCTGCACACTCCCTGTAATAAACTCCAAATCCATTTAAATGTGTAATGGTGTTTGTTTTGTGTCAATAAAAGAAAGTTAATCCCAAACAGCTAAATAAAGTGTTTCATTGAAAAATCTTGGATGTCATTGAATTAATTTCACAGGCTAATTTTAAATATTTCTATATAAAAGGATTACCAAAAAGTAATCACTGTTTTTAAATACAAAAATGTCTTTTTTTTTTAATTACTTGAGATCTATGTTTCCCATGTAAACCATATGCGTTCTTTGAAGATCTGGTGATCTATGAGGTGCTATAAGAGAAAAAAAGTTAAGTTCTGTGTAAGGCAGCACACGTTTTGTGCTTCATTTACCGCAAAGTGCATAGTGACGGTTACGGCAGAATTTAGGCCTTTAACATGACTGGTGGCAAAACTGCTTTCTGGATTTTTTTTTTATTATTATTTTTGTTTATGCATTTTCTCCCCTTTTTTCTCCCGATTTAGCACGTCCATCTGTCAAGCTTCCTCTCCACTAATGCCAATCCCCTGCTCTGATTGAAGAGAACAAAGCTAACCCACACCCCCTCCGACACATGGGTAGCAGCCGTATGCATTTTTTTCACCTGCACTTTGACGAGTACGCATGCAAATCAGCACTGTGTAAGGAGAGACACACCCTGATCAATTCACTTTTTTCCTCATCTCTGTACAGGCACCATCAATCAGCCAGCAAAGGTTGTAATTGCATTAGTCATGAGAGAGAGAGACCCTATCCGGCTTTAATCCCGCCCCTATATGAACAACAGGCCAATCGTTGTTCATGTGGTTGCTCAGCCAAGCCGGCAGGCAGAGCGGAGACTCAATACGATGTATTCGAGATCCCAGCTCTCGAGATTCCAGCGGTAAAACTTGTGTTCAGCGTGTGTTTTACCGCTGCACCACCTTAGCGGCCTAAAAACTGCTTTCTGTTGTCTGTGCCGCTGAGCTTCAGGATTGAAATAATGAACACTATTACCAATACTGACTAACATTATTGACGTGCATTTACATGCAGTTTTGTATGAAATGTTTTTTAGTTTATACATGAATGCTCTGGCAATGGTTTGGAGAATGCTCTGGCAGTGGCTTCTCACATCTGGATTTGATTTATTTTACTCATTTTACTTTTTCATAAAATACTTTGATTTTACAGTAAATGAAAAAAAAAAAACCTTAACAGTTATTTCACTGCCTCCTTAGCTAGAAGAACTTCAGCAAAAATAAATATTGTAATTAACACTGTGAATAATGGAGATTTCTTGTAATTTTATTCTGCTGTATTATCCACTCTACTTACTCTACTTAACTACTTAACAAATAATTGCTTTTTTCACTGCTTAAACTATAGCCAACTGACTATGACAGAATGGTACTTGCATGCTGACCTGTAATGTCAATAGGTTCAAGGGCAAATGCCTCCTCCTCATTGTGAACCAATGTGGTTTGCTCTGTCTGGTCTGTCATGGTGGGAAGCTGCTCCACAGGGCCCGAGTCTGGACTGTCTGGACCTCCCGCAGCTGTACAAAGTGCATCCACCTGTTTCATTTTTATCATACTTACAACAAAACATCATAAAATAACAACTGAGCTGAAAATATATTAAACATATCTTACGAGAGAGGTTGTCAAAATCATCATCGTCATCCCCACCATGATCCTGTGGCATCATGGTGCTCTCTGTAATGGCTGGAGGGTCATCGAAAATGCCCCCTCCATCCTCATTACTGAGTAGTTTGTCCACTACAAGCAGAAAAGCTAAATTTAATAATAAAACCATGACTTCTAATCACAGGCCAGTTTTGCTGTATAATCCCTTGTGTAGTAACAACTTACACATGGTCCACTTACCCAGCATGCCTCCCTCTGTGCTTTCCATAGGGTTGTCTCCAAAGTCGTCCTTGTACTGATCATACTCCAAATGGTTCGATTTATCGGTTATCTGACCACTAGAAGATTCTGGTTCCAGCAGTAGGTTGGAAGCAGAAGCGCCACTGATGATGTCTTCCTCAAATGCACCCTCTTCCCGCATCATCTCTCTGTCGTCCATGCCAAAATCAGCTAAGGAATAGAAATTAAGTTTACCTAGGGCATCTATACGTCATTATCAGATTGAATGATATGGATCCAAAAAGGGAATGATCGTAAAACAATGTGGGTTAAATCTGTAATAGGGCAGGTCGCACCATGCCTTGAGAGTGAAGCACGAGGTGAAGCCCCGCACCTGCAAGAATGCAAAGCATCTAAATGCAATTAAGATAAATTGACAGAGCTCCGTGCCTGTTCTGCCAAAATGTCAATGCAGAAGGACATGACTCCTAACATGGCTCACTGCCGAACTGCTTCAGCAGCTGAGCCACATTACACTGTGTGTAATTAACACCCTCTGATCAAAAAATAATTTTCTGATAGATTCATAACTGGCATATGCAGACCTATGTATCACTGAAGTACATGTAGATTTATTAATTCTCTTAATTATTAATAATCTTTATTCAACTGCTAAAAGTAGACAGAAAAGATTTCCAATGTTTTTGCTGATTAATTTCAGTGTAATTTTAGTGTAAATTTAAACACATTTAAGATCTGATGCAACAGACTCAAAAAAAGATTTCTCCAAATTCTCTCATGAAGTTTGGAACACAGTGGTGTGCCACAACCTATCATTGCTTACAAAGACCTTTAATGGATCCAATCATACCAATCATGATTCTGTTACCTGTTACCAACACTGGACCTTCAATATTCTATCAACTTTTCATACTTAATTTATCTCTGTCCCAACTTTTTTGGAATGTACTAATGGCATTAAATTCTAAATGTGTGTTTATTTACAAAATACAATGAGGCTGAAAGATGGGAAATCCTTTTCTTCAACCTTTGTCAGTTAAATAAAGATGCAAGAAAATGAACAGATTACAGATTCTTTATTAATGCATTTTACAAAATGTCCCAACTTTTCTGGAAATAGGATGTGTGTATGCACTCTCTTTTAGAATTCTTTGGCCTTCTGATTTTATGCTACAGTGAAATCCATACATTTTAAGCCATGTATAAGCTAGAACATACAGTTAGTGCACAGAACTCTTGAGAGTATTCCTGACTACTGTAAGCAGTCTTAGAAAGCAAGGCAGATCAAACAATTAGCCTTACCAAAGTCATTTTCCTGCAGTAAATTCAGGTTGCCCACCTCCTCTCTCATAGTAATTTCCTCCACACGAGACTGATTCAAAGTAAACTGCTGTGCGACATCTATATCACTGTACGACAAAGCAGTTACAATCAAACATTATCAAACACTTGAGAAAATAATGAATAACATACATTTAATTAATGTGTAGCAGTGAACTGTAAACGTGCTACTTAAATAATATGCTTACTCCAGGTCTGGAAGAGGCTGGTCAAAGTCATGGAACTCCTCAGGTAAAGTGATGGCATTGTAGGCAGCTTCACGGTTCTCTTCAGGCAGATCTACCACACCTGTGTCAAATCCCAATAGTTATAGTATTATCCTTATATATGATATATAATCAGTCACTTGATAATTAATCAGTCACTTGATATCAGTAAAAGTCATAAGAATAAAGACATTTTATCCCATCCACAGATCCTATAGTTTCAGCAATAGCATGGAATATTCCAGAAAATTAAATTCATGTCTTTAAAAGCTACCTTCAAGGCATTTGTGCCTCTTTGCATTACATCAAAGGAAAAAGAAAAATGACCATGACATAAAAAAACTGTTGACCTTCACAAGCCTGGTATTTTGTTATTAAGATTTTTTTTTTGTTATTAAGAGTATTCAAACAACTAAATGTACCATGTTCATTTGTTCAATCAAGACGCAAGTTTAAACACCATGAGACCACAAAAGCATCATACCATTCAAAAATTTAATGTGTTATTTCCCCCTAAAGATGACATGGGAAAATTACAAATCATTCTAAGAACAACAGCAAACAACCTTGTGAAGATGCTGGGAGAAACAGGTAAAAAAGTATCTATACCAAGTGTAAAACATGTCCTATATTAACATGACCTGAAAGGCCACTTAGCAAGAAAGTAGCCACTGCTTCAAAACCGACATCAAAAAGTCAGGTTACAGTTTGCAGCTGCACATGAGGACAAAGATCTTGGCTATCGAAAAATGTCCTCTGGTCTGATGAATCAAAAATAGAACTGTTTGGCCATAAACCATAGTTATGTATGGAGGAACAAGGGTGAGGCTTGTAAGCCAAAGAACACTATTCCAACCATGAAGTATGGGGCTGGTAGCATTATGTTGTGGGTGTGCTTTGCTGGAGAAGAGACTGTTGCACTTCACAAAATAAATGGCATTATGAGGAAGGAAAATTATGTGGCGATATTAAAGCAACATCTCAAGACATCAGCTTGGGCACAAACAGGTCTTCCAAAAGGAACAACAACCCCAAGTGTACCTTCAAAGTTGTGGCAAAATGGCATAAGGACTACAAAGTAAAGGTAACTAAGTGGCTCTTATCCCACAGAAAATTTACGATGGGAACTAAAAAAGCATGTGCAAACAAGGAGGGCTACAAATCTGACTCAGTTACACCAGTTCTGTCAAGAGGAATGGGCACAAATTTCAGTAACTTACTGTGAGAAGCGATGCTAACAAATACGTATCACACATGTAAACTAAGGACTTCAACTGTAAATGTTAACTAAAACATCTGTTTAAAAATGTTCTAGTCTGAATTCATTACCCTGCAGATATTTTTTTAATTGAAACATACAGTTAGATTGTTACATAAGGTAGAAACAACTTTTTAATGTTATAATGTTATACCTGGGCGAAAGGCCATCTTAATCTTGATAAAAGCTTCATTGCAGTCAGCAAGCAGATACTTGGCTTTTCTGTGGTAGATCCGTACAACACCCAAAAGAAGGTGGCCAGATGTGCGCAGAGCCATTTTCACCTATACCAAACAAGAAAATGTACAAATAAGCATTTTAAGCCCCTTCTGTTTTTTCACATCTAAATAATCTAAGTAATACATTGTGTTGTTACATTTTCAGATTTTATCAACCTCACCTTTGGAGAGATGATGCTCTCAACACTGCTCTCCAGGTTGCACTCAAACACATGTGCCTTAGTCAACTTTTTATCCCAATGGGCCGCTAGCCAGATTTTGGCCAACGGCCCACGTTTGCTGAGGACAAAGTGGGCGTAGAACATCGTCCCTGCACCTTCTCACGAGTGAGGTGGCGGGGGACGACAAAACTGCAGTTGAAAAAAATCAGATGTAAGATACACTCATCATATAAATTTTGAACCATTTACTACATTGAAAAGACTTGAAATGCTTTGTCTTATATGACTGGTTAAGTGTTTAAAATGCAGCTAAGACCCTACCCTGGCAATTAAGATTTAGTAGTAAGATTTTTTTTTTTTTTAAATATTTTTCCCCCTCTTTTCCCCCGTCTAGTCGTGTCCAAATACCGAGTGCGTCCTCTATACTGATTCGACCCTTCACCGCTGACTAAGGACGCCTCTCAACTGACTTGCGCCCCCTCCAGTAAGCACAGTCAGTACAGACTGCATTTTTCACCTGCACGAGTCGAGTTCATACACTTGACGGGCACTGTGCATGGAGGACCACACCCCATCAGCATTTTTCCTCAGCCCAGTGCAGGCGCCATCAGTCAGCCAGCAGGGGCCGCAGTCGCACCAGTTATGAGGACCTATGATCCAACTTTCTTACCCCCTAACCCTGAACAACAGCCAATCGTTGTTCGTACAGCCGCCCAGCCTAGTCGGAAAGGCAGAGCTGAGATTCGATACGATGTATTTGAAACCCCAACTCTGGTGAGCTAGCGTACTTTACCGCTGCGTCACCTGAGCGGCCGATTTAGTAGTAAGATTAAGCATCTGTTTTTAGATGCTTCAATGGTATTAATTCAATGTAAACATGCAGGGAGGCAAGAAAGCCATTCAAGCAGTACAAAAAAACAACACAGACACAAACAGTTCTACAGTTAGTTGTAATGACCCCAGGAGCGTAGCAGCCTCAACCTTTACTTTGTTTAAATTAATTTCTTTTTAAAAAAATCAAAAGAATGCTACTTTTTTCATGCTGGAAGTGCCAAAGTAATAAAGTATAGCTAGAAAAATAAAATCGTTTTACATGGAAGAATACTTTAAGAACGACCCGCATATAAATAATCTTAGTATGGCAATACGGCTGATCTATATGGGACACTAGGGTGCTCAGAGTAATATACTACAGTGTACAGTATATGAACTGCTGTTAGTGTGAGACGGTAGTTGAGCTGTCAAGCTGAGCGCGGCCTCGCAGACTAACTGCAACACATTGCTGATAACAGTCTTATTGACAGACTGTGTAACGTATCTTATTTTTCCCTACAAATTTATCTTTATCCAGTTGATGAACCTTTATAACGGTATAATAAACATGTAACACACTGCAGCGGTTTGCGCTGCTGCACGTCTGACCGTTACTAGAAGGTTCTACGGGGCTAACGCTATTTCCAAAACCTCTACTGCAGCCACAGTGGTGCTAGCTCTGAATGTTTTTAATAATATATACGATATCTACAAACATTAAACCTATAGACAGTTCCTGCGTTGATAGGTGACATTAGCAGACACCTAGTTATCTCTGTCAATCAGCGCGCAGCAGCCTAGCCTGCTAGCTTACATAATAAACATGCACTATAATCTATTTTAAAGCTAGATTATAGTAGTTAGCGCATTATTCAGGTGTGTAAGTAATTTAGTGAACGCATGCAGTCTATGTCTATTAGCGTTCTTTTACGCAACGTTACTTACGAAGCGCTCCTATGGTAGCGTTCCTTATTTGGGCACCGTATCCAGGTCTCTCTCTCTCTCTCTCTCTCTCTCACACACACACACACACACACTTTTTCGCTTATTCCCTCCTACAGTGTCTGCAGTACAGTTTCACTAAATTAAACAAAATGGCGCTACGACAAAGAAAAGCAGCATCTGCTTGTTCTTATACATGGTAATTTTTTTCTTTATTAACCGCATTACTAACATCAAATAAGAACCCACCCTTGGCAAAGATGGGTAAAAAATCTAATAGAATTGTTCCCCCTACAACCTTAGAATCATAAATGGCAACTTTTAGCAGGAAAGTCTGCCATGTTTTCATTTGTGAGCAGTAAAGATAGAATAAGAGAGTGGATTGTGTGTGGAATGTGTGATTTGGTGGTGTGTCTATGTGATTAGCAGAAGAAATGTAAACAAATATTCTTCACATGTGAACAATTTATATTCTGTTGTGTATTCTGTTGTCAGTCATAATGTACGTGATCTACATGTGATCGAATATTAAGTCATATTGCAACATGTTCTTCAAGTATTTGTAAAAAAATATCTAAGTGTACCTTGAACCGAGTATATTAAATACAACACAATTATATATTTATTTCACTGCAGACAGTATGAACACAAAATATGTTATGTTTTGTCTGGTCAACTTCATTTCATTTGTTAATATACATTCATTACCGCATTTTAGACTTGCAACACATTACAATAAAGTTGGGATGGTAAAGCATTTACTGTACCACTTTGTAATGTTTCCACACCTTAAGGCATTTGGAAGTTGCTCCCAAGGATTTACCAAACTTGTGAATGTCTTGGATGAAAAAAAGAAACACATATCCTCTGCAGTATTTAGAAAGTTTACAACAGATAGAGCTGTAATAAACCTGGCTGAAAGGAAAAGCAATCTGAACCCATGCAAAGTAATAGAAATGGCTAGAGAGGCAAATAATTTTCATTGAACTAGATTTGCAAAGTATCACTGTGCTATCAACAAATCTGCAAACCTACAATAAAATGCCACCTACATACTAACAATTTGAAGTGTGCCAGAAGAAAGGCTTATTTTCTTTTATTTTACTAAGCACAATTCTAAATGCCTGGTTTGTTAGATGCCACTGGAACTTTGACTGAAACTGAGCTTTTTGGTCATTTTCCAAGTCACATATTCTTATTGCATTATGCAAACTTTTTTTTTTTTTTTTAATGAAGCTTGTTATTACAAAGATGTTCCTACAATTATCATTAAAACAGTTTGCCATCCATAATAATCACTGTTATGTTATGTAAAGTCTGGCTGTAGGGTCAAATACATCTCCTATACAATACATTTATAGATTTCCTGATACTTACACACTGCCATGCAACTTTGAACTAGCATGCCAAGAGAATACTTTATTGATTTACATTTACATATAACTGAAAATGTAGTTTAGTGGCGACTAAAACACTTTCGTTATTACACTAGATCAATTAATTCACCTATATACTCACAAATAAAACAAACATGAATTCTGTTTTTTATTAAGAAAGAAGTGTTATTTAGTGGTTTATTCCTAATTTCAGAATCAACAGCTTCTCTGCTTGGTTGACTGTGAGGGCTATGTCTGAAGGGACACAGAACCATCAATGTGTTGCGTCAGAAAAATTCACCACCAGTGGTTTCCTTCTTCATTTTTTGTGAGTAATTAATGCAGAAATTCAGGTTATTTCAAAGTGGTCTTGGTTTTACATTAGATGGCTGGTTTTACCTCTTTTAAACATACGAATGGGAGGCTGTAGATTGTCTAATTTATACATAGATAGAAATACTTAAAGATCTAGTTAGCAAATAGTGAAGATAGATCCAAAATACATCCAAAATGTCTCATTTTAAACAGATAAAACCTAAAATCAATAAAGTCGGTATGTGGGCACAGCTGGTAGAGTGCACTGTACAACTACATGGGTCTTAAAGACCTGAGTTTGATTTTCTTTTTTGGTCACTGTGTGGAGTTTTGAAGGTATTTACAGTAATGCGCCTGTGTGGGTTTCATTCTGGTACTATTTTTTTTCATTCTGGTAGAATTTTCCCATCTCGCAAAACCTGCAGACTGTGGTTTGGCTACTCTAAATTGCCCCATAGTAGTAAGTAAGTAAGTGAATGTGTGTTACTGTGTGATGGACTGGCACCAAAATGTATTACTGCCTTACACTCAAGTGTTAGTGAATGGTGTCATACCCACTAACACTTTGACCAGAATTAAGTGGTTAGTGAAAATTATTAAGGTTATATCTAAGCTTGTGCAACTGGAATAGAAGCATACTTTTTACTTCTAAATGGTGGCAGTTGCAGCACGTAAACTGGTGCCAGTAGAGAGCTATTATAAGAGAAGGCCTGAGAACCAATGACATAGCTTATTGATTATAAGCCAAGATATATAGAAAACGGTAGATAGATTCTTTCATTGTTCTGTTGCTGTTTACATTTTTATAGCTGTTTAATAGGTTTTTCCATCAGTGCTGCCAATAATCTACCAAGTCTGCTGGGACATTGGGTTGACATCAAGCCTGCAATTTATTGCTGAGCTGACTAATTGATTAAGTAGTCATGCACAGTGGACATTAGTTTATCCACCCGATGAAAGTGAATTCCAAATAGTGTGATTTAAAAGTATCCACACATTATCAAATGTACAGCATAATCAGTATTAATTCAGAGAATACTTATGTTAACAGAGAACTGTTGGAGCTAGGTTAGTAATAATCACCTCACTTTGCATTTTTTTGGCATTTTGGGTAAATATATACAGAGAGCTTCCTCTTTCGCATTCTTTCTGCCTGAAAACAGAGCCAGTAATTTTCTCCAACATCTGATGAATTTAAATTCTCAGCCCTACACATTACATGGTACTGTGAGCATGCCAAGAGAATGCTTAGTTTATTTACATTTATCAGCGAACATACTTTTGTGCCACACTTTCTATTACACTAGATTTTACCAATACACTACACTCAAAAAGTGGTTTCTTAGCAACAGACAATTTCTTTGCATCATTATCATCATCTGATTATAGTTGTTTTTATAAAGAAGGGTTATTTGGTGGTTTAGGATCAGGTGTTTTAATTAAAACAAATGTATGTGGATTTCCTACAGTTTTCCTACAAAAGGTTACATGTGGGTTTCAGAATCACGCCCACATGCCACTATGGCCGGCTGGCGGCATAGCAATACAGACTACAACCAGTGGTGTTTTCTTTAATTAGGCAGTCTCATTAGTGTTAATTTGCTGCAACTGTGACCCCTTTAAATACTGCTTTCACTGTCCACCTTGCTCCAGGCTAATTGAAATGTGCTGTATATAGTTAGATTTAAATATGTAAATTTGATTGCACAGAGTTTTGTCTTTTTAAGCAGAGCATAATGTGTCCACAGTCTTTTTTTTTTTGTTGCCATTTCTGATAGTTGTGCAACAATTGGCACCTTCTCTGGCTGGATTCCTGTGATTACTTACCCAGACTGCAGTAACAGGACCTTTCAATTTGTTCTGAATGAGAGGTTTGTAATGCTTAACCAGAACCACCTTTCAGTAAAGGATATAACTCTTCACAATAGCAATGATGAAAACAAGGAACAATTTCCTGGAAGGCCTCGTCAGTTTTGGAACGGGGATATTTTAACCATTATTTCGAACATGCTGCTGCATTGCCTTTCTGCACTCCATGTAACTTTATTGTTGTCTATAAACGTTACATACAGGTGAAGATCACCTCTGCTGGCTCTCTTAAAATTGCTCTTTTGCAGATCATTGAAAGAAGTGGCAATTTATTAAAAGGTAAAGTATGAGAATTGTAATGTATATACAGGTCCTTCTCAAAAAATTAGCATATTGTGATAAAGTTCATTATTTTCCATAATGTAATGATAAAAATTAAACTTTTACATTGCACACCAACTGAAATATTTCAGGTCTTTTATTGTTTTAATACTGATGATTTTGGCATACAGCTCATGAAAACCCAAAATTCCTATCTCAAAAAATTAGCATATCATGAAAAGGTTCTCTAAACGAGCTATTAACCTAATCATCTGAATCAACGAATTAACTCTAAACACCTGCAAAAGATTCCTGAGGCTTTTAAAAACTCCCAGCCTGGTTCATTACTCAAAACTGCAATCATGGGTAAGACTGCCGACCTGACTGCTGTCCAGAAGGCCATCATTGACACCCTCAAGCAAGAGGGTAAGACACAGAAAGAAATTTCTGAACGAATAGGCTGTTCCCAGAGTGCTGTATCAAGGCACCTCAGTGGGAAGTCTGTGGGAAGGAAAAAGTGGGGCAGAAAACGCTGCACAACGAGAAGAGGTGACCGGACCCTGAGGAAGATTGTGGAGAAGGGCCGATTCCAGACCTTGGGGGACCTGCGGAAGCAGTGGACTGAGTCTGGAGTAGAAACATCCAGAGCCACCGTGCACAGGCGTGTGCAGGAAATGGGCTACAGGTGCCGCATTCCCCAGGTCAAGCCACTTTTGAACCAGAAACAGCGGCAGAAGCGCCTGACCTGGGCTACAGAGAAGCAGCACTGGACTGTTGCTCAGTGGTCCAAAGTACTGTTTTCGGAAATCAAGGTGCCAGAGTCTGGAGGAAGACTGGGGAGAAGGAAATGCCAAAATGCCTGAAGTCCAGTGTCAAGTACCCACAGTCAGTGATGGTCTGGGGTGCCATGTCAGCTGCTGGTGTTGGTCCACTGTGTTTTATCAAGGGCAGGGTCAATGCAGCTAGCTATCAGGAGATTTTGGAGCACTTCATGCTTCCATCTGCTGAAAAGCTTTATGGAGATGAAGATTTCATTTTTCAGCACGACCTGGCACCTGCTCACAGTGCCAAAACCACTGGTGAATGGTTTACTGACCATGGTATTACTGTGCTCAATTGGCCTGCCAACTCTCCTGACCTGAACCCCATAGAGAATCTGTGGGATATTGTGAAGAGAAAGTTGAGAGACACAAGACCCAACACTCTGGATGAGCTTAAGGCCGCTATCGAAGCATCCTGGGCCTCCATAACACCTCAGCAGTGCCACAGGCTGATTGCCTCCATGCCACGCCGCATTGAAGCAGTCATTTCTGCAAAAGGATTCCCGACCAAGTATTGAGTGCATAACTGAACATAATTATTTGAAGGTTGACTTTTTTTGTATTAAAAACACTTTTCTTTTATTGGTCGGATGAAATATGCTAATTTTTTGAGATAGGAATTTTGGGTTTTCATGAGCTGTATGCCAAAATCATCAGTATTAAAACAATAAAAGACCTGAAATATTTCAGTTGGTGTGCAATGAATCTAAAATATATGAAAGTTTAATTTTTATCATTACATTATGGAAAATAATGAACTTTATCACAATATGCTAATTTTTTGAGAAGGACCTGTATACATTAATTCCACTATATGCTTTATCTTGAAAACACTGGGCAAAGCAAGATTACAAGGCAGAGTTTAGGCCTAGCCAGGGCAGCCAAACAGGCTTATTGCTGCTGCACAATTGTGACCTCTGCTGTCTGGTCGAGGTACATGCATTAGTGGTAGGGCATTCCCAGAGTTTAGGGTCTGTCTTTACACGATACTATGAGACAATGTCCGAGAAGGTGATAGGATGCAATGTGTATACAGGTGTATGCCCAAGAGGTGCCCAAGAGATGCCCAAAAGCAAGAGAATAGCAATACCTAAATTGGCAGTGATTAGATTGGGTAAAATAGGTGGAATGCAAAAAAAAAAAAATCTATTTAAAAATAATCAAGTCTCAATTAATTTTGCGCGATGCAGTTAAGCAGATTTTGACCGATTTTGTATTTGTTTTTGATTAGCAGGGGATATGTGGTGTATTATAATTTTTACATTTCACCACAGATGAGACTGGGCTAGTAAAGGATATCAATTGTCTTAATTCTTAACTGCTTCAGTGTTGCTTTGGGTCGTTGTGAGGCTATGGCAGAGGTTTCCATTAAATCTGATCAATCTGCCAGTCACTGTTTCTGAAAGCAATTAGCATGATTCATCTACCACCACAATGTATGTTAAGGATGTGACCTGGCTTGTGTGCTTTGTTTGTGTTACACCCTTGACACTGACAGTTCAAGCATACAGATTTCACTTTAGTTCTATCAGACCAAGTTCGGGAGGTGCCCTGACCAAGGCAATAATATAGACTCTACAATGTACACTGATGTTTAAAAAATGCATTTAACTTGAAGTCCATGCCATTCCTACTTATGTCCACGAGATGTCACCGTGGCTCTATCCCAGATTAAAAATAAACACGTTCTTCAACCAAACAAAACCTTGAACTGAGAATACCTACACAGACTAATATTACTGAATTGAGCCTTTAAAATCAAAGTGGTCTTGAGTGTCTGAAGATGACATCAAAATAATTAAACCATAGTAAAGCGTAAACTTGGCAACACTGATAATTCTTCTCTAATAATCAACAAATAAATCCCATTGTAAACTATCTAAACCACAAACACAAAACTTTGAGGTTTATGGTTCTTGTTGAGTTGTGCAAACTTAACCAGTGACATCTTAACATTAATAAACTAAAGGTGACGATGTATCAGGAGGTCTAAGACTTATACCATCATTGTCACACTGCACACATGGTATGGATGAGGTTTACAAGTAGGGATGATACACTTTATTACACTACCAGTACTAATGATTCAAAAACAACTGCATCTGTTTCCATGAGGTGACTGTGGTCCTTCAGTTTATAAAGATCTTTGCAATGAGACATTCACCAGATTGACACAGCTACTGCGATAGTCTATGCCATGCTGTAGAACAACAGGGCAATAATTTTAGAAAGTGCTGCACATGAGCTCAGTAGCCTGGCTAGATTACCATTGATAACAGTCCAACAAGGCTCATATCGACTAGTTACTTACTAGGCCCTTTACATTCCTCCTTTTACACCCACTAATTTGGTAAAGACACATCCTCACATGAATTCAAATATACTGTAGTTGTTATAGTGATAACACAGTTCATTTTTTTTTATTTGCTTTTTTGAAACAGATACTTATGTATATTATACTAATGATACTTTAATAATCATTTTTTGCTTACTGTACGGCATTTACTTGACCTGATCTTACAAGATTCTTTACATTATAAGAGGAATTTAACTCTCCTTTGCATACATGTCCTCAGGCTTCTGCAACTGATTCTCCTGGTTATAGGTGAAATAAAACAAACATATTCAAGTGATTTTTTATCAATACAACATTTTATTTTGCAATTTGTCTAAAAAAAAAAAAACCTTCCAAAGGCCTTTGTTTCCTGTGTTTATCTGCTTCAAGGATCTAGACAGAATACCAAAAGCAGCACAATAAATTACCAGAAATTCTTATTTGCCATCTGGTTTGTCAAGACTAAATCTTCCCACTGCAAAGTACTCTGAAAGCCATTATTTTTTGCATAAATAGCTGATATGTTGCCATTTAATTGTCATTACATAAATATTTATCAATACTTTAAGATTGAAAATGCTTGTTTCAGGGCAAAACTAAACAAGCACAAATTAGTCAAACATGTCTTGGCTAATGTCTTGTATTTTCTAAAATACAGTTAGAAATGGATGTATATTAAAAAAATGAAGTTGACCTGACAAAAACTTAAAATATCTTGGGTTTGTACTGTCTGCAATGAAATATAATCAAAGTAACTGTAAGAGACACTGCGTTTTGTTTTTATTTGCATTTTTCATACTGTCCCAACTTTTCTAAATTAGGGCTGTACATAGGTGATAAAATGGCTATGGCAGAGACCTACAGAGCTGTTTAATGCATAGAAGCTAGACGTGCTGTCCTTACATTGTCCTTTGCTCTTAACTACTTTGGCTCCTTGTGTTAATGTATTTTGCATAAATCAAAGTGCTTTGTGTAATGGATGGGAACAGCCATTTCAATCGCATTACCTTTGGTAATGAGGGGATTTGGAGTTAGAGCATGTGAGGTTCCTTTACCCCTTCTTGACAACTGAACAGCATACTTTTAATTGGAAATGATCACAATTCTCTTCTGAGCTTTGCTGTGGAAAGCTTTGGCCCACATCCATTCTTACATGGCACACTGAATGAGACATCCATCAAATCTCAAGACAGGCGATACTTGTTCTCCAGGAGGCGGAAAGAAAAGTGACCTTCAGGAACAGGGAAGGGAAAACTTCCTTTTCTTACTCACCACTAGGGCTACACAATACATTATTTGCAAAATATTATTGCAATATTGACTTTTGCAGTACTGATATTGTAAATATTTTAATGTGGTCATAATTTCACTGGTTCCATAATATTGTCCTGTGGTAGAACTGCCCTGTGTGTTTCTTGTTATACTACCTCTGACACACCCACATAGACTTAGAAAGGACTTGCCGGAGAAAAGGCTACATGGTCACAGACCACCTTCACTCCATGCACAGAGACTAAATGAGAAAGAGACAAAAACAAGGACCTTAATGAATAAAAATGAGAGTGAAGTTTTTTGCTAGTTCTTCAGTTGCATTGCTATTGATAAGCTATTGATTTGACTTGATACTAAGTTAAAATAAAATAATACAATATTGTTTCTTGACTTTAAAAAGGTGTAATAAAACACTGTAACGGAAAGCTCATTAGTGTATGGATAACAATAAGCAAGGCTGTTCCATACAGTAAATCAGTTAACAGATATTGGCTTTTATTTATTTATTCATTTTTTATTTAGCTGGTAGTGGTGGCTCAGTGGCTCGATGGGTAGCACTGTCGCCTCACAGCAAGAAGGGTTTTATTCCCACGTGGAGTTTGCATGTTCTCCCTGGTTCTGTGTAGGTTTCCTCGGGGTGCTCCAGTTTCTTCCCACAAATACATGTCCAAATACATGCAGTCAGGCCAACTAAAGCTACTTAGAATTGCCCTAAGTGTGAGTTATGTACTGGTCAGTGTGTTGTGTTGTCACAATGATGTGAGGTTGCCAAGATTTCAGTAAAAATGTTTAAAAATGTTTCCTCACCTGTCAATGTGCTTTTAATATACTGCACCTTCTTTTTTTTTTTTTTTTTTACAATTGCAATAGTTGTAAATATATTCAGAGTAGATGTAGTGCATATGCACTACAGTGTATCACAAAAGTGAGTACACCCCTCACATTTCTGCAAATATTTCATTATATCTTTTCATGGGACAACACTATAGACATGAAACTTGGATATAACTTAGAGTAGTCAGTGTACAACTTGTATAGCAGTGTAGATCTACTGTCTTCTGAAAATAACTCAACACACAGCCATTAATGTCTAAATAGCTGGCAACATAAGTGAGTACACCCCACAGTGAACATGTCCAAATTGTGCCCAAATGTGTCGTTGTCCCTCCCTGGTGTCATGTGTCAAGGTCCCAGGTGTAAATGGGGAGCAGGGCTGTTAAATTTGGTGTTTTGGGTACAATTCTCTCATACTGGCCACTGGATATTCAACATGGCACCTCATGGCAAAGAACTCTCTGAGGATGTGAGAAATAGAATTGTTGCTCTCCACAAAGATGGCCTGGGCTATAAGAAGATTGCTAACACCCTGAAACTGAGCTACAGCATGGTGGCCAAGGTCATACAGCGGTTTTCCAGGACAGGTTCCACTCGGAACAGGCTTCGCCAGGGTCGACCAAAGAAGTTGAGTCCACGTGTTCGGCGTCATATCCAGAGGTTGGCTTTAAAAAATAGACACATGAGTGCTGCCAGCATTGCTGCAGAGGTTGAAGACGTGGGAGATCAGCCTGTCAGTGCTCAGACCATACGCCGCACACTGCATCAACTCGGTCTGCATGGTCGTCATCCCAGAAGGAAGCTGACGCACAAGAAAGCCCGCAAACAGTTTGCTGAAAACAAGCAGTCCAAGAACATGGATTACTGGAATGCCCTGTGGTCTGATGAGACCAAGATAAACTTGTTTGGCTCAGATGGTGTCCAGCATGTGTGGCGGCGCCCTGGTGAGAAGTACCAAGACAACTGTATCTTGCCTACAGTCAAGCATGGTGGTGGTAGCATCATGGTCTTGGGCTGCATGAGTGTTGCTGGCACTGGGGAGCTGCAGTTCATTGAGGGAAACATGAATTCCAACATGTACTGTGACATTCTGAAACAGAGCATGATCCCCTCCCTTCGAAAACTGGGCCTCATGGCAGTTTTCCAACAGGATAACGACCCCAAACACAACCTCCAAGATGACAACTGCCTTGCTGAGGAAGCTGAAGGTAAAGGTGATGGACTAAACCCAATTGAGCACCTGTGGCGCATCCTCAAGTGGAAGGTGGAGGAGTTCAAGGTGTCTAACATCCACCAGCTCCGTGATGTCATCATGGAGGAGTGGAAGAGGATTCCAGTAGCAACCTGTGCAGCTCTGGTGAATTCCATGCCCAGGAGGGTTAAGGCAGTGCTGGATAATAATGGTGGTCACACAAAATATTGACACTTTGGGCACAATTTGGACATGTTCACTGTGGGGTGTACTCACTTATGTTGCCAGCCATTTAGACATTAATGGCTGTGTGTTGAGTTATTTTCAGAAGACAGTAAATCTACACTGCTATACAAGCTGTACACTGACTACTCTAAGTTATATCCAAGTTTTAGTTCTATAGTGTTGTCCCATGAAAAGATATAATAAAATATTTGCAGAAATGTGAGGGGTGTACTCACTTTTGTGATACACTGTATATCTATTTCATGTATTTTATTTCTGACTGTCTAAATATGTCTAAAAAATAACTGTCTAAATATACACACACACACATTTTAGCCCCATCATGCATCAATGTTCTCTTTCTCATCTCTAGTTTTCTGTTACGCTCTTTTTGCTAAACCGGCTCTCAGATCACCTCCTTGCCTTTGTGAACAGCTTCCTCCTTCAGTACAGGGAAGGTCTTTTATCTCAGAAACATCTTCTTTCACATCTCATGTCTGAGGTCTTTGTCTGAAGTTCAAATGAGGCACTCTATCTGGCTTCTGGTAATTTCAGCAGCACTTTGGCACAGACAAATGCATTTGGGAAACATATCTGACATCTGCAGTCACACTTGTATATCCAAGGGTGCACATGCAGTCTATATTTGTAGCAAGAGGGATATTAATAAAGCAGTACTGAATATGATTTCTAATATAGGAGGCCAATCATGGCAATCCAAAAGTTATATTTCTTGCTAGTTAGAAGGGGGATGGGGGAAGGGAATATTAATTTGCTATTATGTTTTTTAACACATTTCAAACATTTTCTGCATTACCCATAAAAACACAATGGTTAAACCTTTATTATATAATAACCAGACCAGCTTTTATGAGCAGGTCATCTGAAAGGCATAAACTTTTCTTGAAACTGCATCCTTTTTAATTTTAAAAGGTAAAATAAGGTTTTTTTTTTTTTTGAATTACTGTAATATTTTATTTAAATCAGACATTTTATCACATCATAACAAATTTGTCTTGACCTGAGGCCTGTTTTAATAAACCTATGATAATTTTCCCTCTGATTCCCATACCTAAAACTAAAGTATGTTTTTAAGCACTTTAAAATTCCATAATGATATTATTAGTTCAAACGTCTTACCACAGCTGCTGATAATGTCTACTTTGTTTCCGTAGTGTCCGGCTTGCTGCAGTGAGCTGCGACTTCATCTCTGGGCTTATCTCGTGCCTCCTTGATCTTGAAGTTGGAGTGTTGTGATGTAGATTTATAAGGAAATCACTGGTACCTGTCAAATGTAGAATTTGCTCTGATTTGTCTGTTTAGTTAGAAAAAAAGTTTGGACAGGACAGTTGGCTTGTCAGTCTCCGTGTCCAATGTGATAAGGGATGTTAACATGTAAGGGCATACAGTCCAACCTATCCATTTTTAACACGAGGTGAATCTAAAGCAGGGGAGCACAACATACGGCCCGCGGGCCAGACACAGCCCGATAAAACTCTCAATCCAGCCCGCCAAATGAAGTACTGATGCATTTTTTAAATATATGATGCTGTCACTTTAAATTCACCGGGTAATTACATGAAATTGCGACTGAAAAGTGACTGCTAAATTAAGTAAATACAAGTTACTTCAGCGGTACCATGTCTTTGTCCAAACCAAGTACGAGTAAAAAAAAAAAAAGAAAAGTGGATCTCGAGCATAGGAAATTTAACCCTGAATGGACATACAAGTATTTTTTAATGAAACGGGCCATGGCGTTTTCTCATGTCTGGTGTGCTTGGAATGCATGGCAGTGGCAAAGGAATACAATTTACGGCGGCATTAAGAAACAAAACACCCAAAACTTGGCGATCTTTAATCAGTTGGTGTCAGAAAGACGCTGCAATATCTCCCATTGACCAAGACGTTTCTTGTAAGTACCTGATTTTATGTAACTGTATTACAAATTCATGTGGACAGGTCTGTAAAAATGAAATTTGTGGCCCTCTGGTGTAGGTGTTTATTTGAAATCGGCCCTTGGTAAAAAGAAGTTGTGCACCCCTGATCTAAAGTTTTGCATTTTATACAAACAGTCTTGGGCACTCGGAACATAGACATGATTGGCTATATTAGGATAACCTAGCCATTGGGAGATGAACTTGTCAGTGCACTCTAAGGGCTGTTCCCTATTCAGAATAAAAATAAGGAGGGTTTTCATGTATCCAGCATAAAAACTGTGCCAAATCAGGTATGCGGACTGGAATAATAAGCTGTGGTGACCCCTAAGTATGGGAGCAGCTGAAAGTAAAAAGAAAAAAAGATAAAAAAAATACAAAGCAAAGCCTGTGTAAGTACTATGCAAAGGTAAGCAGTAAGGGGATGGGTTGTGACAGTTTAAACTATTTGTATACCATAGAACAAGGATAACCCAAATACATGTTAACATTTTAGCTAAAATCTGTCACATTTAATGTCACATTTAATGAATTAGTTTCTAAACAAATTAATTAATAAACCATTCAATTTAAACAAATACATGTTTGTTCTTAATTTTGTTTTAAATCTAAGTAGAAATATGTAAAGAATATTTTTCAGGATTCTCAGGTGTCACAGCAGTCTAATACACTAGTCCACCAGAATAAACAGTTCATCCTCTTGAATTAAAGTAAGTGGTGCTACTGGCCTGGCCTGGCGCTTAACAGACACAATTGGCAGTGTCTGAGGGAGGAGAGTACAAAAAGGGTACAACAGGGTACAACTGTTTGTTTGAGGTCTCAGCTGGATAAAGTCTAATATGCTGATTTTAACGTAGGATTAAGTCAAATATACTTTTAACAAGTATTAGGGATACACTTACACTGAAGTCAAATAAAACACAACCACACAACATTTTTGTGATAATGGGAAGATCAGCTCAGGTAATTTCACTAACTTTTTTATGCTAATTAGGGTTCCAGTGCTCCAGCACTACTCTAAGCACTAAGCTGCAGTAAATATGGGAGCACACCCTGTACAGAGCATCACACTCTTATCTCTTCAATCTTCACTCAGTTACATACATTGGCAGTTTAGAGCAGTCAATCCACCTGCAGCATAGTTTCAGGAGGTGGAAGGAAAATTAACTACTCAGATAAAGTACCCAGTAAACAAACTATATGATCAAAGGTATGATGACATCTCTTCATTGTAAAGCAGTAAGGGGGCCTTTGTATCTTTGCTTATAACTTTTGCAAATGCTGATAAATTTTCTAAATTCTTTCACAACCAGTGGCATTTGCAATTTCATGCCTGTGTATACAGATAATAGAAGTGTAGTGGGCAATATAATTATCACTTTGTTGCAAATTTAATTCTTAATGGAACATTGAAGGAATTATTAAGTTTAGACATTTAAGCCATGTTGCTAACAGATGTAAAATATACATTCTATAAAACATGCTTCCAACTTTGTGACAACACTTGGGAGAAGGCCCTTGTCCTATACACCAGACTGCTTGTGCACCAAAAGGAAGTCTTATAAAGACATGGTTTGAGTTTGGTGTGGAGGGACTTTGGTGGTCTGCACAGAGCCCTAACAATGCCCCCATTAAACATCTTAGGATAGAAGTGCCTGAAAACTGAACCTAGGTGCCTAGAACTGTGCAGCACAAACAGTAACCAATGTGCAGCATTAAGCAAAAATATCCCCACCTTAATAAACTGCATCCTTTAGGTGTCTCCATCTATCAATGTTGATCAAAAGGACAAAAGTTTAGCTGAGTTTGCTAATGAATTTTGCAACGAATTTCAGCTGTCTCAGCACGTATAACATCATCTCAGACATCACATTATGCTGTACATGTTTCCTTATATGATAATACTGGACAGCTATTTATAAGTCTATTTTCTATACTTGGCTCAGTTCCAAAGCCTGATATTTAAACCCCAGTCCATGTGTAGCTCTGTGCATGCACCACTTCCATTTGGTCATTCATGAGATCAGCAAAAACGCTATCAAATGACTGATGAATCAATCCGAGCTGTCACAGGTGGAGCCAGCGATACAATTTATTACTTCAGGCCCTGCCAGAGTAATTAAGGCTGAGTCAAAAGGAAATGAGAAGGGCCAAGCCAGCGGGGATCCCAGGGCTTCTTATTTTTGCCCTCAATGCATCAGATATGTCAAGTGATGTCAATCAAATCAATGCTGATGTTAAACTATAAAAATAGTGACATTTCATTTTCATGGGGTTTGTGTGCTGTAAACTATGCTTTAAGAGCACTGATGTACTAAAGCTTTTTATATTTTATAGTTTGTAGAAGTCTCTTTGACAGCAGATAGGGCTGAAGGTCTTCTTGAATAGGTCTCTACAAGCTTTGCACACTAGGATTTGGGCAATGTATCCAATTTTCCACAAAAGATCCTTAAGCTCTGTCAGATTAAATGGAGAGTTTATTTGTACTTCCAGTTTCTGGTTTCTTCACAAATGTTTAATGGGGTTTAGTCTTGGCTTTGGCTGGGACATTCAGAAACTGAAGCTGTTTCACTGTTGTTTTGGCTGTATGCTTTAGGTCACTAAACTATCATCCCAGTTTGAGTTTGTGCATGCTCTGGAGAAGGTTTTCTTCAAGGAATCGTTTTATCTTTTAGCTAATTGTAAGATTTTTAAATTCTGTTCATTTTAAAAACAAGTAAATGATCAGACAAACAAGAATAAAAGACTTATGACGACTGCAACCTTCCATGACCTTTTTTGGGGTTTTTAAAGAAAAATCACAGTCTAGGGAATTCACTTATGGTAGGAAAGCTGTTTTTTGCACTGCTGAGCTATTTAAATAAACAAGGGTGAACGCTTACCACTCTCTTTAGTTCTCCTTATCCATTTACGGCTGTTGCTGAGATGAGGACAAGGAACACCGCTTACAAAAGAAATTAGCCTTTTTAATCTTACATTGCATTGAAAATTTACATAATAGATTCATACATTTTACAAATAATTTTTTTCCATAAAAATATATTTCTTTAAAAAACTTTTTCGTAGTTTTTTTCTTTTTTATATCTATTTTAAATGCATTAACGTAGAGGGATCCCCTGTCTGTACTGCAAATATTCATCAATTGGAAAGAGTCTGTTACTTGATTGTATGGTGTCTTGTTTTATTGCAGTCAATTTCAGGACAAAGTAAATGGCAGACCCGCTCATTGTTAAGAAATAAGGTAAGATCTCTTAAGTGGGTCTGGTGGGGTAAGACAAAGCACATCTAAACCGTTAGATCAACAAATGCCAGTTTATGTCGACAGAACAGAGACAGAACAAGAGGGCTAAGCAGCAGATGTGGCTCATGTGGTTTTTGGTAGGCACTGTGTAAAACAAGCCATGTTAAAAAAAAAAAAAAAACACCATTTTGGTAATGAAGCTCTGGTAGTGTACAGTGTAATATGTTGTGAGGTGCTGCAATATCCCTGTCTGCTGTTAAAAATGGGAAAAAATCAAATGGGGACTCTTAAACATAGATGTCAGAATTGCTTTCCCGAAGTCTGCAGATTTGTGTTGTAAAATTTAATTTAAAAAGAGTACTTTGAGTAGTTCACTAGTATGGCCTGTTCGTCAGTGAGAATGTGATGAGGTACAGTACATCAGAAGGCACTGGAATGAATCTCACAGCTTGAGGACCTTGAAGCGCAGAATTGAGATGGTCTGACCATGTCAAAATTACATTAAGTAAGAATAAAAAAAAAAACTAACATTAACTATATGCTAATTAGTGATACAACATGGGATTGTTCATTAGACAATTATTTAACAATGGATTTTTTTTACTATTGATAACATGGTTGTTGATAATTTTTTCATTCATTCATCCAATAAGTACCACTTCATTCTAAATAGGGATGTTAGGTCTGGAATATATTGCAGAAAAACAGGGAACAAGGTGGCAATAAAAGATGGAAAATACATGGACAGAGTGGCAATCCATTACAGCCACTACACACTCATTCATATATTTACACCAAAATTTATATATTTTTTGGCCATAGGGATGTCAATCATTCATTAATTCATTGTCGGTTTTACCACCGCTTTATCCTATTCAGGGTCGCAGTCAGTCCAATCACAGGGGAGACTATCATTGGACTGTGGGAGGAAACCAGAACTCCCGAAGGAAACCCACAGACACAGGGAGAACATGCAAACTCCACACAGAAAGGACCCAGACCACTCCACCTGAGAATCAAACCCAGGACCTTCTTGCTGTGAGGCGACAGTGCTACTCACCGAGCCACTGTGCCGTCCGTCTATCATTAACCGATTAACAAATAACCAACAAAAATCATTGTTCAATTAATGATGTTGGTTAAAATGTAATTTAATTTAATTTCTAACATCTGATGCTTGATTCCAATTTAGAGCACAGCTACAGATCTCTACAGAGTATAACGCTGATTTGAAATGCACTTTTACTCACCCTCAATGTGCTGTCTACAGCAGCATTTGGAGTTTCTAATCTGAACTTTTTTTTATGCATTTCCATGACATAAACAATAAATAATGGAGCTAGTAAGCATTATATAGTCTGACTGCATGCTAAACTGCACATGCAGATCTGTGTGTACCCTTTTTTGGCTACTAAAATGATGTGGATATTTTGCATCTTGTGTAACATTTTACTGTTTCTTTACAGAAAAGCATGTGTGACTCAATGATGTGTTTTACATTTTGATGGGACTCTATAAGCATGACTGTTATCAATTAATCTTTGACTGATGATGGTTGGTAATTGGTTAAACAATTAGCAATAATTGCTTTCCTAATTAGTCCTCTTACTGGCATGATGTGAGGCATTGACACCACCTGCTGCACCATTGTGCCAGCTTTAATACGTTTTATTTTATTGATATATTAAAATCTTATTATTAAAATAAGTGCTTTATCTTGGCCTGAACTGTGGTGGGTCCAGAAAAAACTTAGCAGGCCTAGCAGGGTTGAAGTGGGTCTTGCTGGACAGGCTGCCAGTCTATTACAGGGTACCACACTCAATTTAGATTAGCCACCCACTCCATGATTTTGGAAGGTGGGAGGCAACCAGAGCAGCTTCCCAGTATAGAATCCCACATGGACACAGGAACAACTTACAATGCTTGATTCAGATAGAAAATATAGGCAAGCAGGTGTAAGGCTTCAACAGTAGCACTACAGAAGTAGAAATTAAATACAAGAAACTATTCACTAAGGTTAGGCAGGTGTGTGGCCATGATGAATATTCATAATATTCATACTTAAATACTTATTCACAAATAGGGGCAATATAGAAAAGCCAAATCCACTTACTTAAATGTTTTGGAATGTGAGAGAAAACCAGAACTCTACACTACATCTATTAGCATGTATTTTAAAATACGTAAAAAATCTGCTTTTCACTGCTTCATTCCGGACTTGATCACAGTTGGTCTGTTTAACTATCACGGCTAGGGGCAATTTAAAATTGCCAATTCACAAACTTCAATTTTCAAAGATGGAAGTATTTCCTGTAGAAATGGTGCCACACATTAACAGCTGTTATTTTTTCAAAATAATGTTAAAACAAAGTTACTAAGTTTAAAATAAATGATTCATTTAGATGAAGTCACAGTATGTTATGGTTGAATTTGCCCATAATGTATATGCCAATGTCAGACTGAATCAAAACTGTGCTCCACGGCTCATATGTACTAGATAAACATAATCACATTGCTGCCAGATGACATATTAGGCACACATGTATGTCCCTAATTGTCCTTTTGTATAAAATTCATGGTACAAATGCCAAGTGCATTTCATTAGAATATAAATGTAATTACAATCATTATATTAGTAATAATTATATGATCAAACAAACCAATAATTAAAATTTAAAAATGCTAAATATATTCAGCATAAAAGTAATAGACCAATAGACATTCTGCTTTCCTATTGAAAGAAATGTTGGTACCATTACCTCTCAACACATCACCTGCAGACTTCAGGTTCAAAATGCTGACATTTGTCACAGAGGACATGAGTCTGTGTATCAACACAAAACTGAAAATCAGTCTAAAAAAAAGAGGCCAACAAGCTGGAAAGACATGCTTGAAATGCCCGCTTCTGATTCTCATTGTAAAAATTCACACACTGCAGACTGCCTTAACACCCAAACACACGTATGCCTTTATATCTCGAGAACATGAACTTAAAACGGGGAATGTTTATTAACCAACTGAGAGCAAATGATCATAATCACCCAGGAATAAACCAACAAATGTTTTTTTTAATCACCAAAAACATCACGCTTTATAATTTTCTCATAAACTCTCAGTAGAAGCTCTCACTCATGTAACATAGCTTAAAAATATAGGTGGTGACTGCTGCTCATATATACGCGATTAGATTTACAGATCTCTATTTCATAAAAAAGACCCAGTCGAATGTGAAGAAGCACTCACAGAGTGCAAACAGAAAATGTAAACTCTCCACGCTTTCTGCTGTGAAGACTAAAGATTTTGGGTTTTTAAGGGGCAGGCTCTCAAAAACCTTTCATTGTCTTCATTGTCTTTCATGTCCTTGGTAGGTGCACATTGTCAAATCACAGTTCCTGAAGAGTGTGCTTTGAATATCACAGGAAGGGCAACAGTGCATCCACAGGACCTTCTCGACCAGTGTCAGTGAAACTCATTTCTGCTCGAGAAACCTTTATATCCACTTGATTTATAAAAAACAACAACAAAAGCATGAAAACAAAAAAAACTCATAATAGTTCTTTTGTTCAGTGGTCCTCATTATACCATTGTGCAGACTGTGTTTAAGTTGGGGTCAAATCGGACAGCTTTGGTCTCCCCTGATTTAGCACTGGTGTTGTACATGGGGTTCTCAAAAGCAGCCTGCCCATTGTTGTTCTCGTGGACTGAGCAGCCTGTGTACTGGGTTTTAGGAGTAGTCCTTCAAAACAAAAGAATACAGGTAATTAGTGGCATGCAGGACAATGCTTATTTAACTACAATTTTATACAAAAAAAGAGAGTTGTGCTTGATTTATGCTTGCTTCTAAGCAGTGTTTGGATGGCTGGGTTCCATTCAATGGGTAAACATAGGCACACAAATGCACACTCGCCTCCACAGTACAAAGCACATTTCCAAAAAAGATTAGAAGATTTTGTAAAATGCAATAAAAAAAATCTGCGATTTGCCTAGACATTTTTTTATACTTTCAAAAATACATAGAAAAAGCTGAAACATTTGACACGTTTGTAAAAAAAAAAAAAAAAAAAGTCTAAATATAAGCACAAAATATGCATTAAAAGTAGAATCTGTGATTAGTTTACTCTCTTGAACCTTTATTAAACTGACAAAAGTCCAAAAGTAAAGATGTCCAATGTTTTCACTAACTTCATTGAATTTTGTAAATATAAAGAAATGAAGAATGTGATGCCTGCAGTACACTCAAAAAAAGTTTAAACAGAGGCATGTTTACCACTGTGTTACATCACCCTGTCAGTTTGGGAACTGAGAACACAAACTGTTGCAGTTTTGCAAGTGGAATTTTGATCTATTCGTGCTTTATATAAGACTTTAGCTCCTCAACAGTCCCTGGTTGTTGATGTCTGATTCTCTCCATGATGCCCCAAGCATTTTCAATAGGAGACAGCTCTGGACCACAAGCAGGACCCGCACATGAACTCTGTGTCTGTGAAGCATCACTACTGTAGTGCATATGTCTTTTATAGGTCACTTTAAAATACCAATATACACTTCTGCTTCAATGGTTCATACACATATGCAAGTCACCTAAGCTGTGGAGACTGATGCACCCCCATGTAATGACAAAACGTGAAACTTGAATATTTTATATAAATCTTTTATTTTTATTTGTGCCCCTATTCCAGCTTTTTTTTTTAAAGTATGATGCAGGTATCAAAGGCATCAAATTCTAAATTAGTTTATGCAGTATTTACAAAATACACTTAAGTTGGTCAGCCAAAACATCAAAAGCAATTCTTCACCAAAGTGAAGAAAAGTGAAGAAAAAGAGAACATGCATACTCCACCCAGAAAGGACTCAGATCACTCCACTTGGGATTCCTGGGAACACAGAAACTTTTGGCTGTGAAGCAACAGTGCTATCCACTGAGCCACTGTGCACTGAGCACCGTTTGCTACATTTTATCAAATAACCAAACCTTTTCAGAAATGGGGTATAACTATGCTGATCTAAGTCAATGAATAATTATCTTTAAGGTTGATGTACCAAACCATACAACACCATATTATGACAAAAAAGTTCCCCACCAGTGATGAAATATTTATGTATGTCAAATAAGTTCCCCACCAACTGGTTTAACAGAGTGAAGTCCAAACATTTGTATAGATCTTTTCACAGTGAACATTGTCTCTAAGCAAATTTACTGAAATTTAAAAAGCCCCTAATGAGCAAGCCTAGGGTTGTATCGTGTATTTGCCATACGTCTACCATGACAGCTGTTGGCTTTTGCAGCTTTCACTGATAACAGTGTGGATGGTCCTTTTTGTCTTTGTTATGGAGAACTCAATGTCCTTCAGTCCATCTTAGATAAGATTGGGCCAGAGAACTGTTTCTCCGTAGAATTGATGTCTGGCTTTCTCAGGTTGCAATTACTAATGCAGTGGTGGATTGTGTTAAATGATAACAGTTTTCTAAAGTACTCCTGAACCCATGTGGTTATATTTATCGCAGTAACATCCTTGAATCTTTTAATAATATTCTTTAAGGTAAATGGTGAAATTATTTGCAATCCAACATTAAGAAATGATTGACATTTCTGTCATGTTTGTCAGTTAAAGATTCAAGAGAATTAACAAATCACAGATTCTTCATTTTACTGCATTTCACAAATTGTTCCAAAATTTCATGAAATTGGGTTTGTAATTAGTCTTTGTAATCAGAAAATGTTTACACAAATAACTGTATTTAACTAAAAAATATAATATAGTAGCTTCTTTGTGCTTTTCTGGCATAATATTGGACTCCTTATAAGGACAAGGTGCAGCAAGTCAATAGTTATTCTAGCTATTAACCTGATCAATATAATAATAATAAAAAAACCTTCGGTTCTAAAATAAATGACATTTGCAGTCACCAGATTTTAATTAATCAGTTATGGAAGATTTTGAACTGACACATTTGAGAGTGCCTGTCACCTACCACTCTCTAGGTTTCTCAAGGTTATTTATTTACTGAATACTTACCGCTGTTTGTAGAGGTAAAATCCGAAGCCTGCAAAAATCAAGGCAAAAAAAGGCACAAGGATTGCTATGGCCACAGAGCTACTGTTCGTACCATGGGGTGGATTTGACAAGTTATTACTCTCAGACATGTTCAAACCTGTGGGAGGTGAAACAGAAAAAAGGATCAGAATACTCTTCAAGGTTTTTTCACACAGTCAACCACAGTACAAAACTTTCACCACTAAACTAAAGGAGGCATAATAATAGATAGGTATTGTTGTTGTTTCACTGTGTTGCAAATACATTTTCTTCCAAACAGCAACTTTTCAAAAGAAGGAAAAAGCTTTTGTGCCATCTAGTGTTATTTCTTAATTATCACAAAGCTTCAGGGTGTTTAGTTCCCCCCAATGTTAAAAACCAATACACATCAGTACAGCATTTGATTTTGCTGCTCCCTGTCTACAAACCTTAATATAGGGTAATGAAAGTAAAGGGTGTGTTTCTATTTACTGCTGAGTAAAATTACAGAAATGTGGCTTATGAACAACAGCATTAAATACCTGCATTAAAAATGTTATACTATTACACTACATTTTTAAAAAGCCATCATTAAAACATTGCTTACTACCCTACCTTGTCACTTTGCTATGAAATTTACAGACTGGAACCATTTTTTAATTTAAATTATTATTCCAGTGCTAGAACAATTATAAAAACACCAGCAATGTTAGGTTTAAAAAGTTGAAAATGAAGTACATTAACATGATATAAACTACAGATTTGTTCTTTTAAATAATGAACTATTGATTAGGGCTGAAAACAGCAATAAAAGAAATCATAAATGTATGCTTCATTACCTAGCCTTTGTAGGCCAAACTGTCCATAGTCTTTACCCTGTATAAAGCCTTGAAAGACATACGTGGCACCATCGGGTTCTGGAGAGACCTGTTTGATTTGAGGTAAAAAAGCAAAAGTGTGACATTTACCGGAACTTGTTGACAGTAATGATCTGTTAATCTGCTTGTATAATATAAGTATAAAATATAAAGAAATATAAAAACAGTACTACAGAAATAACAGTTCATTAGTTGATAAAATAGCCAAAAAATTGTGGACACTCCTTCCATAGCTGTGTAATACCAGTACTATAACCAAGCATACTAAAATGCAGTCTTTATATACACACAATGAGTAGTACTGAGAACTTATTACTTAATACAAGTCAGTTTCTGTTCTAATAGGGCTGCCCTGATAAATAAATACTGTTGTTATGAGGTGAAAACACCTAGCACCAACAGTTCAGCCATAAAGTACACCAGTGGTTCTCAATCAAGGGGCCTTAGTGAGCTTATAGTGGGGTCCATTGCATTCAACTGAGAGGAGTAAAAATAACCACACTTGATGGGACAGGAAAATCAATAGGCTATTGGCATATGGGAGATGGTGGGTCTTCGAGAATAAACACATTTTTGATTTGCCCATAATACAAGTTTACCAGACAGTGGTTACAAAGGATTTTGATTCCCACCACCAGTTTACCAGAAGTAAACCCACTGCATGAACCAAAATCAGAAAACACCAAAATATTCATCAACATCTTGAATTTATCAAATTTCAAGAACACAGTACCTTTTGTCATCCTTGCTAAAATAAAAGGTTGAGAACCACTGTAGATCACAAGAGTTGTGTTTATGCAATGAGCCTTTTACCTGATTTGCCCTATGTTGCAAAACTTACTACTGATTTTCAAGCTTCCTCTGTTGCATAGATCTGTCGAGCTGATTAACAACCATTTGTTATGAGGTTTATAGATTATAAATGTCAGTATGACAATGCCCGCATAAACAAAGCAAAATGTCCAAAAGCCAGAATTTGTGAGGATAGACTTCAATGGCCTGAAAAAAAATGTGAGCATAACCCCATTCACACCTTTAAAAAAAAAACTTTTTTAAAGACCTCATTACTAATTAATTGGTTGGCTGGAAGTAAATATCTGCAGTTATGTTCCAAAATGTAATGAAAAGTCTTTACAGAAGAGTAAATGTGATGTTTATGTGATGTATGTGCCACTAACATTGTAAAGGCAATACATCTTACTATATAAAACAGTTCTTAACATGTATTATAGTTTCATTTCAGGCAAGTAATGTATAGTGCATGTGCATGGTAATGCTGTGCTCTTACAAAACCATCCAGTGACCACTGTTCCTCTTTCAACCTGCTCAACGTAGTAGTCGAAGATGCTTGTACATCATATACGAGCAGCATCAACCTTGCTTCCTGGCTCTTATAGACACCTGTGTGCAGGAGAAAAACAAAGCCATAAAATCCCCAAGACACTGCAGCGGTATCTATATTGCTACATCTTTTTTTTTCCTGCAACTGGCATTATCCACTGCTTTCCACCCACTCCAGCAATAAAGTAGACGCTGAAAATGGCAAATGAACTCATACGGATCTGCTCAACAATCTTCGCCACATTAAAGGCAATAATTCATACAATTGTAGTCTATTGTTTTTTTTTTTTCAAGGCTGAGCAAGCACTACTTAGGTATTTGCTTCAACACATGACTTTTTCTCAGTCCATTTAGCTCCAGGTAAATACATTTAGAGATACAGTCAAGTTTACAGCTGAGTTTCGAACATGGATCTCAGGGGTGCAGGGTTAGCATAATGGACCACCCAAATACTATTACATAATTATTTAAATAGAATTCTTATTATTTGATAATAATATACTACTGCTAGTTGTTTCTTTGTTTCCATTAATTATAATTAATTAATTTATACATTTTAAATGAATATGATTAATTACATTAAATAATAGTGCTGGGCTGACTGCACCTGTTAAAAAGGTCTAGAAGAAAACCCAATCCTCATATTCTGTTAGAAAATTTGCCTGGATGGTCCGAGTTAATCAAGTACCACCAAAAACAAACAAAGGTGGAAACGAGTTAAGAAAACTTGCTAGACATCCCACTACGAAAACAAATGGTATTAGAATAGACTGACTTTATTGTGATTTTCAGGCTTCGTACAATATGTTTGTGGTAATTTGTGCCCATTCAGTTAAAAGAGCATTTGTATGATTGGGCACTGATATTGGACAAGAAAGTGTTTGTAGCCTAGATGGTAAGGTACTGGAGTAGTAATTAAAAGGTTGCTGGTTCAAGCCCTATCACTGCCAGGTTGCCACTGTTGGGCCCTTGAGCAATGCCCTTAACCCTCAAGTGCCTAGACAACATACTGTCACAGTAGTTTGGATAAAAAAGCGACTGCTAAATGCTGAAAATGTAAATGTAGTTGATGTTTTAGTTCATTACAAAGCTGTTCAGTGGGGCTGAGGTCAGGGCTCTGTTGCAGGTCACTGAAGTTTCTTTAAACCAAGCTTTATGTCTTTCTAGACCTTGGTTTGTGCACAAGGGCACAGTCATGCTGGAACAAGAAAGAGCCTTCCCTAAACTGTTGCATCAAAGATCCTTTATATAATTTATATTTATTACACCTGTTAGCAATTGTTGTGGCTGAAATACATTAATTTAATAGTTGGAAGGGGTGTCCCAATACTTCTTCCATATAGTGTATTAAATCATATGGTTATATTCTTAAAAATAATGTTTTCTAAAATAGCAGGAATATTTCATTTAAAGACAGCAGAAAAACACATTTAACTCTTGGGCTGGAGGATTTAAACTGGGTCCTTAAACTGGGAAGCCAACATGCACTGCTTTATGGAAATAAACAACTGCAACTGAACTGGATTATGTGCATTTCTAGTGCTATAAAACAAAAGTGAAACAATCTTTTTGACTTATTTTAATAAGTCATTAACAATTGCCTATTACGTCACTCCACGTCACTCAAACATGGAGCCAATCATTTGTAAAGAATTCAAAAAGGGGGGCAATTGCAAATTAATAAGCAGCCAAATTTTTAAGAAAACAAAGTATCAAATAAAAAACACAAAAACATCAGCAGCTTGAAACAGAGAAAGTAGATAAGAAAAGGGATAGTTCAGAAATGAGAACTGGATGTCACAATATGACAGGCTATCGTGGCTGTCGGTGACAAGACCAGCCCTCAGGAAACAGGAAAGACAAGAAACTTTTCCAAACTGCCAGTTCCGGCAATGTATGAGTGGAACTTCTACCACACCAATTTCCTGCATACAGAGGCAAATCCAGCTTAAGTAAAGGCATATCTTGCCGTCTCTGGGGCAGTTCGCTCTTCCAGTGCAGTTCACTTGTAAGGCACAAGCCGTGACACCATGCTAATTCCCAGGAATCAACAGAAAGCTGACAACCCTCATCAGCGACACACCGAACCAGAACTAGTGGTCTGGCACAACAGCCTCAGAGAAATGCAGATGTGCTAATAAAGGATCTCTGAATTCTGATATGTCCATATAAAGAAATCTTTCCACCTGAAACAACTTAATGCTTATGAGGTACAGGTGACTGGTAATCAAGAGATAATAACAAATGAACCACCGTGCCACATCTGCCAGCCAAGCTAGGCAAAGCAGAGGGATACAAGGTGCAGAAGATTTAACATGCTTCTGCACCACCTGTGCCCCAGCAGCAAACAGCTGGACAGTTTATATGTGTACAAGCTGTGTAATATGCAAGAGACCAGTCTTATTTACAGTTGATTCCAAAGTATTCTAACTCCTTGTCTTTTTGCACACTTTATTGTGTTGTAGATGTGATCAGTTTGCGTGCACTCTGGAGAAAGTTTTACTTCAAGGTTGTTTCTGTATTTGGCTTCATTCATCCGGCCCTCAATACTTACCAGTCTGATGTGATATGTAGTGTGATGTGTAGTGCCAGTTTTAGACAAAGAATTACATTTTCATTTCATTAGATCAGTGAATTGTTTACAGGCCATTTGACAATCTCCAAGTAGGCTCTTATATGCCTTTTACTCAACTGTGGCTTGTGCCACTTTGCCGTAAAGGTCGGATTTATACAGTGCTGCAGAGATAGTTGTCCATCCAAAAGATACTCCCATCTCGACACAGGATTTTTGTAACTCTTTTAGAGTGACAGTTGAGCTCATTTTTAAGTCGCTGACCAAAGCCTTTCTTGAGTTCTAGAACCAGCTCATGGACAAATTATGCAAACAGGATGCACCTGACCACAATTTAGAGTGCCACAGCACAGGGTCTGAAAAAGGTCTTTTGTGAATAAGAGATTTAATATTTATAAAGGTTTTTGCTAAACATGTTTTCACTTTATCTTTATGGGTGATGAAGTGTAGATTTCTGGGTAAAATGGCAGTGATATCCATTCAAAATTAAGTCCACAATACAATAATGTTTGCAAAAAGTCAAGGTATCTAAATATTGTGTAAATGCACTGTATATGTTCCTTAACTGAATGTTATGTTGCAGTGTATTAAAGTTGCTAAATCAATAAACTTGCTCTGCCTACATAAACCCGCAACAGCACTGGTAAACACTTACCTGAAAGTAGCAGCTCCATGTTGCTACTGGTTAATGTGACGTTAACTCTACCCGTGGATGTATTAAAGCTTGCGATACTCAGAGTCATTGGTTGCTTCCTCCCCCTGTAGTTATATGAGCCTTTCCATATGTAGTTTGGAGCAAATACATCATCTGGGACTAAAAGGTCAAACAGGAAGAAGCATACAAAATGATTAATGCATAAAAACACATCAGCAAAACGAAGAATCATTTTGGAAAGTACATACAAATCAGTAAAGCAAATTAAAAATCACATACCTCTTTTAATAATTCCTTAATAACAAACAAAGGGTACAATAATGTTTAAAGCTGCCCTTTCCAAAGTTTCCCAAAACAGGCAATTTTAAACCATTAACAATGATCTATGAAGACTTATGAATTATTGAATATGCTATCTATTTTTAATGCTCAAAAAACTAAAAGAGGCATAAAAACATCTGTCTTCTACCATTATTAGCACATCCAGTATTTAATAATATGCATGATTTCGCAATTTCAAAATACTGGTACTTTAAAAACAGCAGACTGGATAGCATCCAATTAAGCTTGGATTTGTCATAGTTTAAAATCATTTTTATTTATGGCATTTGAAGATTGTATATCTGGAAAAACAAGAGCCCAAAAAAGCCTTTTGGCAGCATCCCAACAACCTACTTTCGTACTAAAGAAATGTCATACAGTTAGTATAGACGGCAACATTTAAACACACTATAGAATACACATTGTGGAGTTTGGGACATAGCTCTTTGTTTAATCCATTAGACAAATTAGCAGTCTGGTTGGTTAACTGCCTAAAGCCTAGCTCAAATTTGTCACAGGTCAAATTATTGTCATTAACTTACTTCTTTTATACAGCTATTTGTTTAATATCAGTAAATATGATAACATATATCATATTAGCTGCTATTTTATGTGGGTACAATGATAAGCAGATGACTAGCTGACAATAGCTAAACCAGCTTGTCACAACTTGTCACCAACTGGATTTCAGTAACAGAGCCCTAAATATTTATTTTAAGCATTTTATTAAATTGTAGCCAAGCATATTAAAACACCAAGAAACCAACATATTAAACATGTCACAAGTAATATAGGATTTATTGTCACATGTAGAAAGTTCTGGAGCTTCTGAAACAAAACTACAGTCAGCAAATAACAAGCTGCTTATTATACCAAAACAAAATGCTGCAGCATGTTCAGTTTTTGATTGAACATGGTTTTTCCTTTAAGATTATTCCTCTAAATTATTTAAAATGAATTTTATTCATTAGACAAAAGTGCAAAAAGGATGTACGTATACAGAGGGAATTAAAAATAATCGTCAGCATGTTTGTTTCTTTATCAGCACTGGCTAAAACACATACATGTTAGATGCTGCATCTAATGAGGGTCAGAAAGAAATTGAGGATGATTATCTCACTGCTCCAAAAGAGTCTGAGTAGCCTGCCTACCAAGTCTGTTTAGTGTCAAACAAACCGAAATGGTTGTCCCACTTTCTAGCTGCCTCATCACTGAGAGTAAAGTAAAGCAAGACTGAGATACTGGTAAGCTGAGAAGTCAAAATACTGCAACATTTAGCTTGTAGTTTACTATTAATGATGCAAATAATATCTTTATAATAACTTACCATTTAACTTGGGATTTGGTGTTCCAGTGACTGGCTTTATGGGCTTCTCTGATAGCTTGGAGCCAGCTAAAATGTGTAAAAAATAAACGTTGAGATGTTTTTCAGGCTTATAAACACACAGCTGGATAGTACTGGCAATGCCCCAAAAGTCTGTTCTTATTACATGAAATGAACATTATGTAGCAGTGACTTTTGTTCCTTGTACCTTTTTTAAAATAGGAATTTGTCAAATGACTGCAGGAGGCACAGAGGACACTGCCAGTACATCAAGCACCACAACAAACTATATACAAAGACCTCCTCCTACCTACACAGGAAAATAAAAAAAACAAGAGGCTAATAAATAAATGGACCTAGAGAAGAACAGGGTAGCACTTTGTGAACTGTGTTCTTTTTTTTCTAACTGTCTTTCACATCTGTTTGTGTATGCTAATTATGAGAAAACCTGGGGAGTGCAGCTGTGTGCCCACACAGTAGTGAAGCCTGGACGGCATGCAGCCACCGAGAGAAAATCACAGCATGCTACAGATACCACTTGCATCAGACCTCTTTATCATGCCAAATAATTCTACGTTTTTGTCATGTGCATGGCATGTGCAAACCGCATACACAATATCTGTACAACACACCAATTACTGAAAGATCAAAATGTCTCCACTTATCTCTGGGGCATTTGTGAAGCTAAATAAAAGCTGAAAACAGCACACTATGTACCTCAGCTTTTAATTTGTCTAGCTGAAATAGACTGTTTATACTAAGTTTGGGTGTGTTTCAAATAAAATAATTTTTGTATTTTCTTTAAGAGAGACATTATCAGTCACAACAACAAAGCTAAATTAATTAATTAATGCATTTATTCACTGTCTGTTTTACCACTGTTTTTTTCTTATTCAGGTTCCTGGGAATTGAACCCAGTACTTTTTTGCTGTGAGGCGACAGTGCTACACCCATCAAGTCACCGTGCCACCCACAAAGATAAATTGTTAAACAATTTTAAATAATTTAAATTTATTTAAATGTAACCATCTCAAAGTAATTTACATGATTTTTAAACAATATTATTATTGTCATATATTATTGTGTCTTTTATTTTAATAATAAAAACAGTAAAATTTAAAGTTCATGGTTAAATAAACAGATACATATAAATAATATAAAATAGCATTTTAAAAATGTTACGTAAGCTTAAAAACGGGAGGTAAAAATACTTATATAAATGACTAATAAAATTTTTCACTCAGACAGTGTAACAAAAGATAATAGAAAGAAAATTATTAATGGCTTACTGATTATGATTTATATTACAGCGCTGCTGTTATATTAAATCTACAGTGGTTTTTGACCTATTTTGAGTCCCAGTAACTATAAATATATATTTGCATGAATGCATATTAAGTAATTTCTAAGTCAAGATAACATTATGTAAACCAATAGTTGAGGTCAAAAGATTACTTACACCTAATTACTTAATGTACTGTAACTATGTAGAGGCCTGATTCATGTGCAGTATAACAAATCAAATCATAATTATTGCCTAATCCATACTGCAATGATGGATATTGTGTAGTATGCAGTAAAACCTTTGGTTTTATGTGTTTTCACTAATGTAGAATATGGTAAATTAATAGAAAAGTTACTTTGATTAATGGTGCAGGACATAAAGTTCCATTACTTTATAGGCAGATGTCATGGTACTAGTTCCCTGGTACTTTATGCATAAGTCAAACCATTACTGGATGGGGTGACTGTAGTACACATGTTGATAAAGTAGATACGGGCAACATGAAGACCTGAGTGACTGATACATGCTACTGAACCTGGTATGGACCAACAGCAGGACTACTGTGGCTAAATTTGCAGATACTGTTAGTAATGGAACACTGGACATTGTAGCAACAGAAAAAGCTTGCCTAGTCTAATAAATGTATTTTACTCCTATGTGGATGGCCAGGCATGTGTGGTCACTACCCACTGAAGAAATAGCACTAGGTTACACTGCTATCGTAATGCTACTGCTACTGTAGGCAAATTCACCTGCAATGACAGCTATTGAAGATAACGTACTGGTACTGAAAACCACAGGACACCTTTTGTTCTTGTGCAGATCATGTCATGAGGGTCAGAACTGTATTGACAGAATCTTAGGAGGGTGTTTAAAATGTTTTGACCTATTAGTGTATCTGCCAGTAATGCCGTGAAACATTCTGTGCTCCTTGTACTTCACTGTTTTTTGTGTCTGGGATTTTTCCAATGGTTTTTACAGCATGTATATGTCTTATAGCATATTAGTTTTATTTTGGTCTGCATACAGTATAATGCATAAAAAACTAATTTATTTAGACTTATCCACAAAAGCCATTTAACCAATAAACAAGATTGAGAAGATGGTATTAGAAAGACTAAATGTATATTGTTTCAGATTTAGGGCGGAATGGTGGCTCAGTGGGTAGCATTGTTGCCTCACAGCAGGAAGGTCCTGGGTTCAATTCCCGGGTCCTTTCTGTGTGGAGTTTGCATGCTCTCCCTGTGTCTGTGTGGGGTTCCTCTGGCCCCTGGGAGCTTTGGTTTCCTCCCACAGTCCAAAGACATGCAGTCAGGTTATTTGGAGATGCCCTAGGTATGTGTGTATGTGTGTGTGTGTGTGTGTGTTCATCCTGTAATGGACTGGTGACCTATACAGGGTGTTTCCTACATTCTCCAAGTGACTTAATGTGACCCTAAACAGAATAAAGCAGGGTAAAACCTAAAAAAAAATAAATGAATGTTTTAGATTTTATACCTCGACACACAGGCATCTTCCCTGTCCATGTGCCATCAGACCGACAGACTCGATGCTCTGAACCTCCAGACAGATAAAAGCCAGTCTGACAGGTATAAATGAGTGTGTAGCCATAACCGGGCAGGTCCATCCCTATGACTTCTACATGGGGAGGGCTCTCGGGCTGCTTACAATTATGAGCTATGGGTAAAACAGAAACACATACAGACATAAATATACAAAAACATAGAAAGACAAATAGTTAAAAAAGGACAGAACATAATATAGGGGAAAAGATTTAATACAAGTAAAGATTTCCACATGTTCTTTGAGAAACATTTGTTCAGTTTCAGACAGGGTGACACTTTTGTGCAATTTTCAATCTCCTCAGCACTTGCTACCTGGAGCCAATCAATTTTCCGCCTATCCTGCTCTCTCTCCCATCACTTGTAACTCTGAAGTTGCTTAAAGCCTTGCAGACACTTGTGTACTGGCACACTATTCAGAGAGGATATGTAGCTTTACCTGTCACTGCACAGGCAGATCAAAAGTCAGTCAGTACTTAGTCATTCTGGGTAGGAACAACAGCAGTATCATGCCATGATCAGACGTAACCTGGATTCGGTTTTATCTATGTGTACTAGCGATGCTAAACATAGGAATTAAAAAAAGACATCTACAGTGAACTGGTAAAGTTGATGCCCACAAGGGTTCTGGGGACCTGATTTTTCATAATTACGTATTCTTAAGTTACTGTTTTTGATTAGTTTAGTATGTTCTCTGGGTACTTCGATTTTCTTTCACATCCCAAAAAACATTCAGATGGTAAACTAACTACTTTAAATTGCCCATGGGTGTGTGTGAGAATGTGTAATGAACTGTGATGGACTGCCTGAATGTCTAACAAGCATTTTTAAGTGTAATGAATTAATTAATTAAATTAATTGATGAATATTAACATCTAATTACTGAGTTAAGATGAAAAAGCAATTCTGTAAATGCTTTAAAATGACAAGCTCTTGCAATACTTATAAAATTTGGACTGAATCATAGCTCATCATAGCTCTCAGCTTGGTTAACCTAAGAAAACCATTCCATTTGTTTCTTTTTTTGTTGCCATATTCTATTGTTGATTGTAGCTCATTGTCTTTAGGTGATTGGTTCCTTCTACATGACTAGAGGCTTTCCAGGACATAGGTTTGCAAAGCACCCCAAACCATGATACTCATTGTTAGTCCAGGCGTCTGCATGTTTTTTTTCTAGCTTGGACTGTAAATTAATCAGTGTGTTTAATGAAGACATGAAGAGTTTTTTTATAATTAGTAGTTAGAATGTGCTTGTCTATAATTCAGACTGATGAAAATCAGAGCACCATTTGGGCAGAAATCAAACTGTTGCTGTAGGCAGTGACGCTAAACTAGAGCGCAACAATTTTCAATGAGGTTAAAGACAAAGGGAAATAAACATGATTACTAAACATGAAACTAAATTACAGTATGCAACTATGAATATAACTGTGATTATTATGAGAGACAAAATGGCATCATTACACATAAATACACAAAGGTGATTTAATCAAAGAACAAGATAATCACATACAATTAAAATGATCCAAACTTGGCTCTCCCCTACAGCTACCCAATTTCTCAATCTCCTAATTTTCTATAACAATGACAGTACACTGGGGGAGTGACATACAAAACAAAATATAATTAGATTCTGAAATGGTTTGGCTGAATGGTAATCTGCCTTGTAAATTGGAAGGTAGCAGTTTCCCTTCTCTAGACCTCAAGCTGTTTTAATAGTGTTGATTTTAAAGCTTGTTCTAACAAGTAAATGTGTTCAGCTTTGTATCTTAACATAGTCAATCTGATGCTGCAACTCCAACAATCTGATGCTGCTGTCTTATAAAATCTGCTGGACACTAATGGCATAATTACCGTATGCTAAGATTGCTGTGTTGGGCAAGCCACACCAAGCCAGCTGCCTAAAAATGCAGTTAAATAAACTACAAAGAATGCAGTAGTGAGTTTGTTTATTTATCTAAAACAAGCCCTTTGTCGTAATTAGTGTATAGCATGGAGCCTTTTCTGGGACAACTGGGTGTGAAATGGGAATGCCAGTTTATTTCAGGGCATCAATGGCATTTATGTACCAATCAGTGATTTAGAGTGTCCAATTCAACTACTGATATGTTTTGGGAGGTGTAGGGAAAAGAAGAGTACCAGAAAAACATGTACAAAGGAAAACAAAATCCATACACATAGTAAAAAGGCAGGGATTAAACCAGAACCCTGTAGCTGTGGGACACCTGCTATGACACTGTGAAAAAACATAGTTATTATTAGATTTTTAAAAAAACTTAAGCAGTAGCAGTATGGGCAAGAACAAAGCCTCCAAAGCCCTTATATAAACAAGGTCTGTTACATTAATTTCTACGCATCCATTCATATGTCACCTCTTTTTCTGTTGACTATTCCAATTTCATAAAATTTGTACATCCAGTGCCTGCTATAATTGGTCGTAGGGAGCCAAACTACCTGGATCTGAATAACCAGAATTACCACTGGCGCTTACATTCATTATATCCATTTACTTCGACCTCAGAGTATCTTAAAGAAAAAAAAAATCATTATTTTGTTCTTCCTTAGGTCACAGTCAGAGAGACCCAAGTAAGTCAAGTGTGTAGGAACAAAATTACACGATGGATTAAAAGTATACAGTATACAGTACAAACTAATACAACTTTTTCTACTAAAAAAGCTGCTTGACTTTAAAAGTTGCAACACAACTGCATTGCTGCTGTAAACTTGTGTTGAACTAATAGCTAGGAGCAAAACTTCTGACTTACATGGCAACATTGACATAAAATGTATTTTCTAGACTGGGAAAATTGTCATGAAGTGGTACTCGCTCATTACAAGTGAAAGTGGGTTTAATTACTAACTAAAGTCAAATCCTACATGGAACCAAGCCAGTCAAGAATCATACAAATCCTACAAAATCACGTCCTAGAACATCTGTGAATATTTAAAAAGCACAGAAAACTGTTCCAACATTTTACTTAAACAAAACAAACACGTGAGTCTAGCAAATAAACTTCTATGTCAATTTTTTGGTATGGCATAATCCAATTTAAGGTACAGACAAACAGAATTTTTATATAACCCAAGACACCCACTGTGATAAAAATGCAGAAAATTATTTTCCTATCAGTATCACTTTCTCAGAGCGCCTGCAAAGATATACTTTATTAGTAAAAATTATAAAGCTTTGATTCTGCAGCAAACAAGCACATTAAAATTAATTGAGTTGAAGTTTTATAAGTTAATGCATTTAATTTTCTATCATCGTTGCACCATAGTTAAATATATAGTAACTATATTATTAAATACATTTATATTTTAGTGTCAAATACATTCATATTTTAAAATATAATCCAAAATGGGCAACAATTAAAAGTATTCATAAAATCAGAAGCCACATGAAAACAGACAAAAGTGGTACGCACGGATACACTCTGGCTTGGTTCCACTCCAGGTGAGGTCAGCCTGGCAGATTCTAGTCGTTGAGCCCTGCAGCAAGTTCCCTGGCTGGCACTGGAAGGCCACCATGCTCCCAACCTGTAGAGTAGTATACCAAAGCAACATCACTCTACAACATCACTCTTGTTTTTGTAAGGAGAAGAAACAGGGGTAATTTTGAAGCAGTTTATTTTTTATTGTTTAGCTGTTGTTCATGCTGCTTTTACTCATCCAGTAACACCTCTTAAGTGACTGCTGTTTTTTCTTACCTTTTATGTCATTACTCATACAGCATAAAATTTGTTAATGCTTATAAATTCAAAATGAATAAGTTTCATGATAAATGAGTGTTTCCTTACACTAATTTTCTTTCACAATATTTTTTACTCCTGCCTGCAACGGCTGGAAGAACAGTCATTGTCAACTACACAATCACCCTTTGTAAATCACCCAGAACCAGCTACCTAACAATGTTATCTACTAAACTGCATATGCAGATTAGTTTTCTTTATTGGGATTCCCTGAGCTGAACTTTTAATTCTGATTTACTGATTATAGAGATCATTTGAAAAGCTCATCAAGTGACTGCTAATGTTTGTGCTTCTTGTTGTGTTTTTAAAAGTGCACGCTGCCGCTGATATTAACTAGACTGACAGCACCATGTGAGTGAATTATTAATGTGTCAGAGTGACACATGGGCTAGGCACATTAATTGATTAACACATTCTTCCTGCAGATGAACACGGTTGATGTGCCATAGGAATTGGCGCTTATCTGAAGGGTACAATATCTCCTGCACTCCAATATCATTAAGCAGCGTCTAGTAAAAGGGCGTCACTGAAATGATTTATGAGGCAGGAAAGCCTGATATTTTGCTGTTCTTTGAAGCCTCACCATGACTTGGCTTCTACATTACATTAAGGGTTGAATTCTTAATGCTGCTGGAACTTGAAAATGCTTAAATCCATATAGGCTCTCTCTCTTCCTCTATTTTTCATTATAAATGCATACTTTATTAGTTAAAGTAATTAATTTGTCTGATTTTTCCAGCCACAAAGCACAGTCGGTTTCTCCTTCTTTTAACAAATACAAACCCCATTTTGTAAAAGGATAGGACCTTTATTAAATGCATTAAAAAGAAAAATCTGTGATGTGTTAATTATTTTGAAACTGCGTTTAACCAGCATAAGTATATAGAAAAGATCTAGATTGTTTTTAGTGACCAACTTAATTGCATTTTGTAAATAGAAACACTTTTAGAATTTGATGCCTGCAATAAACTTAAACACTTGAGAGAGGCATGTTTACCACTGTGTTACATCATCTTTCTTAGTGATTACACTTTTTAATTATATGGGAACTGAGTATACTAACTGTTGCAGTTTTGCAAGTGTAATTGTTCCCCATTCTTGCTTAAAACAAGACCTCAGCTGCTCATCCTGTGATTCTCCCCCTCATGATGTGGCACACATTTTCAATCGATCTGGACTGCAGGTAGGACTTACAGACACTGTCTGGCATTGTCTTGCTAAAATAACCATGGACTTCCCAGGAAAAGAAGTCACCTTGATGGCAATATATGTCTCAGCACATTGTATCTTTTCTCATGGGCACTGAAGCACCTCCAATGCTGCACTGCTCAATTCATTTGGGTGTGGGGCACATAAACCAAAGATTCACATTGTACCTTCACTCACTGGCACTGATGCACCTCTATACCATGACAGCTGTTGACTTTCACTGATAACAGTGTGGATGGTCCTTTTTAACTTTTGCATTTCCTGAGGCAGTGGTGGACTGTTTCGCAAAAAAATATCACAGCAGCAGTTTTTCATGCAACACCTTCCAAGGGCTTTGTTTATTTATTTATTAGGATTTTAACGTCATGTTTTACTCACTTTGGTTACATTCATGACAAAAACAGTAGTTACTCATTACACAAGATTAATCAGTCCACAAGTTTAATTTCAAACACAGTCATGGACAATTTTGTATCTCCAATTCACCTCACTTGCATGTCTTTGGACTGTGGGAGGAAACCGGAGCTCCTGGAGGAAACCCACACAGACACAGGGAGAACATGCAAAATCCACTCAGAAAGAACCTGGACCGCTCCACCTGGGGATCAAACCCAGAACTTTCTTGCTGTGATGCGTCAGTGCTACCCACTGAGCCACCATGCCACTCCCGTTCTAAGGGCGTACAAGGGTATCCAACCTTGCTCTTTACAAACCAAATTACCCGAATCTTTGCTAATCATGTAGGTCTTACGCCATTTACCAAACATAATATTGTGCCATATCATGAAATAATCTTAGATCAATTTTATCTTATGTTACAAAAGGGGTGATCCATGATTTTTTATATTTGCATGCAAAGACTGAGCCTTTAGAAGAGCCTTATTTCATACCAAGTCATAATACCCCACCCCTCATTAACTTTTTACTCTTATTTACCCAGTTCTAACTTTTGTTAAATGTGTGCTACAAGCATTAATCCAAATTAGTTTTTTTTTCAGCCAAAACATTAAAAGTCTGTTCTTTGTAGTTTGGACAATTGAACAAAAGTTCAAGAGAATTTACAATCTGAACATTTTCTAGACTTTCACACATTTTGTTGTTTTAAAGTGTTTGATCATTTAGGTTTTATTAATGCCCAGATCAAAACACCACCTGACATTTTTCTTTAACAGTTGGCTTTGTTTAGGACCTGAGACAGTTGCAATTAAGTTTTTGCTATTGGTGTGCCATGCCCAAACAGCATTTTATATTTTGGCCAAAATGAACACAGTTGTGTCATCTACCCAAAGAATATATTCATGTCTTTGGTACAGGTTATATTTATATGTTTATTTCTGACTTATAACAAAATTAAATGTAGTTTACATTCAAATAACCAAAATAGCTGTTTACAAAAAATAAAGTTTATTTGTTTATACTTACCATTCAAAAGGCTTCCTTTGAATAATAAGTATAGGCTTCCCTAATGCTACAGGCATGTTTTGCAATCAAAGTTTACAGTGTTTTACAACAGTAATTTTTGCTCTAAATATTTAAAATATATTATCATTTAGTCTAGCATTACATTATCAATGACATTCACAGTCAAGTAAATAAAATTATGTCATTTACTATGAGCAGTGGACTGATTCTGAGTTTGAAAAATTTCTGTAATGTGCATTAAGTTTAGACTTCAGGAATCTTAAAATGTTAAACCTTTTGTATTTTGTATGCATGATTCAAAGAAACTGTATTTAAATTTTGTGACCAACTAGGGTAGCCCAGATGAAACAGTCTTGCTTACAGACCCATTTCTGTGCTCGTTACAGACATGAAATGAAACAATGTTTGTGTTTCCAGCTGTGCCTTCGCTGTGGGCACCCAGCCTTCATCACACCCACAGATACAAAGCCTTATGATCATGGGTCATGTAACAAATCATACAGTAATAGCCAGAAACAAAAAAGATAATCATCAGTGCAAACAAATAAGAATCACTTTCATAAAATGCCATAAACATGGACACTAATGACCTCTAAATGATAATAATTACTTTATTCCCCATTTTTGTCTTACAATTTTCAACCAGTTTAAGTGTACCACATAATACAACAGCTCGTAATTGGCGAGGGTGTAGTTGCTAACTGATGCCAATTTTTTTTAATGAAAACAGGCTACTGTTTATTGCTGATATGTGGTATGTTTGTTTTTACCACAGAAGCTGTATAAACTTAAATCACATACTCCAAACTACTGCCATTGAAAATAGTAATGACACCAATAGTGGTTTACTAATGTGTCAAACAGGCCTATTTTGCTGTTTGAGAAGTGGCTAGAGAGCGTCCTCATATGCTTCCTTCAACATCATCAAGTGCAACATCTGCCGAGTGATTCTGCAGATCCAAATGCTGGAAAAAGGTTGCTAACTGACCCTTTTGTTTAGCTAAATGACCCTGTGAGCTAGGCCAGAGTGGATAATGTTGCTCTGATCGATAGGACATACTGTAAAGCTATCCCTTTCCCCCAGATTCCAGGGCTAATTATATTCTTCTGATGTCTTCACATTTCTACAGAACTATTTTAAGCTCATTTAAATGCAAACAGATCTGTATTAGTTATCTTACCACAACAGCAGGTTTTAATGTACTTCAAAAGAGCTTACCTTGAAGCCAAAGGTGCGGTTCATAGAGCCATAGCGCGGTGTCCCAGGGTTCTCACAGCTGGTACGGGTTGGTTCTGAAAAGAACATCAGAGGCATAAGCACAGCATAATAAGAAATAGTATTTATATACATGCTGCACAGCTTTTCCCCTGGTTTCACCTGCTGTGCCAAGATTTGCTTTATTGTGATGGTTACAGAGAGGGTGTTTAAGCCAGTACTATTACATTGCTGGAAGAAAATGAAGGAAGCCCCAGCAGGGGGCAGTGTTGGTGCAGTGGTGGGGATGCTAAACACCAGCTGCGCTGCTCAGTTCATTGGGATGTGGAGCACATCCACAAGCTGAGGCAGAAACCAAAGAGTCAATGCAGCCGTGCAAATACCAGATCAGCCTGGACGCCTTATGCAACCGGGCTCTAGTGAAAACCTTCCGATTACAAAATCAGTACCTGTGACAAAGCAGTTATGTAAAAGGAAGCAGGTGTTAAGAACGTCAATGATGGCTGTAACTGAACCAGGTCGGGTATTAGTTAAGACATAAGGTGGTATGTATACAGCAGCACACACACAGCCTCAAATATCTGCACATACATACAATATTCTGATCTACTTCTGCACTATAAAAATTAGATCTGACAGTGTAGCCCTTTTTGAAGGAAAGCAGACTCACAGATGATGAGGAACTAGTCAGTATGGAGATTTTTTATTACCATCCATGCAACAGTTCTTACTGCTGCTTGCCAATGGGGTGTGCACTTGCTTTCTAAGTCTGAGAGAACGTTTGAGCATGGGTTTACATTAAATAAAAAGCTCAGCATGAGCCTCTTTAGTGAAGTGGTAGGAGTGTCATTTTTACCATGTTATAAACAGGTACTCCAAAACACTACACTAAAGACATAATCATGATTAGATCTGTTACTAATTAGATGCACCAAGTGGCATCAGGCTGTGTTATTGTAATGCATTAAACTGCCTAGAGGCTTTATCTAAATACAGAGATCTTATAATTTAGACCCCTGCCAGCTATTTATCTCTTCTCAGTAACCCTCCATCCAAGCTTCTACCAATTATTTAATTACTTACTCAGTATAGAACAATTATTGATGTGCTAATTGATATCAGGAGACTGCCATCTTAAGGGAAATATAAGCAAGCGGTTATGATTAGATAATTGTTGCTATTTGAAGGGGCATGTGTTAGCTATTGATGATAAAATAAGGCTGATAAAAGTGCCCCAAGCACTGAATAGCAATTATGTATTCCCCCAACTAACTAGACACAAAAATAAAACAACCAGCCAAAACAGGAACTCGTGGACCTCAGGTTGTAGTTACAGTTGAAGTCTATCTTTCTCTTAAGATAGAGAAGACTATAACAGTAGCGCAAATAAAAGTAAAATATATCAGTACCAGCAAACCAGTACAAAGAGTACAATGTAACTCAACCAGCCGTGCATTAAACCGCACAGGCTTCCTGAGCGTTTACTTTGAGATTTTCTGGTAAAAGGTCAAAAAAAGTCTACTAGAAATTTTAGGCTATACCCTACAGCTTTGTCCAGTTATGTAATATGACCACTGCTTTTCTGCTAAAGCACAATTATGAAACCTGTCAGTCTCAACATTTTACATTTAGAGCATCAACCACTGAAAAACATATTACTTTAAAAAGACAAAGCAAATCTATTTTGCACTGGTTTAAGCTATAAATAGACCAACTGTCTTTTGAAAAACTCATTACAACAAGTACACATTAGTAATCACATTATTCAGTTTAGAGCAATGGTGATCCAGATCTTTAGAACAAACACTGGATACAAGGTGGGTTTACAACACAAGTGTGGTGCTAGTTCACCTTAGGTCAGTATGCCTACACATACAGTAAAATAATACTAACTACATTCACACCTTTGGACAATTTAGAGAAGCCAACTTGATTTTACTATTACTTAATAAAGAAAACGAAGATTGCTCAATAGGGCAGCACAGTGACCCGCTGGGTAGCGCTGTTGCCTCATAGCAAGAAGGGCCAGGGATTGATTCTGGACGACCAGGGACTTTTCTGTATGGAGTTCTCCCTGTGTCCATGTAGGTTTCCTCTTGGAGCTCTGGTATCCTTTCACAAAACCAAAGACATGTGACTTGCCAAACTGGCTACCAAAAGTGTAAATGTGTGTGTGTCTGCCCTGTAATGGACTAGTGACCTGTCCTGGGTGTTTCCTGCTTTTTGCCAAATTAAATCAGACCCACAACGACCCTGACCAGAATAAAGTGCTGGTAAAACAGACAATAAGTGAACTAACATTGCTCAGCACTGGGAACTAAAAGAGGTTAACCCAGTGACAGTGATGTCACAGCTGACCATTTCTTTAAAAGGAGCAGTCTGACTCAAAGGATGAGTCATGCCTGCTTTTGCTAAATATTTGTCTTTCACGGCTAAATAATTCATTTCATTTCCCTTTACCTCACTTCTCCAGTGCCTGAAAAAAACTATTGAGTGTCAGAGCCTGTAGTGTTGGCTGTGGAGGGGTGAGATTCTAGGCATCTGTGCCTCTGAGGCATTTTTTACTACCCCAAGCCATTTTATATCTGAGCTTGTTTCCTCTCTCATCTCCTCTCTATTTCATTGACGAGAATCAGTGATTGCTTTGCTCTTTTAAACAACAGTCTGATCAATAAAGAATAGCAGCTGTTTGGGGCAGTGCTAAACCCAGCTTGCCAAGGTGGTCAGAAAGCATTGATCATTGGGTGGTGTTGTTATCGCAAAACACTTTAGTGCTCGTTTCTAAGTGATAAAAAAAACCCAGGACCCAGACAACATAGAATTAAAATAATAAGACTTACCTGCAAAGTAACTGTCAAGCACAAAAGAAACTCTTTATGCTCATGGTCAAACTCAAGACCTTGATGTCTAAACGGCATGTGTATAAATGTTTAAACTTGAAAATAGCCACAAAATACTGCAAACTGATAGACTAATGTATTCATTCATTTCAAGACAGTGCTGGCCCTGCTGGTACTGAACTACTGATCTCAAGGTCAGGGATTCAATACTAACCACTGCATCTGTTGGACCCTTGGGCAAGACCACTCGGTTGCTTGTTATAAATCCTGTGAATCAATTCAAAGTGGCTTTCTATAAAAACATCTGCAAAATATACATTTAGTTAAGGTCAAACATTTACCCTATACATGTAAAACATGTATTATATGTCAGTTCTAGAATTCCAATCATTTCTGCAATGGTTCTGAATTACAGGAACACATTACCAGGTAGTCAAATGCCATGCAGGAAACATGGCAGCTTTAAAACCACAGTGATGTAATGCTTGCTTGACTGCAGATAGTGTCACCCAAGTTCCAGCAGCTTCTAAATCACGGCTCACCTGTTTTTGGTAAAGCCAAAGGAAGGGATTTTCTTGAACCTAAATATTACATTATAGTATTGGATTTGTTTATTTTATGAGTTGTACTTAGGCCTGTTAATAAAAATTAATGAATGAGTACACATTGCATGAAATTAAAGAATAGCAGAAATATATACAGTACATACACACACACCAATCAACTATAACATTAAAACCACCTCCTTGTTTCTACACTCACTGTCCATTTTAAGCACTTTGTAGTTCTACAATTACTGACTGTAGTCCATCTGTTTCTCTACATGCTTTGTTAGCCTCCTTTTATGCTGTTCTTCAATGGTCAGGACCCCCATAGGACCACTAAAAAGTAGGTATTATTTGGGTGGTGGATCATTCTCAGCACTGCAGTGACACTGACATGGTGGTGGTGTGTTAGTGTGTGTTGTGCTGGTATGAGTGGATAACACACAGCAGCGCTGATTAGTTTTTAAACACCTCACTGTCACTGCTGGACTGAGAATAGTCCACTTACCAAAAGTATATCCAGCCAACATCACCCCGTGGGCAGCGTCCTGTGACCACTGATGAAGGTCTTGAAGATGACCAACTTAAACAGCAGCAACATGTCTGTAAATTATTTGTTTTTTTATTGAATTTTTTTATGTTTACCAATTTATTTCATGCCTCATTTACTCAAAATTTTGTCATAACAGCCAATTCTGCAAGCCTAATGTAACAATAACTATGCTGCTGCCTTTTTAAAAATACTTTAGCATTAAATAAAACATATGGAAATGAAAAACATTGATTTTAGTTTTCACATTAAAAGTAACGTCTTTTCAATGTTGTCATAAGTATATATACTTAGTGGTTATTACATAGTATAAGTTACTAATAAGTTAGCAATTGTAGCATATGTTTATATAACAGACTTTAATGTGATTTTAATACAGAAACAACAACACTACATGCTGAGAAAATACAGCTTTCTTTATTTTACAGCTTTTGAGACATTGCTACAAGCTTTTTTTTCTTTTCCTACAGAAATTTCCCTCTTTTACCCTTAATGGCCTGTTCTTACACATGCTGGCTAAGTTACTGTAAACTCTTTTAAATGTTGTCATAAGTATATCTTTTTATTAAATTACCTGCACCGCTCCAGCCAACTATGAATTTATTACTCTCAGGTTGACCTTGCAAATAAGTCATCTTTATTTGGTATCTTTATTTGGTATGTCAGAAAACTGGGGCCTAAATTTAAAGCCTTAAAAGAGCTGTTTTGTCCATGCTCCTTTTGCAAGCATCCTTAAATGAAAAGCTTTAACTTAACAAGCTTTACGTATTTATATGTAGAAATGTTTTAAGTGTCACTAATTGATACAATTTGTTCCACTGCGTAAAATCCTAAATTGCTACAGAGGCATTCAATTGATTTTATATTCTAAGCAATGTTTTTGTTTACTGCATCAAGAGGATCATAATTTAACTTTATGGTCATTAAAGCAGTTTCCAGCTGGGCATGAGAAGCTGAAAACACTGTCTGATTTATTCAAAGTGCCCTACTAAAACATGTTAGAAATAATGCTGTACCTGTAAAAATATGTGCAGCACTGTACAATCATCAATTCTGTTCAGGCTTTCCTAGTTACTTAAAATGATCAAATATAACATTATAATAAGGATCCATATATTTGTGTTTTGTATCAGTTACCGAGACAATTGCTAAGAACCATCTCTACATCTGTATTACCATTAAAAATACCAAAACATATTAATATTCATGATACTGCCTAGTTTAATGTTTACAGACAGCAACTGACCTACTGCGACCGAAAACAGGATAAAGTGGTTAGAGAAAATAATGAAAAAATGGAATGGAATAAAGGAATGAATAAATGGGGTTCAACACAACTGACAGGGCATGTCATTTGCTATCTCCAGAGTTGTAAAGACTTTATATTCTCCTAATAATAATTTAAATATTATTTTCCATGCCATATTTCACATTTTTAGAAAAGTTAAGACATTTAGTAAAACAATAATCTGTTATCTGTTAATTCAAAGAATGTACAAGGAAAAGACTTCCAATGTTTGCACCGGCAAATTGTATTTTTGTAAATATAAATAACTTGCCTGGAAAACAATAAAAAAAAAGTTGAGACAGAAGCTGATTTTGGATAAAAAAATGCATCTAATGTTTTTAGGCTATAATAAAAGTGTCAAAACTCTTTTTTGTTAGTCAGCATTTTTGTTCCAACCACTCATACCTATTTGGATGACTTAAATATTATCAACATGAAAAGAAAAAAAAAAAAAGATTTCTTATATGAAATTCAACAGAAAAACATGTATTCAGCATTTCTGTTTATAACAATGGCTTGCATCATATTTCATCATCCGAACAGCATTCAGATTGTAGAAGGCTATAGTCTGATGGACTATCCAAAGTCTTGCAGTTTTTCCTGAATTGCAAGTTTCTTGTAATATTGAGGTAGAAGTTGTTCAGAATTTTTCTGAAAGTGTATAAAAAAAACAAAAAAAAAACATACCTACAGTAACTCAGGCTTAGCTGTTTTCCAATTTGCTGAAAATGTGAAGCCAGCACAGAAGCAAAATCTCTAAATAATACAACCCTGAATACTTGAATACAGAATAAAGGCATATTCAACACTGGCAAGTGAATTGCGGTAGGAATGCAGTATTTTTGGGAACAGGACATAATCAGTTATTCAAAGAACTGCAGGACAAAATGTCATACAGGGTGAGTCAAAAGTCACAGGACACTCTTTTATTTCAGAAATGAAAGGAAAAATGACATATCTGAATACCCCAGCAAGTAATGGGTGAGGGGGCCTATCTTTTAGGCTATGTCCGGAACATGGCCGCCACAGCACCTGTTGCACCCCTCATAGCCAAATTCTGAGAAACCGGGACTGTGGACAACAAGCCACGTAGTGGTCGTCCGAAGACCGCTACCGACGAAGAAACCTCAACAATGGTTTTGGCAGACTTCGCGAAAAGTCCACGACGCAGCACGCGACGTCTCGCAGCAGAATGTGGTGTCAGTCATCCCTTGTACGGATTCTTCATACCAATAAGTGGCACCCCTTCAAGATCCAGCTGCAGCAGAAACTATCAGAGGATGACCCTGATAGACGTGTCGAGTTCTGCACCTGGGCGTTAGACCAACATCAACGGGATCCCGCAATCGCACAGGGCATTCTGTTCAGTGACGAGGCCAAGTTTTATGTCAGTGGTGAGGTCGACCGCCAGAACGTGAGGTACTGGAGTGAGAAAAACCCTCATTGGATGGCAGACACCAAAGTTGTAGCTGATGTGAAGGTTATGGTGTGGTGTGGAATATGGGGCACCCGTGTAATCTGACCCATTTTCATCGACCAGACCCTAAATGCTCAGCGCTACCTGACAATGCTACAGGAAACAGTGTTCCCATCCATTCTGACCGAAGATGGCAGTTTCCCCTGTTATATCCAACAGGATGGGGCTCCACCACACTACAGAGCAGGTGTTCGTCAGTGGCAGGATTTTCAATTCCCTGGTCATTGGATTGGCTGTTGTGGTCCTGTGGAATGGCCGCCCAGATAACCCGACCTCACACCACTCGACTTTTATCTCTGGGGTCATCTCAAACAAATTGTGTATGCTGAGAATATCCGCAACACACACCACCTTCAGCACCACATCGTGGAGGCTTGTGACAGCATTTCTCCAAAGATTCTCATGCGGGTTCATAATGACTGGATCCAGCGCCTTCAGCTCTGTGTTCAGCACCAGGGACAACACATTGAACACGTCAAATAGCTGTGCATCACAGGGAACGTTCGTTGTTGCAATTTCTGTGTTGAAAACTTTTGAACCACAAGAGATACTGCAAATCTGATTGCAGCAATCGATTTCTGAGACCTTCCCATTGGAAAAACTTGCCCTTGATCCAGTATGGCGGCTTTCAAGGTGGCAGCCATGTTCCGGACATTACTTGCTGGGGTTTTCATATGTGTCATTTTTCCTTTTGTTTCTGACATAAAAGAGCGCCCTGCGACTTTTGACTCACCCTGTATATAAGAGTAACATATAATATTTTGGCCTTTTTGGACATTTTTAAAACTGTAAAATGTTGACAACTGTTCTGGGTATATATATATTTTCCTTTTTTCAATGTACCCCTCACTGCAATAACTGCAGTCATGGTGCACATGTTATTAGTAGCTGACATTCTCTTGTATTAACTAATACCTGACTGGCACTAAATAAATTTCATTTAGCTATAAAAAACATGTAAAACATATACTGTATGTAATATGGTTATGGTTAATTGGTTGGCTTTAGTTCAATGTAAAAGTCTCATATTATTTTCAACAGATAGAGATGAAGGATTGATGCACTACTAAATGAATAACTCAATAAATCTAAGGTTATGAGGTTGAAGCTATAGAGCATGTACATGCCATATGAGAATTTATATTTTACCTGTTCAATTCCATCATTATTAAAGCCCATCAATCATCATAACAGTTTTATCTACTTTATTTGTACTTTATTTGTTTCCCCCCCTTGTTCACCCAATCCAGTCAAGTCCAATAAGAGCTTATTTCTTTCTTGTCACTGCCACCCCCTAAGGATCGAGGAGGACCAAGGCTGTTACGCGCCCCCTCTAACACATGAGCAGCCTTGATCGCTTCTTTTTACCTGCCAGAAGCAGGGTCACACAGAGCACTCCAGCAGAGGCTGTAATTGCCCAAGCAACAAGAAGCCCTGTTTCAGCCATTGTCTATTCCCCTATAAGCATACAAGAAACTCAGTGTCTGTGTAGGCACCTGACCAGCTTATAGCAAAGCTGAAATTCAAACTCAAAAGCTCAAGATTTCAGCATTGGCTGGCTAGCGTGTTTTACTGCTGTGCCACCCAAGCACCCTTAACCATGATAACAGTTTTACACTCAAACACACACATAAGAAATAAACAAAAAGTGCATTTATCGCAGACTGGTGGGTTTTAAGTACCTATGCAACGAGGCTGGAAACCGCTCCAAGTGCCATCAGCCTGACAGATACGCGTTGTGCTGCCCACTGGGATGTAGGGGGCACTGCAGCTAAATGACACTTCTGACTGGTAGATGAAGCTACGGCCCTCTCGAAAGCCATGGGCTGGGATTCCCGGATCCCCACAAAACTTTGCTGAAATGAGAAAACAGGAATATATGGGTGCGTAAGAAAAGAGAAACAAACTAATAAGCAGAATAAATCACACAGTGACTATGTAGTTAGTGCTTAGAGAACAAAAACCTTACTGGAAACATGACTGGATGTGCATTGTGTTGGATTTGGCAGTCAAATAGAAAGCAATCTAGCTCTGACAGATCTAGATCTGACTACATAAAGATGCAATAATACAGTTTTATAGATTATACAGTATGATATAATCTATAAGGTGCTGATAACCATGAAACCATATGCAAATTAGCTGCTGTGTATTTACTGTGGTGATTTGGTACATTAATTGTGCACATTCTCATGACCATTTCACACATCAAAACATCTGGTCATTCAGCAAGTATAACTATGGTTAGAGATAACTTTGAGGCATTATGAAGCATATCATAGGGGCATGTGTCCTAAATGTTGCCCTCTTAATCCAGAAATTCTACATTGTAAAGATGACACGTATGATTGTCTGAAATTGGTTTCAATATAACTTACGTAGGCACTGGGGCACCTCTCCACTCCAGGTGCCATTTCCAACGCAGGTAAGGATAGCAGGGAAGGACAGTTCATAGCCTGGGGAGCAACTGTAGCTCACACCGGTGCCCCACTCAAAGTCAGTGCCCTCCAACACCCCATTAGAGATGAGGGGAGGAGCGGTGCATGTCACAGCTGAAAGAGAGTGGATATCTATGTCAAAATCAAAGCGGAATGTATGCATTTAGTGTATAGCACAGCCTGCACAGTCCCCAAAAGTAAGAGATGCTTCTTGCAGCAAGTAGTTTAGAAGTACTGCAGGGAGTTCAATCATTTTTATGCAGTAGCATTAAATAAATGTCATAGGAGAGCTTGGGTAATTACACAAAAGAAAACATATAGATGGTAACAGTTCTCACTGCATTCGATTACAGTTAAAGTGGCAGGTTATTCAATTAACACCAGGTAATTTCTTCTGAAAATACGATTACGCCATGTAGCTGGGTTATCTGAGTTAACGGCAGGGGTGTTTACAGCTACCCACACACTGCTGCATGCTTAGCCGTCTCCAACAGTCATCAGTCTCCAGACACTGCATCCTAGCACTTCCTAAACAAACACACTCACATTACTGCACACAGCCCCACATGCACTAGAATGTGTGGAGGCAGGAGAATTCCAAAGCCATTTTGCTAGTACGTATGCATCGTTGTGCTTGTTTCTACACAAAGCAGGACACTCATTACTTGTTAAATTAATGCTTAAATAAAGATGATTCATGTCTCACTGGAAGGCATGACGCCACCCTCACACTCTTTTCCTTACACAGACCCATTTTTTTAAAGTGGTCCGACAAAGTCAGCACCAGGAAGAAACAGAATAGAGGATGAATTTACTGATACAATGAGCAGCTTGCGTGGGATCAACCCTCATTACAAAGGTATGGGATTGCAGGGCTGCAATAGAAATAGTGAGCAAAGGTAAAGCTCAAGTCTATTTGATAGATTTAGGACAGAGCCTGCAGTATAAGCTGGCAGTGCCACAGTGTAATTCTTATACACTGAGTTATTTGGAAAGGCGCTAGGTGGAAAAGACTTCATTCAGATGTGTCTAAAAACAGTATATAAATTTCTTCAGTGGACACAAGTTGTGTTAGTTATTCCGTATAAAAACTACGTAATAAATCCTCACTTACGCTACTAATATTCAAATTTGCTGTTGGACATGGGCTGATGCACATCCATGGGGACTGATCCAGCTTGTTGTTTTCAAGCTAATGAATATTTAATGCCTGCTGTCTCACAGCTTTACTCATAAAACAAAGAAGGAAAAAGGCATGAAATAGATGCATAAAGAAAGAGAGAGCTGTGGGTGGTGTCATCTTCTATCTACACACATCATGCACATATAAAAAACCAATGTATTTTTCAAAACTGAGTCAACAAACATACATTTATTCATTCATTCTCATTAACCACTTCACCCTGATGGTGGGGGACCCGGCACTCATGCGTAAAAACTAGATGCAGGTTGGGAACTCTAGAGACATCAACTAACAGATCCGCTATTAAAACTGCTTGCAGGTTTTTATCATTTTAATGAAAATATACAATAAACAAATGAGCTCTGCCTAAACGAATAAATCACAAACATTTGTTCTTTTTGGATCCTTACTAAACACTGATTAACCAGGCTGAAAAAATATGTCAACCTTTGGACTAATGACATTTCCAAAAGTCAGATGTAGTGCTCAGTTGCTTTGACATAGAAAAACCAACTAAAATGCTGTATGTAGAATGACCTGAAAAGGGCTGTTTATACTATCAATCCAGAATATATCATGTGACAATAACCTCCTAAATATTAAATAGACCTTCCTCCCCTTTTCCCCCTAGTATTGATTATAGACAATTCCCAATTGCACTTGACCTACACCTTATCCTTGCTGGTGTTGTTGTTGCTATGGTTATGGTATTGGACTAGTAATTCGAAAGGTTATAGGCCACTGTTGGGTCCTTAAGCAAGGCCTTTAATTACTTGCAGTGTATTAAGGCACAGTTGTAAGCAGCTTTAAATAAAAAGCCCACACTAAATGCTGAAAATGTAAAATCATTAGCTATAGTGTTGTGTTACAGTAAATTATAGAGCTACAGTATAGAATGACAATATAGAGAACTGTGTTCAGATGAATCTTTGACGTTTTTTGGTCAGCTCCATTAAAGACAATACAACCCCAAATAAGAAAAATTGGGACAGTATAGAAAATGCAAATAAAAGAATGGCAGTATTTCATACATTTACTTTCACTTTCATTTCATTGCAGACAGTATGAACCCAATATATTATATGTTTTCTATGGTCAACTTTATTTTATTTGTTAATATACACCACTCCTGCATTGTAGGCCTGCAAGATGTTCTACAAAGTTGGGATGGTACAGCATTTACTACTTACTTACTCCTCTAACACTTAAAAGACGTTTTGGAAGTGAGGATAGCAATACACATCTTAAGGTGTGCATCAGTACAGGGTTGTCATTGTTGCATTTTTCATTTCAAAATTTTTCACACATCACATTGGGAATAGGTCAGGACTGCAGGCAGGCCAGTTCAGTACCCGTACCCTCTTCTTACGCAGCCAGATGTGTGCAGGAAAGGGGTTTTGGATTTTTTTACACTATTTTATGGCAGGGATGGATGTATGGTTTGTAGAGGTGCTTTCTCAATTTTAATTCCTGAAGGCAATGTGACACAAATTACTACTGTCTGTTCTAGTGTCAGAACAAATGTGGGTAGAAAAAAAGATGCTGTGTTTTTTATATCCTTATTGGCATCTTTGTTTATCCTTTTTCAGCTTTTTACTGACATTAGGCTGCACAATATACATTTTGGAACAAGTACAAGTGTGTGTTGCCCACTTTATTTTACTTTACCTTTGCAAAAGGGTAGTGGTGCACTCCAGGTGCCATTACCAGTGCAGGAGAGAATAGAGAAGCCCTCTGCTTCCATACTGTAGCCAGGCTGGCATGCAAATGTGATGTTCTGGCCGATGGTGAAATCCTCACCATACCTCACTCCGTTAGCTGGTACTCCAGGATCACCACAGTTAATCACTGTAGCAAGAGAGAGACAGTCAGTATTTAAAAACTGCAACAGTTACGTGTGTTTAAATCAAAGGTATGCACCCCATGTGTTTTTAGGAAAAAAAACATTAACAGTTAATATTTTTTATTTTATAATTTACAAAGCCAACAATACAAAGCATTTAGTAAGTGTAACAGTTTTTAAAGAACAGTAGCTATTAGAAATATAAATATAAAAAAAAATCAGCATTGCTCAGAAGACATGAAAAATGCAAATACAAGCCAAGCAGTTATGTGAAATCCCTTTTTGAACTTAATTTAATTATTACTTATTCGTTTACACTGTAAACTTGTTGAACTGTTTTTGTAAATATGCACTCATTATGAAATATGTGAAGCTGTTTAAGGATTACAATTTAAAATCGCATTACGGTAATAAATACAGAGAAATACAAGAACTTGAACGATGCAGAACAGTCATATCTCAAGCTTTGCTAGCTAAACTACAAAAGCAACAAGGACTTTTTATTAAGTTTTACACATCCATGACTGGAGCAGTCCAGACCAGCTTAATGATATCCAAAATGAATATCCAACAATGACAAAGGAATGAAAAACAGCAAATGAGGTAATTATGCTCCAAACAAAATAGCAATATGACTTTGTGTAAAAGTTGATTAAATAGTGAAATAATGTGGATGTTTTTACTCTGACTGCTTCTCAGTTTCATTGCCTAATTGTAACATCTACTCTTAACAGTAACAGCTTATCAGAACTGTACAATTTACTGCTTTTTATAAAGAGATTCAATTAATATTGAGCAGAATTAAGTTCAGCCTATTGGCCCGGCCCTCCACAACAATCCCAGTTGGGACCCACCTCTGCTCAAATGTATCTGCTAGATTACTAACAATTTAATGGCTTCAAACAGAGCCTGAAACTATTTTTGGCCCAGCAAGCAATGCGATTTAAACTATGAAACAAAGCTCAGAAAGCCACATTCACTAATCATCTACTACAACCTATTGATGTTGGAACAAAGACATCACTAAGATCCCCCAACTCTTTAATTTAAAATGATAGATTTCACTATTATGTGAAAAAATCAATAACAACATGCACACACATTCTATCTCATATGTATCCCTAAGGTTTAGATTTGAATCAATTTCTGTAGATCTTTTACAATTACCTTTTGCTCCAAAAGAAATATAATCAGAGAGAGAGAGAGACAGAGTGGAAATATAAAAGGAATGCAACAAACAGTTTCATCACTGTAGTGCCTGGAATCCAGATCACATTCTGAGGAAACAAATTTGAGACCTGGCACTTTACCACAGCTGACAAAATCTTATTGATTTATGGCAGCTTTTACTTATGCTACACACTCTAAATCCATACATTTTGTGTCTTTTAAAAAAAAGTGGTTTCAAATCTATCATCTGGCTTGGTCATAAACATGTCATCTGATCATAAGAAATTGCCAACCGAAAATGCTAATGTGACTCCTCCCTCAGACAAAGCCATGCATCATGGCCGTGGACCTGCAGGGTAAACGTGTAGAACAGCATCGATCAGCACTGCTTTGGCTGCCACGACTACAACCCCCGACAGCAGAGTGCAGAGTTAAAGCTTGTGTGCTTGAGGGATGCAATCAAGAGTGATCATGCCAGCTTATGAGTCAGTGACACTCTCTCCCAAACCGTAGTCCAAGTGTCCTTATTCTACCTGTTTTTTTATTACTAGTCCCATCAATCACAAAGTGCTTACTACATTTGCTACATGTTGTACATGACCAACCAAATTTTACAGCCTTTTTTAATCACACCAGAAATGTTGATTTGATTGTGTTGTTACACTATTCATGTTGGTTTACAAAGTGGCTGCATTCAGGCTCAAACTGGAAGATTTAGCTTCAATTGAGCATTTTTGCTATACTTTAAATTTGCAATTGAATATTTTAAATGTATTCTTGTGTAACCAAATAAGATTTTACATGCACACAAAGATGTCTACATTGGGATGAAGCATCGCCCTCCTAGGTCAGCAAAGCAGTGCAGTTGTGCTATTGGTTTTATGGTTAGAAGTACCTCCTAATTATAAAATTCAGGTGTTTTAGTTTTATTAGCATTTCATGTCTTTTCACAGATTTTTCAGAAATGAAGGTTTGTAGAAAAGAAATGCAGCAAAGTATCCCAAATATATGCCAAGAGGTTATAGGGCCTTATAAAGATGGGCACAACTTTGTTTTTAAGAAAATGTCTTACAACAGATTAAAGATGTAAAGTTTGTATTGGTGTTATTTTGATTCAGACAGGAAAAAAACTACAGATAGTTCAATATGAAACTTTTGCACTAAATATAATGTTCTTAATGTTGTCTACATAAACCTGCAAGGAGCACTGGGGTGGTAACTGTCCTGCGCTTTTGGTGGAGCACGCCACTGATGCTGCCGCTGCTTTCACATCATCATCAAATGAAAATCATCTTCCCCTTAAAGCTTCTTTAAACAGTCCAAAAAGGTAGAAATCAGACGGCGCTAAATCTGGACTATAAGTTCTCTCTCAGTCACGACCAGTTACTACTACTCCCGTCCTCACTGTTTTTAACCAAAATATAAAAGTGCAGAAACTTTTTGAAGATCTCTTTTACATATTTAACTACAGAATGATGGGAAGAAAACAACATAAAGTGACTTAGTAGATGGTTGGTCTACCACAAGGTGCAAAAAATGTTTTACTGTGCATTGTCATAGGTTCTACGTCCCTAAAACTGCACTGAAGGGATGAAACATCCTAAAAGGTACTTTCTGAATTAATGTTTTGATTTTGGGGATGGAGAGCTCTATACTGTGCACTTACTTGTGTAGTTGTTAATGGACTGTTTCCAAAAATCTTATCACATCCTTTATTGACTTTCTCACTTACCTAAAGAACAGCTGTTTTCCTGATGATGGTCCAGTCATTAGTTCAAAGTTTCAAGACTCACAAAATACTGACTTGGTGTAACCCAAGTAAATTTAAAATGTGTGTCTTTTTGGTACATTCCATATGTCTATCCTTAAGATAATTAATTTTGTATTAGTAATTGATTTTCTGCAATAGTAAAGCAGAACAGTTGAGATTATGGCAATCCTTAGCATGACTGAGGAAAATGGTATTGATTCATTATTTTAGCTAAGCACATGAACCTGACCTTCTCTTCACATTCATGAAAACATCTAACCTAAGCTGACCTTAACCACCTTACTCCTTCATACTTTATAAGTCTGACCTAGGTCTACATCAGAGAATCGCTTTAGTTCAGCTTCTTTCACTGCCACCAATCAGACCACCTCTAATTACTTTTTGAAGAGACCCTCATTCAAATTTTATGTAGTCAGGATCTTCACCCTCCCAAAAGAGTCAAGGCTACTAAGTGTTTTTTTTTTTTATCAATTAAGATGTGACAGGAAATTTAGACAGGAAAGAAACTCTACAGATAGTCCAACCGCTAATGATGATCTACCAGAGTCAGTAAGAATGTAAAGTAGTATGGATAAAACTTGAATACATTGAATACAGTGTTTTCAACAGGCCTAAAATAATCCTGCAGGGAGTGCTGGGTGGTAACTGAGCTGCACTTTTTGTGATGTTGAGGGTTGAGGAAATCTAGAATGACCTTATATTTATAAAACTACATAAGGATAAAAAAACAGCATAAAGTGACTTGGTAGGTGGTTGGTCCACCAGAAGATGTCAAAAAGTTTTCCTGTGGATTGCCATACACATTCCCTAAAACTGTAATTCTTTTAAACAATACTTAATTATATATTACAATACAAAATTAATATTTTGATAATAAGGATGGAAAGCTACTGTGTACGCATGTTTGTACTAAATGATTCATATACAGCAACCATACACCAACTAGGCATAACATTATGACCACTGACAGGTGAAGTGAATAACACTGATTATCTCTTCATCACGGCACCTGTTAGTGGGTGGGATATATTAGGCAGCAAGTGAACATTTTATCCTCAAAGCTGGTGTTATAAGCAGGAAAAATGAGCAAGCGTAAGGATTTGAGCGAGTTTGACAGGGCTAGATGACTTGGTCAGAGCCTTTTCAAAACTGCATCTCTTGTGGGGTGTTCCCGGTCTGCAGTGGTCAGTATCTATCAAAAGTGGTCAACGGAAGGAACAGTGGTAAACCGGCGACAGGGTCATGGGCGGCCAAGGCTCATTGACGTATGTGGAGAGCGAAGGCTGGCCTGTGTGGTCCAATTCAACAGACGATCTACTGTAGCTCAAATTGCTGAAGAAGTTAATGCTGGTTCTGATAGAAAGGTGTCAGAATACACAGTGCATTGCAGTTTGTTGCGTATGGGGGTGCATACCCGCAGACTAGTCAGGGTGCCCAAGCACGTAAGCATCGGGACTGGACCAAGGAGCAAAGGAAGATTGTTGCAGACCATGTACACTCTTTCATATTTCATATACACCAAAATATTTCCAGAAAATAATTCCAGAGCTGGTCATCATGGTGGCTCGGTGGGTAGCACTGTCGCCTCGCAGCCAAAAGGTCCTAGGTTTGACTCCCCGGTGGAGTGGTTTGGGTCCTTTCTGTGTGGAATTTGCATGTTCTCCCCATGTCTTTGTGGGTTTTCTCCAGGAGCTTCAGTTTCCTCCCACAGTACAAAGACATGAAGTCAAGCCAATTGGAGCTGCCAAAATTGCTCATAGGTGTGAATGTGTGTGTGTTTGTTTGCTACGTTTTAGCCAGTGAATCAGTCCTGAATTGGATAAAGCGGTGGTAAAACAGACAGAATTAATTAATTATAGAGCTAAATTAATTACTTACTGGTGCAGTTGGGTGCTGTTCCTGACCAGGTGCCATTGGCTTGGCACTGGCGTGTGCTAGAGCCGCTTAGCAGGTAACCATCCATGCAGGAGTAGATGACTGAGTGAGAAAAGGTGGTGCCATCCAGCCGGTACACTCTGCCATTACTGGGGGTGCCAGGGTTGCCACACTGCACCGCTGTTCCAAGAAATAAAAATGAGATAATTATAAAAATATATAATTAGCAGAATAATTAGCAGAAGACAATAGAATTCAGCTGAAGGCAGATTAATCATGAAACATAACAGTTCAATGCTGTTTTTTGACAATTTATTTATTTGTGTTCAGTAACCATATAATTCTATTACATTTAATTTCAATCAGTTGTATGTTCATAACCTTTAACAACAGACATGAAAGCAGGTTTACAGAGAACCTAAATGAGCCAACCATATGAAACAGTGTTAAGAAAAAGATCACTCAACACATAAGACAGAAGCCTTAAGGGGAATGCACCTCTGGACAAAGCCAGACAGGGAGGTTATGTTTCTAAAGAGCCTTAGTATAACACCATAAAACAGTAAGCATTTATCACTTAAAAATGTAACATACATAGAATATATTCATGATTTTATATTTATCTATACACATATCTTGTCATTTTGCTAGCGACATATTATCTACTATATCAGTTTACACAGACTGTAAAATTGATTGATTGATTGATTGAGTACTTTATTAATCCCCGAAGGGAAATTGTGGTGTCGCAGCAGCAATAACAATTATTACAAAAAACATCACACAATGACATTACAATGAGGTAATTAAAAGAATAAAAAAATGAAGACAAATGTAAATACAAGTAAGATATAAGATCTAAAAAAATATATATATATATAGAAAATAAAATATAATAATATAAAAAATAAGAATATAAAACATCTAACAGGACAAGAACAAAAGAAACTAAAAACTAAAAAGGGGGAGCCTAAAGTGCAGTTACAGACGTTGTGCAATTTAAAAACTGTGCAAATAAAACAGTACCATGTGCAAAATGTAAGTTTAATTGTCTTTCGTGGGTGTTATAGGTTCTGCGTCCTTCTCTTTAGATTCTAGGCAGTTGATACAGTGCAAATATGTATAGAGGCCTTGATGGTAATGTTACTAGACCAAATGCACCCCAACCAGAACTGAGGAAGTAATAGCAGTCAGGGCCTGTGTTTTTATAGCAGAAATCTGTAATGAAATTGAGGCCCTGAGCTATACTGCAAATGTTAACTTTTAACTTTGATTGTGGGTCCATGGCACCTTTTAGCTCATGTATGCCTCACCAGCCACATTAAAACAACAGGGCAGTGATAACATTGTGCATTCTGGAAAACTGAAATGCCTCTGGGTAGCCTGTCTGTAGTGCATATGTGATTTAGATCAAACAGGAGGTTAAGCACAGAGTCAGAAGCAAACAGAGAGGAGTATATGAAATAGAAAGGAAGGGAAGGAGAGAGGGACCTGTAGATGAGGGTAAGTTTCTCTCATCTTGTTAATATGTTGTTCCATCTGGGGGCTTAAGAGTTAACAATCTGCACAACTGTTTATGTGCTGAACTGAACTGTGCTATCGCTTGGTAAAAAGACAAAGAATGGAACTATCAGTCTTGATAGCAGCCTGTCACCCTGCAGTCATGACAGGCATTGCCTTTGTCTCCTGTTGGCAGGTTGACCATTGTGTATCCCACATAGTGTGACATTTCGCAGTGGGGGTTGAATTTCAGCGCAATGCCTTCCCCCCCAATTACGAGCTGTTTTTGCATTCTGTCGCTGCCTCTCACAAACCTGCTATTCCACCACAAACAACGACTGTTTCTTCTTATAGACAGGGTATGGCAAACGGTTCTTGTGGGTAAGTGGCCCCTTGTTAAAATATACTGTGTGAGACCTTACATGACACCACAGCTACGCTCGGAAGTGGAACATAAGTGGAACACAAGTTTCAAGCAGAAAAACTCTACAGATTGTAGACAAAGATAAACACACAAAGTTTTCAATCTAAGTCCAGTACAATTAAGTACAAATAAAGCAGGATGACTATAAATAATGTTGCTGCATGTCCTAACTGTATGAAGCAACAATGTGATGCTTCTGTATGTAAAATTACTGATTTTTATTTATTATTTCTTTAACCACTTCACAAAATCTCCTACCTCACTCTATGGTTAATTTGGTTCATTAATTTTCTTAATTTTCAACTCAGTTTATTTTTATTTTACCCACACAACAGTGGGGTTCCTGGGATGCCAAATAACAAGACAGTAAAGTCAGTGTCAGCAGAACACAAGGGTTAAAATCATCTAGTACTGATAAAACATATACAAAGTAACTTAAAATATGCAAATCTTTATTAATAGACATGATATAAGACTGATCGGCTGAGCTCGGAGATGTACAGCAAAATTAATGAACCTTGAGCTGTATAAATCTGCTGTGCTGTGTAGTGTTTTTTTAATAAATAAATACAAATAAATATCAGGCAATGCATAAAGCAATGAATATATTGTTTGAATTACCATAAATAAATCTAATTCTAATGTGATCAGCTGTGATGGGTACGAAACAACATAATGATCAGTATATAAAATTCTGCTGATAGAAATATGAAGCATGTCATTACATATCAGTCTATGAACCCTGGTCTTTTAAACATATTTTATTAGGTATATTAGTCAATGAACCCTCGTCCACACAGATTTTATTGGATATATCAGTCTATGAACAGTCCTCCACACAGATTTTATTGGATATATCAGTCTATGAACCCTCCTCCACACAGATTTTATTGGGTATATCAGTCAGTGAACCCTCCTCCACAGAGATTTTATTGGGTATATCAGTCTATGAACCCTCCTTTACACATATTTCATGGGATATATCAGGCTATAAATCCTGCACATTAACAGCTTTCTAGTAAGGTTAGTACTTTTACAGTAATGCAAGATTTTGGACATTCAGCATTTCATCCATATAGTTTATTTCCACAAAGGAAAAAACTGGTGACCTAGTAGGTGTGAACTGCAACCAGGTAACTTTCATGATCTTAATGGCTGCACAGAATCACACTTCACACGTGCACATTCATGTGAATAATTATTCCTTTCTGTTGGTGCATCTTTTTCACATAATCTTGAAATGAAGTCCTCAGTAATTTGTGTTAGTTATGCAAAGTTAAATGCTATCTACTGCTGTAAAAGTGTCTGTCCTTCCCCATGGCTTTGCGGTGAATATGTGAATTTGAGGGTTATGTTATCATTTTTAGATCCATGCCCAGTCACCAACCCTATCTTTGTTTTGTCCCTTGTCTATTGTTTTCACATATTTACCATGTTCTCCTGATTTGTGTTGGCAATCAGTCCCCTTCTGTTCTGTTTCTTTGTCTTGCATTGATGTTTGTTAGATATCTGTTTCTTTATAAGATGGTTGATTCGCTTGTGGATCATTTATGTTTTGTTCTTTACTTCCATGTTCCAGACTTTACCCAGCAATATCATTATATTCAGATTGTATTCATTTTCTTACTTTCTGCAAGTTACTTTCTACAATAAATACTAAAAAAGTTTGGTTTGTCTGCGCACTTGTCTTTTGCCTTGTCAGCTAACACCACATCATTACAACAGGCTGTTATTTCATTATCAGGATATAGTTCACTAGAGTTCTGCTGAAATTGTACTGCAAGATTTAGTGAAAATGGACCATGGCTTTTTATACCACTTTTTTGGTATAGTGAGAAAATGAAAGAGACTGGGATTAGGGCTGTGTGCAGAGTCTGTCATGGATGCTGGCTGCTTATTATAGCCGCACTATGGGGTTACAGCACAATGTTTGCTCTTGAGAAAGGTGGCCAAGGCAGCCAAAGATAACAATGTACCCTATTGTTTGGATGGCGATTGATCTGTTTTGTTCTGACATATACCGATGACTTATTGATTACGTAAAAATAGCTCTACTCTGGCCATGAAAATATTCCCAATGGAATTTGTTTGGTATGTTGTAATGGAAAAAGGCATTTTTTACATAATGCAAGGTTCTGAATGTTAATTCTGTGTGGGGGAGAGTGATGGTGCCCTGATACGCCTGCAAATAAGATTTGATGGATAAAATCCCATAACACATAGAATATTAATTCCACTTTCCTTTGCATTACCCTCAGATGGTTAGATCAAAGTAATGGAAATAGCTGCAAGTGTATCAGAGGACTCTGCTCATGTTTTAACCTTAAAATCTATTTTTTGAGACAAAGAGGAAGTAAAGTAGCCTTATTTGGAGCCAGTGAGTCATACACTCTAGTTATAATGTGCTTACGTTTGCAGAAGGGCTGATTTCCAGACCAGGTGCCGTTGGGTAAACACGTCCTCTCAAAGGAGCCAAAAAGCACGTAGCCTATAGAACAGCTGAAGTGTACTTTACTGCGGAACCGAAAATCACTCTCCTCCCTCCTCCCATGAGAGGGCACACCTGGATCTCCACATGTCCCTGACGAATCACCTATATAAAGAAAAAGCAAGATGGATTAGGGAGTGTAAATAAATATGTACGCACATTTGAATACAGTTGCAAGAAACACTTTTTCAACCCTGTTGCAATTACAGAGATTTCTGTGGTCAGATCCTCATCTAGAATTGTGAGACACAACCCATGACTATTTGAATGTAGCGTTAAGTGCTAAATGCTAAATTAAGTTTTTTTTTTGTGTTACATTTGATTAAGCACTTGAAATTATTTGAGAATACTAAACACTAGCATTTCATATCATATTTTTTTTCTCAACCTGGCTTTAAACTCCAACATATTAAGAACTAGCATCTACAATCTCAACAAACCCCATTTCCAGAAAAATTGGGACAGTTTGTAAACATTAATTCATTTCTGTTCCAGTCTGGAAATGTAGATCAATGGTAATATTTAATAAATGGTAAAATCTTCTTTAGCGACTACTGTTTTCTATGATTTTAGTTCACTTCTTACTCACACAATGCAAACTGACCAGCCAGAATACAGTCCCCTTAGCCTGATGCTTTATCTATCATGCGTTTACAGTTGGAATGAAGTTTGTGCACTGTGTATTTCAGTCAAAAGTCAAAGTTTGTCCAAAGACCACTGTCCCAGAAGGACTGTGAACATCCAGATGTAAGATATATTTTTTTTAGATCAGCAGTTTATGAGGACATAAACAGAACCTTAACAAGACCTGGAGATTTCTGCAGGCCTTTCAATATTACATTTTTTTATACTCGGTGCAATCTTTGTAAGATGTCAACTCCTAGGGAGAATAGCAACTTTTAAAATACTGTTTTAAATTAAAAAATAGAAATTGACTTATCTTGGTTAATGCTGAAGGGTAATGGCTTTTACACTCTAATGACCCATACATGAGCTGTTTATAACTGTAACAAACCTACATGAACATTATGTTTGCCATAATATTTTATGCGTGTCTTGCATCCCTATAAACCTTTCCCTAAAGTAAAGTGTTACTCAGATCTTTTATAGAGATAAGAGCAGACATTTAATAGGTAATAGTTAGGCATGACAATGTGTGTGTTTTTTTTTGTTTAGGCAGAATGTGTTGTCTAGCATTATAATTTAATTGTTTTTCTTTTGGCTGCTCCTGTATTTATGGGTCTGGTCCACACAAAATTTTTTGGCACTTTTTACATTACCTCTCAATGGCAAGCCCACACCCGGAATTAACTAATAATTGCTGTGCAGAGACCTGACTGGTAGATAGCAGTGCTTTGAACCTCAGCAGTTATGGGCTAGTGTAGATGAGGATTATTTACTTTTTACAAATTAATGCTAATATCCACATAATTATAGACATTAAACAGACATTTTACTGCCACTGTGCATTAAGGTAAGCAGGGTGATGAAATATTTAACAAGAAAACACAAGTGTGCAGCAGTAACAAGTGCAACAGCAGGAGAAAATAGATCAGATTAGACCCACACGTAAAAGGAAAAATCGAACAGTCAATGTGATTCATGTATAAAAGAAATAGCATAAAATCTGTTAATCAAAGGAATAAAGGTAAATCACCTATATTTTCTGATCTGGTTCTCTGGATGCACATTGCAGCAACAATTTTGGACAATGTGTTTCTCATAGCTATATATCTGAACCTGTAGGAGTCTTTATACCTCATATAAGCAGCAACTCAATCCATCACTCCCAAACACACACTATAACAGCTTGTTCATGTTGTACATTGTTCACCCAAAAAAGATAGTATGGCCACTAAAGTTCACAACAGGATCCAGATGGCAGGAACAAAAGAAAACAAGCAGCATAATGCTGTATATCTGACCTACACCAACACACAACATGTTCCTGATCATAGTTTGCTGTGGTTGCAGAATTAATCCATAATCCTACTTCATATTGGATGAGGAAATTTGTCCACTTCCACATGTACTTGACATAAGTGCTTGTAATGTGCATCTTCACAGCAGCTGCTGTGGTGCAGCAAAAAAAAGTGACATTTACTGCAAATATAATGAAATCCCTTTTTATATTTTATCAGCTTAAATGCACAAATACAGAATGCATTAAATTCAGATTAAGTAAGCTTTATTTCAAGCATGCTGTTAAGCAGTACAGATTACATCTAATTAAGAGGAAAAGTTCACAGCCTTTGTCTTTCATGTTTTCAATTACTTCAAAAGGACAAAAACCCAATTATACTTTGTGATGTTTATTTATGAAATGAGCTATCTAAAATACATAGAAAATCAACACAAAGAAGCATTCAAAATATATCAGATCTGAGATACAATGCCTTCTTCAGGGCACTGAAAATAGAGAAAATGTGAAACTACAGCAGCCCCTATAATACAGAGTGAGCTTGAAGGACAGTTGTGAGAATGGCGTCTGTTAGCTGCAGAATTTGATGGCTGCGTAAGTGTTCATGGACCATTCAAATTCAAGGTGTTAAACATAAATTGCCTTTATGAAAATAAAAGAAGAATTAATTTGGGGAGGTGGGGATTCTGGTGTAACAGGATAAAGCGCATCACAACAATGGCAGCAGAGGAGTCTAAAGGTTAATACCTTCCCATGTATTTTTGGAACTGTTTAATACTATGCTGGCACTACATGCCCTGGGACTTTCGAGTTTACATTTGTAAATAAATCCTCCATTATTAAAAAAAAAAAAAAAAAGTATTAAAGAATGCATTCCAAAGTCGAATGCTGTGTCAGGGGACATATTACATGATGATATAACATTGCTTTTAATTGGAATTCATTATTTTCGGTTAGCCACTCTTGTAGAAACAGAATGAGTAAACAGTAGGTACACATAAAGGAACATTTTATTGATTAAATATATTTCATTTTGATGCATTGTTTGTGTTTCCTGGGTCACAGTAAAAGTCATGGAAAAAATGTGGGTTGCTTAAAAAAAAGTTTTAAAACACTGGGGCATGCCTTCCTATCCCACAGGTCTACATCAATGACATGATACAGCCACATTACTGGATGTCAAGCAGCACGAGCTGTTTTTAATTCTCCTTTAATACTGTGAGGACAGTCTAAGGGTATACATGACAGACTATAACAAACATGTTTGTGGGGGGGATAGGGGGGATAAACAGCATTTAATACAGTTATTGACTCAATCAATATTTTTTCCTGCTTTGCTTTTTACTTGTCAGGCTTTTTAAATCCACAAAAGACACGTCTCGTTCCTTCATTATTTTTCTGCCAAGTGCCAGTCTGTGTGATATGTGCTGAGGGCTGGATCCTTTGCTGTTAATCATTGATCTAAGTAGGCAAAAGCTGTCCACCACTCTGACATCTTCATCATCAGTGGTAAAAGTATTGGTCTTTCTTGCTGTCATGACGTTTGTCTTCTTCACATTAAGCTGAAGTGCCATTTTTCACTCTGTTCTTTATCATTCCCTATAAGGCCCTCGGGTCTTCCTGATTTTCTGTTGAGTGTAGTGGCATTACAAAAGCTATTGATGTTTCCTCACCAATCCTGAGTCTTCGATTATCTTCCTACAATCCTGCTTCTCTTATATGTTCAGTGCTCGGTTGAAGAGGAATGGTGATGGAATGCAGTCTTAACTAACTCCAAGGTAAAATCAGTCTGTCAGTTTTCTGTCATGACTGTGGCTTGCTGATAAATGTAGTGATTCCTTATTTGAATTATGCTCTGATATTCCAATCTTCCTGGGAACATTTCATGATTGTGTAGTCAACACAGTTGAAAGCTTTGCTGTAATTAAATAAAGCACATGTTGACTCTCTTCTTGAATTTGTTGGCTTTTTCTACAATCAAGAGTACTGAATCTGAATCCAGCTTGCACATCTGGTAGCTTTCTTTTAATGTAAGGATCTAGTCTGCTTTAAAAGCTAATACAAAAACTATATTCTGGGAAGTTTTATGTCCAGGAGGCTTTGCTGACACATTTTCATATATGCCAAATATTGTATTTACAGTGAAGCTGCATTAAATAAGGAGCCTGTTTAACATTATTTTAATTGAGCAAATTATAAATTTAGGGATGTTGTAGCTTAGTGGTTAAGGTACTAGACTAGTAATCAGAAGGTTGCTGGTTCAAGCCCCACCACTGCCAGGTTGCCACTGTTGGGCCCTTGAGCAAGGCCCTTAACCCTCAATTGCTTAGACTGTATACTGACACTACAGTAAGTCGCTTTGGATAAAAGCGTCTTCTAAATGCCAAAAATGTCAATGTCAATAAATTACCTAACTTTCTAGCACTAATAATGCAAAATACTGCTAATTTAATCCTTTCGATTCTCATTCTTGAACTTCTATAATCTTTTATTTGTGTTTGTGGCTTTCTTCTATTTGCATGTACCACATTTTCAGTTTTCAGGACTTATTTTCATGACAATATTACTGTATGGCTGTTTGTTATAATAAAAATGTACAATACAACGCATTCATCACACGTGAAAGGTTATCTACAGAATAACTGCTAAATGCTACATTGTAAGCTTCACACAGCTTGTTTTTTTTGGCAGGGCCACCATTTAGAAACCAGTTTGGAAAGACGTATTACATGTATAAAAAATATGTCTGTGTACACATAAGTCTAATTTTGGGGCTTTGTTTGGATACTAAGCAGCTAGTGTCAGCTATTCTAGTCCAATAGTGCTACCTTTACCTTTTTACCGTCCTTATCACAGAGGCAAACCTGTCATGTGTGTCGTTTGGGAGTTGTGCCTATTAATTAATTTTCTCGGGCCCAGCCAAATAATGTCCTACAGATTTCTGGAAAGCAGCCACTTTATTAGGTACATCTATCTGAAAGAAGAACAATTTCCTCTTAAGCACAAGTTGGTAAAGCAGAGTGTGTCCTTTTTAGGTGCGTTTTAAGAGAAAAGCTGTACTTTCAGAGGAGGATGAGTTCAAGAAAAATCAGAAAATGGTAGTGTCTGCGTGCTGTAGTAGAGAAGGGTCTGTGCTCGTGTGCTACAGTGTATCACAAAAGTGAGTACACCCCTCACATTTCTGCAAATATTTTATTATATCTTTTCATGGGACAACACTATAGAACTAAAACTTGGATATAACTTACAGTAGTCAGTGTACAACTTGTATAGCAGTGTAGATTTACTGTCTTCTGAAAATAACTCAACACACAGCCATTAATGTCTAAATGGCTGGCAACATAAGTGAGTACACCCCACAGTGAACATGTCCAAATTGTGCCCAAAGTGTCAATATTTTGTGTGACCACCATTATTATCCAGCACTGCCTTAACCCTCCTGGGCATGGAATTCACCAGAGCTGCACAGGTTGCTACTGGAATCCTCTTCCACTCCTCCATGATGACATCACGGAGCTGGTGGATGTTAGACACCTTGAACTCCTCCACCTTCCACTTGAGGATGCGCCACAGGTGCTCAATTGGGTTTAGTCCATCACCTTTACCTTCAGCTTCCTCAGCAAGGCAGTTGTCATCTTGGAGGTTGTGTTTGGGGTCGTTATCCTGTTGGAAAACTGCCATGAGTTTTCGAAGGGAGGGGATCATGCTCTGTTTCAGAATGTCACAGTACATGTTGGAATTCATGTTTCCCTCAATGAACTGCAGCTCCCCAGTGCCAGCAACACTCATGCAGCCCAAGACCATGATGCTACCACCACCATGCTTGACTGTAGGCAAGATACAGTTGTCTTGGTACTTTTCACCAGGGCGCCGCCACACATGCTGGACACCATCTGAGCCAAACAAGTTTATCTTGGTCTCGTCAGACCACAGGGCATTCCAGTAATCCATGTTCTTGGACTGCTTGTCTTCAGCAAACTGTTTGCGGGCTTTCTTGTGCGTCAGCTTCCTTCTGGGATGACGACCATGCAGACCGAGTTGATGCAGTGTGCGGCGTATGGTCTGAGCACTGACAGGCTGACCTCCCACGTCTTCAACCTCTGCAGCAATGCTGGCAGCACTCATGTGTCTATTTTTTAAAGCCAACCTCTGGATATGACGCCGAACACGTGGACTCAACTTCTTTGGTCGACCCTGGCGAAGCCTGTTCCGAGTGGAACCTGTCCTGGAAAACCGCTGTATGACCTTGGCCACCATGCTGTAGCTCAGTTTCAGGGTGTTAGCAATCTTCTTATAGCCCAGGCCATCTTTGTGGAGAGCAACAATTCTATTTCTCACATCCTCAGAGAGTTCTTTGCCATGAGGTGCCATGTTGAATATCCAGTGGCCAGTATGACAGAATTGTACCCAAAACACCAAATTTAACAGCCCTGCTCCCCATTTACACCTGGGACCTTGACACATGACACCAGGGAGGGACAACGACACATTTGGGCACAATTTGGACATGTTCACTGTGGGGTGTACTCACTTATGTTGCCAGCTATTTAGACATTAATGGCTGTGTGTTGAGTTATTTTCAGAAGACAGTAAATCTACACTGCTATGCAAGCTGTACACTGACTACTCTAAGTTATATCCAAGTTTCATGTCTATAGTGTTGTCCCATGAAAAGATATAATGAAATATTTGCAGAAATGTGAGGGGTGTACTCACTTTTGTGATACACTGTATGTTGCGTTATTTTTCAGTTCAGTTTAAAAGGGCACAGAAGCAGGAGCAGAATGTATATGTGGGTGTTAAGTACAAGTCCGATTTTTTATTTATTTATTTATTTTACAAATAGATATGTCTTAATGTATATGTGGGTGTTAGGTCTGAGTCAGAATTTTTACAGATAGATGTGTGTCTCATTTGAGACTGTCCAGTTTGAAACTCAAGCAGAAAAACAAAAGCTGATTTAAAAAAATGTGTGGGCTAGATAACTGGAACACTTCCATGGATTTTGACTTCTTGCTCTAAAAGTTTTATAAAGAGTCAGACAAATGTGTTGATGTATCTGAAAAAGCTTCTTGATTGCAGCATCTCAATGCATTACAACAATACTTACATTTCAGGCTTCCATATCAGTTACAACTCTGTCACAAAATCTCATGACTAGCTATATTCTAATAAGAGGAGGTACCAGTGTAGATGCAGATGCACCCCCGGACATATTTTTTGGGCTCAGTGAACAGACACATTTGTACAGTTAATACAGCAATGTATACTTTTCCTCAACGTCTATTTATCTCCCTCTTATTCATTTGTGGCATTTAGCAGATGCTTTCATCCGAAGACAAATTAAGCAATTAAGGTTTAAGGGCCTTGCTCAAAGGCCCAACAGTGGCAGCTTGAACTGGCAACCTTATGATTACTAGTCCAGTAACTTAACCACCAAGCTACCACACTTCAATGTTCATCCATGGTTACTGTCAAACACATCACTCACAACTTGTAATATCATGTAATCATTATTTATAATACTACCAAACCAAAACATCACAATGATTCCATTTAAATAATATATAAAAAATATGTATTTTATCAAAATATATATGTCTACCGAGTGGTAGTGGTGAGGATGGTAAGAAAATTTAAGCATACATGTGGAGCTCAAAAGCAGAAAAACAACGTATTATTTTACTCACTCTACTTAGCATACTGATAAACTTTGTTGACATACAATTACTGACTGTAATTGCCCATCTGTTGCCCTGTATACTTTATCACCACACAGTTCTTTATTGTTCATTCACAAGGGACCTCCACCAACAGGAACACCACCAGATGATGTTTAGGTGGTTGACTATTCTCAGCATTGCAGTGTGTTGTTGGGATGTAGTGGTCCACCCAAACATCATGATCAGATGAAACATCTATGGGTGTTTTTTTAGATTGATAAATGGGGTACAGGAGCAACAGATGGGCCACAGTCAGTAATTCTACACACACCAAGTTAATTTATAGGGTAGCCTATAAAATAATTGATGAGTGTATGCACCAGATAGATGTACCCAATAAAGTGGCTACTTTCCAGAAATCTGTACGACATTATTTGAGTGGGCCCGAAAAAATTAATTAATAGGCACAGCTCCCAAACGACACACACGTCAGGTTTGCCTCTTTGATAAGGACGGTAAAGAGCTCACTCTAAAGAGGGTTAAAATGTACTAGTCATTCAGAATTCACTTTTTTAAAAGTCATTTTGAAAGCAGAAGATTCATTCTGAACTAAACCTGCTGGTTGCCGTCACACTATTTTTCATTTAGAGTAAAAGCACTTCAAAAAATATCAAAAGTGTGATGCCTTGAGTGTTGTTTCCTTCAGGACTTACCAGTTTTGATATGCTTTTCCACACTTCAGTTTGAAATGACCAACAAGTGCCAGTCATGGGCTGTCCAATTTCAAAGTGCCATCTGTAGAGTTTATCACTTTGCAATGCAAATTCAATGAGAAATCGTATTAAGTCAAAATCGTTGAGCTTAGCTGGTACAATTCAGGTTGTAGTGACATAGATGGGTGAAAAGCCGAAGAGAAAAAACAAAATAAATGCTTGGAAAAACCTTTCTGAATGTCTCTGCATGATGCTAGCATGTTTACAGACTTGCAGGCACAGAGGCAAAGTATAAATTGGCCTCTAGCCAGAACCGCACTGGTTAGCAGATTTCGATTCTTCCAGCTGTGAGCCACACCTATAGCTCGGATGCTCATCCAGGCTTGCAGCTGCCATAATTGGGACAGTGGAATTTTAGGTATGAGTAAGGAGAGAGTATGTACAGTAAACCCACCCGCTGGACACGGACTCATGACCTGGTGTGCTGCTAATTGGGCAGAGTGTAAATGCCTAGAAGATGATGTGGAGAGAGTCAGACCAGGCTTTTTTGCCAATATGTAAGGAAAGGACGCTTTAAATGGTGAGACCTCTGGCTGGATAGTGGGCTGCTCTTATAATAATATGCTCATAATCAAACTCCAGTACAGCAGACCAACTTTAGGCATCTTACACAAACATAGCAAGGTTGCTGTAGTTCATTTTTTATTTTTCAATTTAGTTTAGGTGTCGCACAGCAGAATGCATCCTGGGAACCTGTGTTCGATCCTAGTCTCTGGTCACACCAATTAGTTTGACATGTTCTTTTTTTGTCAGCAATTTTTTTTCCCCCCAGATACTCTTGTCCTCTTCCATAAACATTCAGAAGGTGAATTGCCTACTTTAAATTGTCCCTAGGTGTGAGTGAGTAAGTAAATGGGTGATTATGAAGTGCCCTGTGATTGAATGGTACCTGCTGGTGCCCTGTCACTACTGCATCCTGTGTTTCTGGCTAGCCAGAGCCACTGTGGCTCTGTAATTTAATGACATGTATTTTCTTTAATTTAATTAGTTGTAATAATATAGTGAAACAGGGCAATTTAGATTAGCCAACCCACCTAAGGACCAAGTTTTTAAAGATGGAATAAAACTGGAGTTCCTTAAGAAAACCCAAGCGGTTTATATACAGTAGAGAAAGTAGACCAGTGGCCAGGAACTTAGATCCCCAGGACTCAGGATTTGTGTCACCCAGACCCCTGGCTGTGCCACCTCTGTGCTGCTTAATACAGTATTTAAGATAATCTAAGGATACATTTAAGTAGTATCATCCAGTACTCTAAACTATATGAACACTGTGCAAATGACTTCAAAGCAGCACACAGGAAAAGGAACTTGACTTTCTGGTTAGGTGTCAAGACAAGATCCTAAAGGCATAAAGATGACAATCTGAAGTAAAGTAAATATCCTAAGATTATAGACAAAACGGAGAAAGAAGCCTATTACTCTTCGTTCTCTCTTACTTTCACACGACTCTTTCTGGGTCATAGAACACATTGGAGAACTGGAAGACACATGGATGAGCTGGTGTCTGCATTTTCTTTTTATGGGTCATGTACACTTAATGAAGGTCTTAGGAATCAGCAGTGATCATGTGGTTCTTTTGTGTGTGTGTGTGTGTGTGTGTGTGTGTGTGTGTGTGTGTGTGAAAGAGAGAGAGAGAGAGACCTAATCTAACAGAATGGAGCTGTGATAGAAATAGTAAATAATAAGGATATAAGAGGTTACCCAGGATACCATTAAAAAAATAAGAAGAAAAAAAGGAAGCAGGGAATTTAGACATTAACTAAGTTTTAAATAAAGCACACCCAGCATTCCCACCAGTCCTTGAAATTCTATTTGCCCAGGAAACTTTTTAAGTATACTTTTAGTGTAACTATTCATATGTACATACAAGCAGCTTTGTTCACATCCACATCTACATTAGAGCAGCTGAGAAAATTTCTATCCACTTTGGGGCAGGTCGGGGCTTAAACATCACTGCCTATCATGCATTCCACACTACATATCATATAATAAAACAAAGCAGAAACTGAAGGTAAATACCCAACTCAGTTTCCCAAGATCTAGAGCTTAGAGCTGTGTATAACGACCCCTCCCCCCCATTATTAGAATGGTTACAACTTAACTTTGTTATATAGCTATCAAAATTAATAAACAATATATTTGTTAACGTATATGACTAGAGAATGAAATACAGTTGTCCTGTAAAGCTACAAGATTTATAACTTCCACTCCTAATATAAACACTAAATGTGTTTTATGATGGACATTTCTTTTCGAGGAAAGCACAATGCAACTCCTCAAGACCAACCACTAGTCACTGCCTGAAAGGAGATTGGCTTGTTGGTATTGTGTTCCTGTATGTCTCTTTAAGGTGCTTTAATCTACTCCCATTCCAACATCAAGGTAGGTTGACTGGTAATTATAAACTGCTTCTAGATGTGAGTGAGTCATTAAATAAGTTAGTGATCCCCTGTGATGGATTGAATTTAAGGGCATTAAAACCTGCATGGTGCTAAGCTGTAATCCTCATTCATTCATTGATTGATTTATCAATTGATTCATCCATTGTTCGTTTTACCACCACTATATCCTATTCAGGGTCGCAGTGGGTCTGAGATGTAATCTTATTTATTTATTTCATCTAGGGATATGGAACTGAAACTTTTGAGTAATCAATTTAAGTTAGATTAACCTACTAAAACTAGGCCATCAAAGCTTTCAACCAATAAAAGATTCAGGGCACAAACTCTTGTTTACCTCATATACAAAAAACACAAGCATCATCCTATTATCACGGTCTTCAAGTAACACTCTAAAGGTCAATGATGCAAAATTCCCCTTTGAAAATCTCAATAACAACATTGTATTTACACCAAGCTTAAAGGAGTATGACTCTTAATAAAACCTGGCAGGAGATCTCTGAATTCTAGTAATGATATGGTAGTGGTAGCTGCTTAAAATAGTTTCAGGTAGCAATTGAATACACTACGTGGCCAAAAGTATGTGGACACCTGACCACAGATTGTTGGTCATCCCAATATAAACCATTGGCATTATTTTGGAGTTGTCATCACCTTTTTGCAGCTTTCTGGAAAAGCTTTCCACAAAATTTTAAAGCGTATCTGTGGTAATAACTTTTTTACTAAAGCTTAAGTTCCATGATGTTAGGGTCACAGGAAAATGCTCATCCCAAACTGTTGGTGCAAAAATGGAAGCATATTCATTTGTCATTTTGGCCTACTTATCATCCTTCATGTGTTGTGGACTATAAATAAGGCATTGCAGATGTAACATTAATGAACAGAGACTTCAAACTGTAAATTTAGTATTCTCTAATTTGAAGTGATTTGGCACTAATGATTCTTCAGAAAACAGAAATACAAAATATTTTTTCAGCCTTGGTGTTTGATACTTCAATGATAGTAATCTTGACATTTTTTTAAAAGACCTATTTTTTCGTGTAAACAGTAGACTTGTGTGTGTACTGTTTAAAAAGGCAGAAAATTTGAAATTGTGCTGTTTACTCACAGATTAATTACCTAATAAAATAGCACACTCTCTCTCCCCCAGCGGAGCACTTAAATACAAACCCAATTTTCAAGAGAGTCATATAATTCTAAAAGAAGAAATAAATAAAACTAGCTGTGTAGCAAATGCTTCCCTCTCTTCTTAAAGGGGTCTTAGGCATCTTTAATTCAATAAATCCCCATAACTTCTATTCAACGTGCTATATTACAGAACCGCATATAGATCACTGCATTGAAAGCAGCAAAACTCTGTTTTCTTGGTTAAAAAGGGACAGAAAATTAGGGGTGAATACAGAAATACGTGAAGGCCAGCATCAGTGATAGGTGCCCTATTTAAAGCACATAGCACACACACAAACCTACTGCAAATAGCTTTTCTCTAATTGTCATTTCTTGTCTAATCAGTCAGTTATGTGGCAGAAGTGCAAAACAGAAATGCAAAATGTGATTGGAATAACTTTACATGTAACATGGCTTTTTAATGCTAGATATAGTGTTTTTTTGTATTTCAGAAGCTGACCTGCTGGAATTTTAAGGCAAAAGAGTCTTAAAAATGTGGCAGAAAGCTGCAAAACATCCAGGAAACGGCAATTATGCACACGGAAGCACTTTCAAATCTAACAAAATGACCTTTTTACCACTGTGGTGAGCAGAGAAAAGTAGAGATAAGACCACATTGGGTTCTCCTTCTGTTACTCAAGAGTAGGAAGGCTACAGTAGGCACAAGCACACAGAAACTGGACAGTTGAATATTATTAAAACTGTGTCTGGTCTAATGATTCTCAATTTCTGCTGTGACATCATACACAGGAAAAAACTGTCTTTGTCGTATTTCAGCCAGTGACTACTAGAAATTACATCACTGGTTTGATAAGACGGTTATATAGAAGGTTATTTTGGTTAAAATTAAAAAGATACCTGAGCAGAAGGGCATTGGTGCACTCCAATCACCATTGAGCTGGCAGGTTCGTGAGGATTCGCCCTTCAGCTGCCGGCCACCTGTACAAGAGTAACGCACAGTGGAGCCAAACGTAAACTTGTCTCCACTTAGAATTCCATTCGGAGGTGATCCGGGGTGTCCACAATTTACCACTGTTAAAATAACAAACACACAAAAATGATTATTAATAAGTAAACATAAAACCACAGTAAACAAGGATGTTCCTAAGATAACAGCCTATTGGTAGTTAAATTGGTAGTTAAATTGGTAGTTTTCCATGAGTGTTGCTATAATTATAAAAAAGATTTTTTCTTCTTTGTATATAAAATGTTTGGGAATAATGTAATTAAACGTAATTGTAAAATGATAAAAATGTTACACAGATTTATTGCTGCACTGTCTGTACCTGCATTATGTTCCTTCTTCCGCATTGACTATGTAATCTGCTTTCAGAACATGACCTGAATGCAGACTGAGCAGACTGAGCTAGATTTACAAGGTGTGGATGACAATCACGTTTGGATTAGTGAGCCCCCTCGCTGCAGAGCATATATTAAAGCCAGAGAGAAATCAGAACCCTGTGCTTATATTACACAGACACACACACACCTCTGAATGAACATAAACAAAAATGTGAGTGGTGCCCTGCCTCAGATTAAAAGGGTTTGCGATTGAGCCTCACAGAAGAAGAAGACGACATAAAAGAATAGGTTTGACAGCAGGTAGTCTTGTCGAGGCAGAACATGAGCCAAAGTTGCATTTTCTTTGCAGCTGTCACCAGAAGCGCCTCAGTGAGCCGAAGAGTGCAAGAGAATGTTTGGCGTTTCATGGGATGTGCACCCAATAAGCCAGGATCAGCCATGAACCTGGCATCACTAATTAGTCTGCCTACAAAAGCGTGTGTTCCACCTGTCCCTCAATTAATGCACTGATCTAAAGCAGCGGGAGAGGGTCACTCAACTGTTTCCGCCTCCATTACAGGAATGAGACGCTAATTAACAGTGCAATGCTCGCTGCCAAGTTTTGGAGTTGAAGACATCAGCAACTTACCAATGCATTCGGGAAGAGGCTTGTCCCATTGGCCGGTGGGCTGGCAGGTGAGGACAGAGGAGCCAAACAGGTAGTAGCCTGGGTTACAGTCATAAAAAACCACAGTACCAAAGGTGAAGTTGCCGTGTTCGATCTTGCTCTGCCTGATGGAGTTGGCTGGGATCCCAGGATCAGAGCAATTGAGCACTGAACACACAGAAGGAGGAAAGAGGAAGGGAAGGAAAGAAAAGATAGAGCGAGAGGTGCATATGTTATTTGGGCAAGTGTCTTTAACCTAGAAAGAGTGGTGCAATATCTTTATTGTGGAGCAGGCTATTTTACTCATTAATGAAACAGGTACCACCACTATGACACCCAGTGGATATTATATATATTATATATACTTGGTATTAATCAAATTATTCTTTCATTGTGGTCATTCAAACCACTTAACCTTTAAAAATGACTTGCCGTTCCAGTGCTTTATCTGGCAGGTAACCATGTAAATGGCCACACTGTCCAGTGGTGCAGGGAATTGCATGCCCTACATGTTCAATCTAGATAATTCCACTATTTAAGTATTCTGTGCTAGATTGTAGATAATGTGACTAATCTATTAACGAAATGAACTTCCCATGAATAGTATATCAACCACTGACCTGATTCATCTGCCATGTTCAAATTCTTGCACATTATTATTAAGAGACCTTTATTCTTTATTATGGTATGTACTTTAAAGTGCAACAGATAATTCTCATGCAGGTGCACGTCCATGCAAACACAACCACTATAACTCATGCTGTGTCAATCCTTACTTGAAGCAGAACTTACTGGCATCTTTCAGATAACAAACACAGTCAGACAAATACTGCCACTCGAACCACAATGTACAGTGCTGCAATGGCAATGTTCATATTCAAACTTCTCAAAGCCATGGTGGGCTGCCTTCGACACAATCCACAGCAACAAAAGCTACAGTTTCTTACCCAGAGTGCACGAGAGATCAATCAAAGTTCCGTGTGAATAAAAGACTTAACTTTTCTCCCCACCTTTACATGTTGGTGGTGGCTGGCTCCACTGCCGGTTGGCCTGGCATTGAGCCCGTCCTGGGCCCTCCATCACATAGCCAGTGTTGCAGGAGAAGCTCACCACATCATTCAGGTTAAAGCCGTTTCCTATGGTACGTCCGTAGATGGGGCTGCCTGGGTGCCCACAGCTGATGGCTGGAGAAGAAAGCAGCTGTTGTATTATGGAATAAATACAGCATTACTACAGACCAACATGTACAGTATTATAAACAGGATCAGGCTTCACCTAAGCTACTAAGGTAAAGGTCAAATCAGGGCGGCAGATTGGCGGGTAGCACTGTCGCCTCACAGCAAGAAGGTCATTGGGTTCAATTTCCAGGTGATGCAATCCAGGTCCTTTCTGTGTGGAGTTTGTGTTCTCCCCGTGTCTGTGTGGGTCTCCTCTGGGTGCTCGGGTTTCCTCCCACAATCCAAAGTCATGCTAATTGTAAATACTAAAGTCCCTCTAGGTATGAGTGTGTGATTGTGTGTTTGCCCTATGAAGGACTGCCAACCTGTCGAGCCGTTTTCTGCTTTTGGGACCCACCGACAATGAATTAATAAAGTTAACATGACATGCCTATCTGCAGAGAGGCATATTAATGCCATACTAAACATGGGTAACTGCAGCATATCTTTAACGGATTTTGTAATTGTAACCCCATATTTCTTTGTGTATAGCTAAACACTAGAGACAATTTCTGCATTGTGCCATTCCAAGTCATGCCAAGCCAAAGACATTGCATTTATTTTGTCATCAACTACCTCTGTGGTACTGTATTGAGTTCTAAGACTGGCTTATTTAGATTTCTGCTACCTAGACAGCAAAGCCACTGATGGCTATGGTACCGTTGTACAACTGAAGATCCCTGAATCCGCAATTATTGTGATTACTAGTTTGTTTTGTAGACTTGTCAAATAATTAATTTTAGAGTACAAATGAGTTTACCACAAGGAGTACATACAAAATGGCCATTCTGTGCACATCAAATCAATTTTTTGTCTTTCAGCACCAATGTTTAACTAAGCCTATAAAATGCTAAAGTACTACTTACAGTTTAAAAAGAAACTGCTCCATGCTTGAGAGTTTCCCAATACAAATGCATATCTTTAAATGTGTATGAGCAAATATGCCTTCATCATTGTCTATTTTCTTGCAAATGGGGCAAATCATTTTTTGTGCTTAGCTACAGGCAGTTTTTGAATGACGCTGAACCATGGTTAACTGCTAGGCGGGTGTAAATATGCTGTTTGTGCATACTTTAGATTTAGATTTTGTACCATGCCTTGAGGCAATACGTTATTTTAATGTAAAGATTGTTTTGACTTTTTTGACTCTCATTAACCTCATATTCTTTGTGCATATAATGTGAACATTCAAAATACATTCAATTTAAGTTCAAAACCATTAACACTGCATTGCAAGGAACACATTTAGCTGAAAGATGAACTTTTTCTGTTGGGAGTACATTTTTAGTTACATTTTTTAAGATTCTTTGGGCCTTTTATGCATTTAAGGATCTAATTCTTTTCCCAGTTTTATTCTACAAAATGCAAATAACACGCATAGTAATAGGTAAGTAAACTGGAATTTGATAAGTGTGTTTGAAAATATTCAGGAGTGCAGACTTATGACAGAGCACAGCTGAAATAATGATTTTGCTTATTTATTTAATTCACCATGGTGTCTCATTATAGCTTAGTATATGTTTTTCTGCGCATGACTAAAATTATAAGATCAATACAATTAACATGCATTAAAATGCCAAATTTTCTAAGCAACTACGTGTTAAATTAGACAGCTCTTATCTACATGTATGTTATGCTACACATAAACATTAGACTTGTCAACTAGCAATGGTTATATCTAAATCTTGTATTGTTTAATATCGCTGAAGAGGATCCAATATTGTGCGAGAGTGGATTCTCCTATTCCTCATTTCATGTATGGGGTTTTAATTTATTTTTTGAAAGCTAAAGCATGCTCTTTTCCTCATCAGGCCTTTCTACTGCTCTCATAATCAACCACAGTTCATTTGCATAATTACAGAAGTAATTTGTTTCTCTTAGCACGAAGGCAATTTTCCCTTCATTTGAGTACCTTTCATGGCCCCAAATTTCAAACATCACATCACTGTTTCATAAAATAGTAGAAAACTCCCTCCTCCTCAGTCCCATTCCCTTTTTTAATTGTGCCTTGCCTTTTCACTTTCTTCAAACTTACTGATAATGATTATTTTTTTTCTGTGTGCAGTGTACTGACAACATAGGCAGGGCTAGTATGTCAACTACAATATGTAAGCAAAGGGAAAGGTTCAACTTCTAAACAGCAGCAGCAGTGTTAAAAGGTCAGAGAAGGAACCCCTGCTGAATGTAAGCAGTGTTTTTTCTACCTGCCAAAATTGAAATACATGCACTAATTTGTGATTTTGTCTATGAACTGTATTTGAAAACTTAGTATTGTAAAGCTGTGCCACATCTCAATATGTATAGTTGAAGGAAAAGGTCTATAGCAATATAAATTAATATTCATTCATTCATTGTCTGTTTTACCACTGCTTTATCCTATCAAGGGTCACAGTGATTACAATTCACTGGGCAAAGGTAGCTTTCAGCTTAAAAAAAAAAAAGAATTTATTTCATTTCAAATTAACAATGAACAGCTGTTTTGTTCAGCCCTTGGCTTAAACGGTGCAGTAAAACATCATCAAAATGCGAATATGAGACGAATTTGCATTTGTGTCAAATAATCTTCACTTCAAAAGCGTTCACATGTATCTGTGTTTAGCTGGATTTTTCAACTGTTTTACTTTTAAACTTGTGTTATAGCTCAGGGTGCTGAGAAATGGTGCGAATCAGCTTTTCTGAGAGTCTAAAATGCTTATCGTTTAAAAAAAAGCAGCTTAACGTACATGAATGTATTAAAAGAACGACACAGGAACACTAAACTTCTCTTAATTATTACTGCTCATAAGTTAGCCAGTGCAAAAGCTATTTTGCCTCTTCTCATGTGAATGTGTCTTTACTGAACGGAATACGGTATTCCAAGATCAAGCATCTCCACGATTAAGAAGCATAGGGAAACAATAAAGAAGTAAAGATAAAGTGCGGGTTTTACTAATTTTTAACTGTTTTCAATTGTATTTCAGTATTTTCATATTATATTTGTCAGTTTATAAGTGTTAAAAACAATCCCATTATTTTACATTAGCCTAAAACATATGTGGCTCCACAGGACCATGGAACGCATTGCCAGCTTTCCCATACATCCTTATAGGAAAAAATATCTTGAAACTCATCACCTCTTAAACTCAAAGCCAGTCCCAGAACCAATTGCTGTTGAGTTTCAAGGTACCACTGTAGTAATTATTTATTAGGATTTTAACATCCTGTTCTACACTTTCATGAAAAGTAAATTTGTTTGTGTGTTTTCAGTTTAAAGAAAGTTTGTATATTATTAATCATCTAATAAAGAGCATGGCAAATGTTATGAATGCCCAATGCAGAAATCCATGTAGTTTCAAAAATTTCAATCATAGTCCTTTTTTTGCAACTGTAAAAAAATACAGTTTGAAGTTAGCTTATTGTAATATGTATACAAGTTGTGCAATTTTGCACCAACTTTCAAAATATTTATTTTTTATCATTGTCCATTAATAATACACAGCAAGTTTGAATAGACTAGTCCTCAGCATTAATGCTCTGCCTGTGCATAATGACTCAACATGCTCATTCAAGCTCATTTTCATCTCAGCTTTCCGACAGCAAATACACTCCCTCACAGTTACAATGGATTTGCTCTGAACACTTTAAGATAAATGACGTGGGCTCGTTGTGCCACTCTGTTCTGAAAGCTAAAATAATTCATTAATTAAAACACCCTTTGAGATAGAGGAGGCTCTTGTATTTCCAGAGTATTGGATTTTTTAAATGCCACATAATAAAGCACTTGTTGAAGCACTTGCCCCCAGTCAGCCATGATACCATGATGTGATTTTTTTGTTTGTAAATTTTTTTTGCTGTTGTACAGTTTAAAGCAGTGACAGCTCATCAACTTCCATGCCTCTAACAAAAATATTAGATTTAACTCCACTCTCCACTCTACCTTGACTGATGCAAAGTAAAATTCAATATAAAATAAATGTTCTTAAAGGTGACATTGAGACAACCCAAAAGTTTTTTGTGAATCTGTACTAAGCAAGATTGTTGTATTGTAGTGTCAAAGCTGTTTGTTTTAACATAGAGGATGTTAATAAGTTTAAGCAAACGGCATACTGATGGTAGCCAATTTAGCCTACAGTTGTTCATCCTGCCCAGTGATGTTACCTCAGCGTGAGATACATTAACTCTAAATGCTAGTTTTATATTGTATTATTAGTTAAGCCTGTAATAATAACATTTTTTAAGATTAAACCCTGTGTAAAATTAAACTCAAGTTATTTAGCTCAGCAAAGTATCTATAGTGCATTTTATATCTTACACGAAAAACAACAGACTAGCCCCTTGTAATGCAATTCAGCTTGTAATCTTGTCAATCCATTTTATTCTGGGTCTTCTTAGTTTTCTGAGTCTTCTACAAGTCCTGCCATAACACTGCCTTCAATGTTGTCATGTGGGTGCCCCATCATATGTCCAAAGTAACATAACTTGCTGGACCTTATGTGATTCAGTAGCTCATTTTTTGTTCTGGCAGTCTTGCTCAGAGGTCATGATCTTCCTCTATGAGATTTTCAGCAGTTTTCTGATATACCTGTTTCTAAAAGCCTGAATGCTTCTTTAGTGTCCAGGCTTCACCATTGCTTTCACTAATCAAAGCTTGGTGATGGTGCAAAGGCAAAGTAAATAGTTTTTCTCTATCCTTGCCAATTTCACCATTGTCACCATGCCCATTGTCATTCTTGACTTAACAGGACCAGCAAATGCTGCAGTATTATTGCCCCTACTTCTCAAATATAAGAAGTCAACTTGTTCTAATCTTTTATTTTCCACCTTAATCTTCTTGGGTTAAAATCACTTTCGTTTTTGCAGCATTTATCAGCATTTTATATTCTGTTCCTGCCTTTTAATTTTTTTTTAGGACTAACTATATTAAGGAAAAACACACATTGCCTCTCACTTATCATTTATATCCTGTGTCATACTTTTTGGATCTTACAGCTGAAGAAAGCATATACAACACAGAGCACCCAAAGAGGAATAAAAACCAGCACACACTTACGAATGCAAATGGGTAGCTGTCCAGACCAGTTGTGGTCCTGCTGGCAGATGCGCACAGAGGAACCAATGAGCCGGAAGCCTGGGGCGCATTGGTATACCACAGTGTCCCTGTAGCCAAAATTCTCTCCGATTACTTGACCGTTCACAATCTGCTCAGGCAGCCCACAGTGCCCCGCTAGTGGGAGAAAGCATGACAAAAAGAGCGGTTTAAAAAGAAAGAAGACTGAGATGCTGTTTAATTAAACAGGAACATTTGATGGGCCTGGGTCTGCACATCTGAGGAAACAGAAACTACAATATTAACGTTATACACTTTAAAAGGCAAAAACATGTCAGAAACATTTAAAGAGATGGAAAAAGGATAGACAATTCTAACAGACACATTCTAACAGATCCCCTAGTGGAAAATTAAATAAACAAACTTGAAAATGATTTACTGGTTAAAAAGTTGTACTTATTAAAGTTATCAAAACATTTTCAGTATTTGTCTAGCCCCTTTCAAAGTAACAATGGATGGTTTAAGGCTATCAAAGTCAGTGATAATGACTAAATTATGCTTTTGGTATGCTAAAGGACACATACTATATCTTGGCACATATTCAAATCAATTTTAGTGACAAATAAAATGAAACTTTGAGACATTTTAAAGTGCCTATAAAAATATCAACCCATTTTAACATTTTTAATTAATTTTTTGTCATAGAGGGGGTTTCCACATGGTGATCCAGCAGGTAAAGCATGGATCCTGAAGATCTGGAATTGATCCTTGCATTCTTTAGCTGTCTGTGACAATGAACATGTTGTGGTTATCCAAGTATTCAGGTTTCCTCTTACCCTTTTAAAAACATACAGAAGTAGAATTTTATATTCTAAAATCCTGTTTGTGGGTGAAAAGGTTTGGAGAAGGTATTTCCCTGTTCTAGCAGATCCAGGCCAACTAGTCTGATGAGGAATAATAAACAGAAATTCACACAGAGTCTCCTTCCAGAAGAGTGGAGGCTGTTAAAGCCACAAAGTGGGGGTGGGATGTCTAAGCAACTCTATTTTAATCACAAGCTTTCAGAATGAGATGCAACATAATCCTCAGGAATTTACCAACTGTAGGTGATTTATTATTTATTTTAACTATAGCATTACCCTTGAGTCAGATAATACTTTACTCATTACATGGTATAGATCTGGTTGCCTAGCTACAAGTTCAGGTTAGTAATTTGTGGCCCAAATAACCTGGCAGAACTTAAATAATCATTCAGAAGACTTGGACAAATATGTCAATGAAGCAAAATAAATAGTAACTGTAATAACTGTAATAACTGCCTCAACAAAGTCCAAGTACTAAACAAAAGGAAATCAATACTTAATTGATGACATGACAGATTTGTAAATAGATAGTAAGATTTATATAAATACCAAGCTGTGGGAATCATTTATGTGACAAATCATTTTATAAACTTTTAAGAAAAAGTTTGCATCTAAATACTTTAAGGCTCTATAGCAGTGAAATAACAGTGGACTTTTCTACCTAGACATCGTGTCTCTGTTCCGCTCCACAGGCCAGACGACAGGCACTCCCTTACAGTGGAGCCCACCAGCATGAAGCCAGCATCACATGTAAAGATAGCAGTGGCCCCAAAAGTGGTCTGTGTTCCAATTTTCTTCTCATTGGCAGGTGTGGAAAGGTCCCCACAGGAGATAACTACGAAGGAAGGACAGCACAGGGAAAGAGAGAGGTGTTAAACACAAAAGGTTACACATTTGAACACCAGCTGAGCCAAGTCTGAATAGACCACTTTAACTCTGAACGGCAATGCAGTTTAATATACAGTTGATGAAACAGTCTGATTTCTTTTTCAAATTTTTTTTCATTATTTATTTATAATATGTGGTCTGGTAATTCAATTCTAAACAATACACAAAGACATTCATGCTGAATAAATGACACAAAAGCTGCACTTTTCATGTCTTTACTGAACCCATCAATAAATTATTCACAGACTGGAAAAGGAAAACAAACCCTTGTCGTTAGTAAGTGGTAGAACCTCTATCTTCTGATGATGAATTCCTACTATAACGTTCTCCTGTAGAATTATTTAGTAGAATTTTAAATTCATTACCTTTTGATTATACAAGCTTGAAAGAGAGAAAACTGAGAAAACCCTGAGAAAACAAGAACAAAAAGAGCCCAAACCATGGTGTTCCCTTTACCATGCTTCACAGTTGAGGTAAGGATTTGGTGGTGGAATATAGTTCTTGATTTCCAAATAATATTTAAGTGTTCTCTCATCCAGTCAAAGAACATTGTTACATAAGAGGTGTGGAACTCTCAGGTGATCTTTTGCGACTGTGTGGTGTGGTGTGCAACAATTGGTTTTGAAAAGTGGTTTTCACATCACTGTGGGTGACATCATTTTGTCCATTGTGGAGACTTCTATAAATAAACTCCTCATGTGTATTTTTAATATCTCTACTGTCATCGTATTAATTGGAATACCTGGCTGTTGGAGAAGACCCAGAGGTTCACATATAAAATTAAGATATTTTAATGCATTTTCATTGTCGTATAAACCTGTTTCCAAAGACAAACAATACTTATGTGCAACATAGATCGGAATTGCAAAAGTAATGAAAAAATTATATTTTGTGTTTAACTAGCTAGAATAGTTAAGTACAGCATTAAAAAATTCACCAAAAAGTACTACATTAAAAAATTCTCGAGAAAAGATCATCTCTACGGAAAAGAGTAATGTTTTTGCATATTTGTCACACTGATTTCAAATCATTAAACAAATCATGGTATTACACAAAGAACATTTTAAATAGACATTATACAACACTTATATTTGTGAAAAAATGTGCCTATTAAATTTACTGACTGGCTGCACCATTTAAAGCAGCAATGACTGCAACTAATCACTTGGTTTTCCACCTCTTTGTGGAGGAAATATTTGCCCGCTCTTCTTTGCTGAACTAGTTAAAGTTAGAAACACTGCTGGGTTTATGGGCATGAACTTAATGTTAAGCTTTAAGTAAACCCACTGATGAAGCTACTAAAACTACTGTAATCTTGTCTTTCCACATACTTATGAAAATGTTTTGCATTTTGTTTCATAGTCTTGCTTTAGCTTAAGTACTGACTCTTGTTCATCTGATCTTTGAATAAAGAGTGGGATTTACTGTTCCTTTCAATAACAGTAGGATCATCCAAAGCAAATCATGTCCACAGTATTACATTATCACAGCTATGACTAACTGTTGGTAGAACATTCTTTCTACAACAAGATGTATTTGCTTTACACTAGACATAATGAACCCCTTGCTGAGATCCTTCTTTAACAAACACAGTGAGACAAAAAAACTTCCAATTTTGCTTGTCATTCAAATACCTATTGTCTCATTTTAACTACATTTGAAAGTAATATCTTTTATAGTGGTTTGATGCAGTTCTGGAGCCATAGAAATGGCTTTTCCACACATTTTAATCTAATGTTAGATTGTGATTGTGTTAAAAGTTAAAGGTGACTTTGGTGGTAAGTGAGAAGTAAGATTTATTTTCAAAAGGGGTGCCAGAAATCCAAGCCAAGTTGTGATCAATTAGTGAAATTAGCTTGCCAATTGAATTTGCTGAACTGGTTGTTTAAAAAAACAACTTTGTTCTTTAAATATTTTTTTTCTTTCATTATTATATTTACCACGACTTTATCCTGGTCAGGGTCTCAGTTTCCCCAGAACGACTGACACAATGCAATAGCACACCCCTGACAGGTTGCCAATCCATCCAGAAGCCTCAGCCACCCCTCCCCTCAGACTTAGCCAATCATTTGTAGGCACCAAACTGGCCGATAGCACCTCTTGAGATTCAAACCCTGTATCCCAGCCATAGTGGGTTGGCATAATTTACCACTATGCCATCTGAGAACCTAAATAAAATTATGTTTAACAAAATGTGTCTTTATTAATTAATATTTAATGTTTGCACAACTTTTTGTTTCCTGATTCCTGATCTGAAATTTTGTGTGACAAATATGCAATAACAACATTTTCCTTACAACTGCAGCTAGCAAGAGTTTGTGATGGATTCTTACTCTGACAATGTGGTCTTTCGTTCCTCCAGCTCCATGCTCCATTGGCCATACACTGGATGTGGGCAGGGCCCAGACGGTAATAGCCAGGGTCACAGGTAAAGATGATTTTTGTCCTGTATTCATAATGTGAACCATTAACGATTCGCCACCTCCCATGCTCCAGAGAAAATGACCCAATGCTAGGGCAAACAACAACTGCGCACACACACACACACACACACACACACACACACATTAGAAATATGAAGCCAAATGCTAAATCTGACAAACATAATTAATGACAATCTGTTCTAAATTTAAAATAAATTATGATAAATGATGGTAACTTCTGTATTTAAAGACCTTTCTGGTGGAAATATGTTATTGGGTCCGTAATTTTCCCAGAAACATTGTGCTCAGAAGAGGAACACACCTTGGTGAGAGCACCAGTCCCCTACCCACTCAATCACTAAGAGAAGGATTAAGAGTAGCCACTTCACCTTTCGTATATGTGGTAGGTGAAAGTACACCAATGTACTCTAGGGGTATTTTGCAGAGGGAAAAAAAGAAACTTTTAACAGGCTGCACTGACAAGGGTCCTCAAGAGCCTGAATCTGTATGAGAACAATACCACCTGCTACACCACTGTGCCACCTCTTTCCTATTTATGCTTATGAACATTTACCCTGTCGATATTTGTCCTTTAACAGAAGCAGTGAAAACAATAACAAAAAGGGCCTGGAAAGATTCTTACTAAACGTGTTTTATGAACTGCTATAAGAAAATTGACCACAGTGAAGAAATAGCCCATCATTTTGCACCCTACTGAATCTGCCTGTATCATCAGCCCCCACTGCCCTCCATTAAGGCTTTAACCATAACACATTCAAACGCTATTTCCCACATTTCAAAAAAACTGCAACCCCATTTTGTACCATTTTGTAATGTGGCCACAGCATCTGAGCCCAAGCTTTAAAGGGTAATAACTTAATGTTCTGGCACTAAGAACATAATCAGCTCATAAATAAAGCAGAAGTGAAGCTGCTGTTCTGTGGCTCTGTGTGTGTATATGTTTGGTGTGTGTGTGTGTGTGTGTCTAGAGCTCTTAAATGGGCATTAGCATACTCTTGGGTATGTGTGAAGAAAAGCTAGGTACCAGAGCAGCGAGGGATCTTGTTGTGATTGCTCCAGGTGCCATCAGTCTGGCACACGGCGCTGGTCAGTTCTTTGGAGGAAAGTCTGTAGCCGTCGTTACAGAAGTAGGTCACGCGTGTTTCAACTGAGTAATCCACAGCCAGCACACCCCCATTTATAGGCGCCTTAGGCACTCCACAGGACACAGCTATGAGGAAGGAAAAACAGAGGGTTTAAACACTTAGCACTTACTAAAATCTGCACATGGTGCTCCAAAGTTGATATCATAATTTTTAACAGATAAAAACTTAAAAGTAGCACTATATACATATTTTTTTTTTTTCCATTGTTAAATTCTTAGTTTTGTCTGAAATGTGAAGGGCATTTAAAAGTCATTCAGATTTTTTAACTACAACGAAATCAGTTTTCATTAGTTCCATTTTTCATCATAACATGACTAAAAACAATGGTTTTGCTGAAAACCCTGATTTCCAGGACTTTATATTACACCATTGCACCAACAAATCATAGAAAATCCCACATTCAAAAAAAAAAAGAAAAAAAAGGCTGATTATTTATATAAAAATACAAACCCTATTTTCAGTGGAAAAAAATTAATAACATGAATTAAAAAGATAATTTTTTATGTTATTTTTTTTTTAAAGGTTTATTTTACAAACCAATGTAAAAGACTTCCAATGTTTTACACATGTAGTATTTGATACCTTTAACACACTCAAATGTTGTGACAGAGGCCTGTTTACCCCTGTGTTCCATCACCTTTCCTATTAATGAGGCTTTTTAATGGTTTGGCAACTAAGAACAATATTTGATGCAGCTTTGCAAATGGAATTTTTGTCCATTCTTGCTTGATATGAGACTTTAGCTACTCATCAGTCTGTGCTTGCCATTGTCTTATTCTCCTCTTTATGTGCATCATACATTTTCAATAGGAGACTGCAGACAGGCCAGTCAAGCACACACACTCAGTGTCTACAAGGCCACTCTGTTGTAGCACATACAGAATAAGGCCTGCTATCATCTTGCTGGAATAACCATGGACTTCCTGGGAAAAGATGTCACCTTGAGGGCAGCATGCGTCTCTATAGAATCCCAATATACACACCTTTGCATCAATGATAGCTTTACACATATGCAAGCCACACATGCTGTTGACACCCATACCATGATAGATAATGGCATTTACATCATTTACTAATAACAGTCTGGGCAGTCCTAAGTATGAAGAACTCCATGTCCGTTTTTCCTAAAAACAAGCTGAAATGTGAAGAGTTTCAGGTTGCATTTCTTGATGCTGTGGTGGACCATGTTAAGTGACAATCGTTTTTTCTCCCGAGACCAAATGGGTATAGTTATTATAGTAGAATGCTGGTTTCTCATGCAATTCCATCTGAGAGGTCAATTCACTTTTCAAAGGTCATTCACATTTAACAGTGGTGTATGAATTAGCCTTACAATGACTGAGATTTCCAGATTCCATGAATCTTTTCATAATATTATGTATGGTAAATGGAATAACACTTAAATTATATGCTATCTTGCATTAAATAATGTTCTTTTTTTAACTGAATAACAGTTCTCTAATGAAGTTTGGTACAAAGACTAAGCCTTTGGCAGATCCTCCTTTTATACCTTATCATGACACCCTCACCTGTTACCAATTTACCTGCTAAATGTGAAATGTTTCGAAACACTGTATCTTCAATATTCTATCAACTTTTTAATCTTTTTTGCTATCTGTACCAACTTTGAGTGTGTTGCAGGCATCAAATTGTAAATGTGTCTATATTTACAAATTACAATAAAGTTAATCAGTTAATCAGCTATAAGAAAAAGGAAAAAAAACATTTTTTTTTATTTTTAACAAATGTACTTAACAAAAGTAAAATGATTCCTATTTCCAGCTTAATGCAAAACATTCACTCTTATTAAAAACAAATATAGCAGTGATTCAGATGTCATGCAGTCACTTTTTAATGTGTGCAATGGTCTGATTTGCAGATGCACAATAGCCTTTGCAAAAGGTCAATACATAGATTAAAGAAGTAAACAGAAGAAAAAAGCATACACAAAAATGCATTTATAAATCTTAGAGCAGCCTGAAAGTCTACAAGACCATGATTTGATCAGTTTCATTTATTGTGCTGCTGTCTGGGCCTCATCAGGTCTACAAGCAAATGAAAATTCTTATCTTGACTGCTGCCCGCTTCTCCTTTTATACACCTGCCACTGAAACATAAAGGGCATCAACTCACCGTAGGTTTTTTTAACTTCTGAATATGAAGTGTGTTCTAAGCATGGACTCAGACACAAAGCATTAATTAACTGATAATTTCATCCCACTATCGTTTTCCACATTTGAAACACAAATCAAAGATAACACTCCTTCTCTCACATGGACCATCACACTTTGATAAAGATGAAAGATGAAGCCTTTTTGCTTTGCGTTAGGACACCACAGACCGCCGAAGTGCCTGAAACACTTCAGAAGTTTACAGAGTCATTTAAGTGTCACTCTGCGTTGGATGTTAGCGCTGCAGAAGCCATAGTCTCCAATGGCTTGGGGCAAACGCTGTCACATTAGCATGTGGAGGGAGGCGGCCAAGAGTGCACTGATTCAGAAACTATTTACACTTACTCTGTTTTTCACTGCACATGGGGCTGGATCTGAGTAGATAGGTGGTGCAGTATAAATGACACAGATGGAGAAAGAGCACTCTGCAGATTAGTCAGTAATGTGACAGATCAAACAGATCATAAATAAACAACAACAGTGAGAAAGCAGCATGACTAATTACTGCATCTGTATTCCTGACCATAAAAGCTTGTTAGTGCAGCTGATCTCTGGACGGTGGCAACTTACTGAATTACTACTTGGCATTGTACAGCAGAAGAGGCTGGTTGATAAGCCATAGATACAATTTCCCAGGGTATTTAGATTTACTGGCAATTTGCATTACTGACAGAACCATTACTAAGGTGTGAGAAAATGCTTTTGTGCTGCTAATATATTCATTTAGACCTGACTCTCCACTGCTGTGCAGTGATTTTATCCACTCCTTTAGTAGTTATTTATATTACAAATTTGGTTATATATTATATGATCAAAGGAAAGATAGCAACCATCCAATAATTGCATTTTAGCCCCATGCGCTGCTAACAGGTGAATGAACACAATTATACAAAACAAATGATATGCTTCTAACTTTGTGGCAAAAGTTTGACAAAGGCCCTTTTCTCTAACAGCATGGCTATGAAGCCATAAAGACATAGCTTGATGAAATTGGTGTGAAAGCCTTGGACACAAAAGTCTGACTAAATGGACACAAACTACCATAGACACAACCCAAAAACTTGTTCAAAGTAATAGAACATAAAATGATAAAGATCAGCTGTATTAAAATGTAAAAAATATAAATTCATTAATTCACTGTCAGTTCTACCAATGCTTTTTCTATTCAGAGTTGTGGTGAGTCAATTTTCTTGGGTGAAAGGCAGGAAACACCCTGGGCAGGTTGCCAGTCTAATACAGGGCACACAACACACTCATACCTGGGGGGACTTTAGTATCTTCAATTAACCTGACTGCATGTCTTTGGACTGTGGAAGGAAACCAGAGCTCCCAGAGGAAACCCACACAGAGACAGGGAAAACATGCAGACTCCACACAGAAAGAACCTGGACTGCTCCACCTGGGAATCAAACCCTGGACCTTCTTGCTGTGAGGCGACAGTGCTACCAAGCCACCAAGCAGATCATTGTTCCTCGGGCAATGTATAACATAGAATGTCATCTAACTACATTACATGGCCTCCTAATTAATTTTAATTAATTACTAAAAAATCCATACAACTTAAAACCCACAGCCAAGTGATCTGGGTGTAGCATCTTGGATGTACTTTAAAAGAACGATGACCTATAACCCAACAAAGCTGGTTTTGGCATAGCCACATTTGAAAAACATGAAACTTTTGGAATGCCCCTCCTTGAGTCCTGACTACACCGTTCCAATAATATAGAAAATAACAGTTGCAGAAATTTGAAACCAACTGTAACCCTATTTATGTTAAATTAACATATTTGTCACATACAAGCAAGCACATAGTGTCAATAACGAAAAGCACTAGTATGACCAAACTGCCACACCACTAGTCTCCTGTGGACAAACATAGACCTACTGAACATGGTTGAGTAAGAATGTCACAGTCCAGATCCATGAGGGTTTTGGCATTAAAGAACACAAGAATACTGCTTATTGAATAGTTTCTTGCTGTGAGGCAGTGCTACCCACTGTGCCACCGAAAAGAGGGGAGATGGTGGACATTTTAGAAACTAAACTCTTCTACTCAGGTGAAGATTTGTTCTCACCTTTTCCCTCTTTTCCAGTAACGCGTATGATAAGGATTAAAAGCTCATCTTAACTCTACAGTTTGAAGCAAAAAGCATAAACCCAAGTGTTTAATTACCTTTAATAAGATTTATATTGCACTTTCATTCTTTAAAAATACATCAGTATATGTGAAAATATATGTAGACATGATTTAGCAAACATCAAATACATAACTGTTTGACATTGATAACTGCACTTCGTATAAGCAGCTCTTACCCTGGCAGGCAGGTACTGGTGCATCCCAGGTGTAGTAGCCATACGGTGTTCTCCTGCAGACGGCTGTGCTCTTGCCAATAAGGTGATAGCCACGGTCACAGGCCCAACGTACTTGGCTGTTCATATGGCCTCCTGTCTGACTGCTGATGGAGCCATGCAGTGGGGAATCAGGGGTGCTGCAGTAAAGAGCTGCACACACAGACAGACAGAGAGCAAACCCCATCAGCTTCTTAATCACCACCTCAAAGAGACAAGTGTGCTCAGGGCCACCTCAGCATGCCTTCTGCCATATGTTAGGCTGCCCTCACTTCTTTGCTACGTTATGGATGTTATTACAGACAGATAAATATAAATCTGCAATTATAAACCCTGCATGTTCAATGTAAGCAGCTTTTTCAAACAGTGGGCAATCCCACTAAGTTTTTTTTTCCCTGAATCTTTTAATTGACATTTGGATATAATCTCCATGCTATCTAGTTTGCAAAAAAAGTTTGAAATTTTCTTAACCATGAAACAAATGTCACAGGTTAACTTAATTTGAGCATCACTAAAAAATCTGTACGGTAAAATGCACCTAAACGAAGGCATGCTGATGGCACAACCAGGCACCAATATCTAGACATAAGTCTTTCTGCACAGCTTTATTAAAATTCCATGGCTATTAATAATGATAGTACAATGTAATCCAAACTCATTACTTATTAATCTCATCAAAATACTCTAACATCAAAATATCCATTTTTACGCCTTTTTGTCTCTCTTTTGAAGGGCTTGGGTACATCAGTCAAGAGGAAAGAGTTCAGACACCCCCCGAGAGAGAGCCTGTGTAACCTGTCAATTAGGGTTGCCAGAACTTACCCCCTGAGCCAGGCCTAGGTTGGTGTTCGCAGGTGAGCACCTGTTGACTGGGCCAGTCAGATGGCAGGAATGTTGTATATTATTATTTGTAATATTATTATTTTTATATATTAATTAAATAAAACATGGATTTTTGTCTTTATGAGCATTGGATTTTCCAGATCTTTTTGACTTGAACCAATTAATGCTGTCGAAACTCCTGCAGGACAGGACCACAATGAAATGCACCGTGCCATTTCCCAAAAGACAAATGTAACTGGACTGATGTTGGTTTACTAGTACAAAGCTTTTGTATTTTGTTTTAGTTTTAAAACTTTTAATATAAGGAGTATTAAAAGGAATAGCAAAGTGTCAAAAACAGGGTTTGATATGCTATTTTTTTAACTGGTAACTCACAGTAACATATTACAAAATGTATTATTAATAAAAAAAAAACTATATGCAGTTCTTAATTATTCAGACTTTTTCTAATCCATGCAAATAAAGCAAACATATTCCTATGCTGACTTCGATTTTAGAAACAAAGTATTTATTTCACTCATGCAGTGCATCCATTCTCTCTATTGCTGGAACACAACCAAGTACAGTTTTATGAGAACAGAGCAGTCACAAACAAAGGGCTTTGAATATTCTTGAGTATGTTGCTGCAAAGAACATCAACACTCAAGAAAATCCTTTGAACATAGACTCCACATTGAAACATTGGGGGCTTCCTTTGCTTTTAAGACTCATGATAAGTAAGCAGACCATCGTTCATAAAACAACTGATACATCATTTTTTCAAACACCAGTTCAAGGAACATCATTTGACAGATTAATGCATCTTACAAAAGCTCAGTGTTAAAACTGTTCTCTCTTTGTTTAACCTAAATAATCTGTTGCAGTGATCAGACATAAACCTGGCCTGTTGCATTATGGGCTACATATATACATATACAGTGCCATCAGAAAGTATTCACACCCCTTCACTTTTTCCACATTTTGTTACGTTACAGACATGTTCGAAATCCGATTTGAGTATAATTTTCTTTTAAAAAATCTACACGAAATAGCCCATAATGATTAAGTGTAAACATGTTTTCAAACGTTTTTGTAAATCTTTTAAAAATGTAAACATTTAAACATAATAGGTACATAAGTATTCACACCCTTTGCTATGACGCTCAAAATTGAGCTCAGGTGCATCCAGTTTACACTGATCATCCTTGAGATGCTTCTACGTACAACTTGATTGGAGACCACCTGTGGTAAATTTAGTTGATTGAACATAATTTGGAATGGCACACACTTGTCTAAAAAAGGTCTCACAGTTGACAGTGCATATCAGAGCAGAAACCAAGCAATGAAGTCAAAGGAATTGTCTTTAGACCTCAGAGACCAGACTGTGTCAAGGCCCAAATCTGGGGAAAGAGACAAAAAAATTTCGGCAGCATTGAAGGTCCCGAAAAGCACCGTGGTCTTCATTATTCGGAAATGGAAGAAGTTTGGAACCACCAGAACCCTCCGTAGATCTGGCCGACCGACCAAACTGAGTAATCGAGGAAGAAGGGCCTTGGTCAGAGAGGTGACCAAGAACACAATGGTCACTAAGGCAGAGCTCCAGTGTTCCCTTATGGAGATAGGACAACCATCCAGTAGGTCAACCATTGCTAACACACACCACCAATCAGGCCTTCACAGTAGAGTGGCCAGATGGAAGCCACTCCTCACTAAAAGGCACATGGCAGCCCACTTGGAGTTTGCCAAAAAGCACCTTAAGGATTCTCAGACCGGAGGAATCAAAATTCTCTGGTCTGATGAAACCAAAATAGAACTTTTTGGCCTGAACTACAAGCGTCATGTCTGGAGAAAAACAGGCACTGCTCATCGCCTGGCTAACACCATCCCTACTGTCAAGCATGGTGGTGGCAGCATCATGATGTGGGGATGTTTTTCTGTGGCAGGAAATGGGCGACTAGTCCGCATAGAGGGTAAGATGACATCAGCCAAATATAGAGAGATTCTTCAAGAAAACCTGCTCCAGAGTGCTTTGGAACTCAGACTAGGGCAACGATTCATCTTTCAACACGACAATGATCCAAAGCACACAGCCAAGATAACAAAGGAGTGGCTTCAGGAGCAGTCTGTGAATGTCCTTGAGTGGCCCAGCCAGAGCACGGACTTGAATCCAATTGAACATCTCTGGAAAGACCTAAAAATGGCTGTCTACAGACGCTGCCCATCCAACCTGACTGAGCTTGAGAGGATCTGCAGAGAAGAATGGGAGAAAATGCCCAAAAACAGGCGTGCCAAGCTTGTACAGACATATCCAAGAAGACTTGAGGCTGTGATTGCTGCCAAAGGTGCTTCAACAAAATATTAAGCCATGGGTGTAAATACTTATGTACCTATTATGTTTAAATGTTTACATTTTTAATAAATTTACAAACATGTCTGAAAACATGTTTTTACTTTGTCATTATGGGCTATTTCATGTAGATTTTTAAAAAGAAAACTATACTCAAATCGGTTTTCAAATATGTCTGTAATGTAACAAAATGTGGAAAAAGTGAAGGGGTGTGAATACTTTCTGATGGCACTGTATACATATATTTTTAATGAGATGAGTTTAACTGCTAGAGATTTGAGATTTGCTAGAGAACATACATTATTACCCACAATAGCAAAGCCTTAAATGAGAGACTGAACATAGATTAACTGTGATTAACAATTTAGATAGCTGGTTAGCTTGTGAAATATGCTTAAACAATGGAAACAAAACTAGAAAAAAAAAATCTAAATGACAAGTAAAAAAACTATATTCACATAAAATCCAATGAATAAAGCTATACTAAAGCACTGACGGTGGGAATATTTGATAGGAATTTGTAGTGCATAATAGGATCAATAGTTTGTTTCCTTGTAACATCAAAGTAGACAGTTCTGGAATCTTTTTCCAGGTTTTCTCTTTTGCTGTTAATTCATGCCTATTAAGTACATTTATAGGAATTTTATTTCTGGAAACAGACCAGCTAGAAATGTGTACACTCACTGTTATGCTCTATTGGCCCGCTCTGTATACATGACCTTACAACTGCTCAATTTACAAGGATGAAAATATTCACTGATTATGCACATGAAATATCTGGCCAACTGATTAAAAGCTTTACTATTGCACCACTCTGTAGCCCTGAAAAGCATAGTTAGCTTGTGTTGTCACGTTGCATCTGCCCTTGATGTGACTGCACCATGACACTCTGACCTGGCATTGACTACCAGGTCTTAATCATAAAGCAGATCTCAGGGAAGTCATGGAGGTGAGGAAACTATTTTTGTCACAAACAGTAATGAGGATGTGCCTCTCCCTGCTCTATGACTCCCCCTCCAGTCAAAGACTCCACAGGTTGAACTGAAGTTCATCCTGAGAGAGAGGCTTTAATCAGCGGTAGAGCTGGACTGCTGACCGTACTGAACTGAGCATACTCTCCTCAATGAATGTGCTTTCTTTTAAAGGACAGGCAGTGTGAAAGTGATTGGCTTCAGAGTGTTACAAGAGAGGATGAGAGTGTGAAAGAGTGAGGAAGAGAGTTGTAGAAGGATCATAACACTTCAAGGAAGATTTGCTCGAAAGTCTCCTGCATATTTTAACATCTAATGTGACTCTCCTCCAATAAATCTCTAGATTGTCTCTCTGGTGAAGAATAAATGCCTTCTCTCACTATGACCCTCCATGTTATGTGATGCTCTCAGTCAACAGAAATATTCACCACAAAGTATTCCACATAGTATTCAAGTAAAAAGAGGCTGGTATGATTTATTATGAATACATCTCACTGAGGATTTATAGCATATGATATAATTTAAATACAAGAGAATGTTGGAATTGTATATTTTATTTATTTTATCTGACACTATAGTTAACCAAGGTACTGGGCTGAGTGCTGGAACAGTCTAAGGGTTTAAACGGTCATCCAGGAATGTACGCAAATGAACATGCAAACTCTGCACAGAAAAGACTTGGACTGCCCTGCCTGGGGATCAAACCCAGGACCTTCTTGCTGTGAGGCGTCAGTGCTACCCACCGAGCTGCCCCCAACCTAACAAATGCAATTTTCCATATGTGATTGTTTGTAGACATACAACATATATTTAGGTGTAAATATGCTTAACAGTTCTTTACAGCTTGTAATAGTTTCGAAAAGCACATCAGTGATGTCACATCGGTCAGACATGTTTTCACTGACATGACTTGAGGTACCACCAACACTGCTGCTCAGACTATTTGAGAATTGTTATTCTGCCTTCATTTTTTATTTTAAGACAACACCTTTCTAAACAATGAGAACTAATATTTAAATCAATACTTGAGTTGTTAGGATTTACAAAAAAGCAAAAAGCTCATAGTCAAAGTAGATGTGTGCGAGGCATTTGGCACCTAGAGTGTGATTGTGATACCCACTGCTACATTAGAGGGGAAAAGGGATGAAGGTGGAATGTCTTTTCTCACATAAACTGAATATGAATTATTTTCATTATTTCATTGGCTGTGCTTAACAGTGACTTTTACATTATTGTCCAACAGCTATGAAGGTATGAGATAGAAGGTTCTGTATGTTACTAGCATTCTAATAAGCCCGTAAAATAATAAAATAATAAAAGCAAGTAAAATGATCTGTTAATTATAAAACAGAGCAGCCTTTCAGAAGAAAACTAGATTTAATAACATCACAAAGAGATTAGCACCTCGAAATATGATTTTATAATGAACTCTTGTCTCATGTTAACTACATTAAGTAATTCATTAATTACCTCTGTCATTCAACACAAACTTTGTTTTTTCTGTACATAAATGCTAAATATAAATAATGTTTTTGTCTTGAATATGGTCTATAAAATACCTTATCATTTCTGAGAGTGCTGAAGAGTCACTAGGAATATCTATAATTTTGCTTTTGTTGTAGTTTTTAGTTTATGGTGTTTAAAATGCAGAGACACTTTCTACACCCCCCCTTGCACACCCTCTACATACACTGTATGGCCAAAATATGTAGGCACGCCTGCTAAATGCTGAGTTTGGGAATTATAGCCACAATCATTCATAGGTGTTTAATTATATATAATACATAATATGTTTCCAATTGTGTTGCAACAGTTTGAAAAAAGCAGATTGTTCCTCTGTGCTACACAAAGCAAAGAGACCATAATTAGATAGTCTGATGTTTTATGTGTAAAGAAGCTGCAGTGGCATGTGCAGAGGTCTGATCTTAACCCAACTTTACAACTTCAGATAAAATGGAATGTAAATTCCTAGCTAGGTCTTATTTTCCAACATTCTGCCTGATGTCACGAATGTGCTTTTGACTAAATAGGCACTGATTCCTAGACACACTCTAAAATGTGAAAAGCCTTCATAGAAGAGTAGGGGGAATGTTAGCTCAATATTAATGCCTATAGTTTTATATAGCCTATAATTAGGCTAAAATAATATAATTAACTTTATATAATATAAAATATTATTAAATAATATAATTAACGTTAACGCATCATACATACGATGCAATTTTGCTAATTAAAATATTGAAAGCTATATCCTTTTCAATGCAACGGCTGAACATATTCTTCGAGCACATTATAGAAATTCAACTACTTGTAAATCGTAAGTGGTACTTGCTTTTGATGTAGATGAGAGCAGAAAACGTTACTTCACAGAGCCAAGTAGAGGTAAAAGTACATCACTGGTAAGTTCGCTAGCTCAGGATACTCTGCTTTGTCTGACAGAAAACTCAGATAAGCTAACTTTTAGCTCCACGGGCATAACGAGTCTGACTTGGTTACCACTCTGTGGTAATAGCAGTTTAATTCAGCCTCCCACCTGTAAGGAAAGCGAGTCACACAAAATGTTCCAGTAGCTGGTGTTTATTTGAAACCGCAGCATTTATTATTAACAGTAAAAACGAAGAAACTCAGAATGTGCACAAGCTTTACGAATCGACTCCTGAATCACTTAAAGCGATACTGTGAACAGAGCATCTCCCACTATACACCTCTCTTAAACACACACCAATGTATCATAACAGCAGTCATTGCTTTTGTCACTGATTTATCTTCACTGTTAGCCTTATTTTGCTAGCCAACGGTCCTTTTTTTCCAGACTGAACTGGATAACATTAAACGTGCATGTGTGCATGGTCAGCGAGACTAATCAAATATGCCTCCTGAGGGTGAAATTAATTGCTTTAGTTTTAGAAGTAAAAAAATCTTATAATGTCACACCCCCCTGGACAAGTATCGTGCGCCCCACAGGTTGAAAACCCCTGCTTTAGACCATATAGTGTACATACAAAAATCCTATCCTATATGAGATGGTGAGAAATGTTGAGCCTGTCACAAAGCAAGCAGAATGTTTCTGAACATTACTTTTAATCTAGATGTACAGATGTAGTAGAGCAACACTAGTAAAGATACTGTGCATTCCAATATTGGTTTTCAAATAGTAGAAATACTGTGGCTGAAAAGCTACAAAAACAAATAATAAATGAACAAAGTAATCAAAATATAAAAGAAATAATTACTTCAGAAAAAATAAAACAAAATCAAATTATAAGATGCAGCCAACAGCGGGACTCGAGAATAGAAAAGACTGGCAACCTCATTACTGGAGCATTAACACAGCACTTCATGTGATTGCCAGGAAACGCAGGTACAGGCTCAAGAGAGAAAGGTACGGTAAAACTCCACCAGCTATTCAGTCTACCTGCGAGTTACAAGCCAAATGCTTAACAAAGAACCAGACAGGGGAACCTGCATGCAAACTGGTAGAGGCAAAAAACACAAGGAAGGGTGCCTGTGGCAGCTACAACACAGGAATGCCATTGTTTACTGACTGAGACCCTGGGAACCTGAACAGATGAACGGCAGCAAAAAAAGGTCAGAGATAAAATCCAGGCAGGTAGTAAAGTCAGACAGACAGAGATTTGACAATCAAGACCAATAAACAAAGGACTCAGCCACAAGTTCCAAGTATGCTTATAAAGCTTTGTCTCCAGGTGTCAATCTGCGCTTCCATTCCCTCTGCCAGCCAGCACAAGCACAGTAAGATTTTATACAGAAAATATTTTAAAATATATTTTTGTTTGCTGACAAAACTGACATATAGTTCCCATTTTTGGACAAAAAAAATCAATATTAAGTATAATAATAGATAATTAATGTAAAATTTCAGATTTGGTAAGGGGCTTATTTTGGTAAAAGCAATAGCAAAATATATAAAACCATATATACCAAGTTTCAAAATTAGGCAAGTTGAAAAAAAATAATCCATTGACAAAATACTCCTAATCAGTCATTTATTATGCAAAAACGTGCTGGTCTGGTAACCTTTGCTGTTTAAATAGTGCATTTACGCTGGTGGGCATAATTAATTTGACCTAATATTTAATCCCCTGATATTTTACAGTGACAGTATTATCTGTCATTATATATTATTGTTAGTCATTATATATTGTTACACTGCTCCTGTGTATACCACTCTGGGGTAATAGCACGTTCTGAGCCCATAGATACACGCATGCTGCCTTCATGTGCTTACAGAATTACCAAAGTTAATCATTTTTAATATCCTGAAACTTAAAAGGCCAGTGACACAGATTATGAACATCTAACACTTTGTTGCATTGCATAGATTTTAAAGGGAGAAAGTGTTTTCACAGATCTAAATATATCAAGCTAACTAATTAGCTAGCTTTACCAGTGAGCTTAGAGCCAAAGTAATCATAAGTACGACTCTGTAAGTCGTAAATAGAAGCATCCAACAAGCCATGAAGGCAACATGACACACATGCTTCTATCAACATGCTTTCTCAGAATAACAAGCAGTAAAAAGCATGCAGTTGAAAAAGTTATCGAAGTGGATACATACTTTGATACTCACCGACATAGCGGATACGAAAGCCCTTCTTATTGGTGCCGTGGTCGGCTGACCAGCGCAGCAGAAGCTGGTGTCCAGTTGTGGTGATGTTGAAAGGGGTAGCAACATCACCACTCAGAGTAGCCAGGGTCTGACTGTGAATTGTGGGGCCTTAAAATATACACAAGAGAAGAAATAAGCAACAAAAACCAAGAGATTTAAAAGGCAAGCCAAGTTAATAAAGTCCAATACTCCACTGACATTCAAATTCCAGTACATTCATTGGTCAAATTTTAATGAGCAACATTTTAAGAGGCTAAATATTAGATGCCAGGAAAAACAAGTGATTAATAATTGAGTGCTTACTCTACATAAGGTCTTTGGAAAGTCAGATATGATGTTCATGTGGCTGTTGCCATTTACTTCTACCAATGTGTGTTGTAAGTGACCCTAGAAGCCCATTTTATAAAAACATGGAAGACTACAACTGATACTGACCATATTTATTGCAAACCCCAGCAAAAGCAATGCGAATGAGCATAGATACAAACTTGTGAATGCTAGCATCAACATTCTTAACTAATTGGCATTTTATTTTTGCCATGACTATTCAAAATATTTATTTTTTAATCCATTTTGTTGACATTTTTCTTCTTAATCTTTTTAAAATTTTAATTGAAGTTAAATCAACTCCTGTTGCCACTTTACTGTGCTACTCTCTTGACAGGAATGTGTTTGAGAACTTAATGAAGCTCAGTGTTTCATGATTGCAACTTGTTGATCTGTTTTGATGTAACCTTTACATTTTAATTTAAAGGAATAAATCATTTTATGTTCATAAGTACAAAGTCAAAAGAGTCAAGGAGTGTAAATTGAACTGGATATAATTGTGATTGTGCCTCAAAATTAAGTTTACACTGTACATGAGAAATAACAGACCCTTCTCTGGGACTCTCTGGTAGTCTTAAGTCAATGCAAAGCAATGCTTAAACAATAATCATGAATCATGTGGATACCAACATGGAGAATTTTGGTATTAACTTCTTACTGTTTGTGTACTCAACTTTTAATACAGCACTGTGAAAGTAAAAATAAAAAAACAGTATACCGTCAAAGACTTCAAGAATGTCGTATTCCTTCTCAGTCTGGAAGAACTCGAAGTGTAGGGTAATGTTGTAGCCCTTTTCCACGTTGATACTCCATGAGCACATCTGCAGATTGGGGTAGCTATCTGGATAGCCAGGGCTTAAGATCACACCCGTTGAATCGAAACGCACATCATGAGCAGGACATTGCACTGATAGAGCAAACAGAAAAGCAGCAGTCTGTATTACACTAGTACACTTTAGACAGTGTTCTTAAACCAACTATAAGTACTGCTAATAATAACGGACATAATTTAATGTTCCAATCATGCATACAGCATTAGGGAGAAGAAAACTCAGACATCCCTCAGTCTGATAAGTATTTATATAGTAAATGAATGTAGCCTTTGGGTGTTGTTCATCTGTAAACCTATAGTGTCTTTATAGTCGTAAAAGTTTTCCAGATACAGAAGAGTGACATATTAAAGGAAAAACAAGATAACATGAGCTGCCATAACAGGAATACCTTGCCAAACAGAATACATTGTCTGGAGCAGTTAAGGTTTAATGTAGTCACAGGTTTTATTCTTTTAATACTAATTTAGTCAGGTTATGATTTCCAGAACCAGTCTAGTTTACAGCTTAGTTTTACTGGGTCAGTTTGAATACACAACTAATATGTATGTGCATAAAATTCTTTCATAATGTATTCACTAAACTGGTTAGACAATTGTGAAAAGCCCTGTATATGAAGATAATCCCAAACTGTACAATTAAGACTGCAAAGCCCATAGTGTGTGATTTACAATATATTAAAACCTTAAATCCTTCAGTCAATGATTGTGCCCTGGGTATGGGCAAACAAATGTTTGATTCTGTAAGAAGGACATGCAAACCTAGATTATGCCAGCAAAATACACTAGTAAACTCTCAAACATGCATTTAATCTCAGAAATATTCTGTTCTTCTCTGTCATCCATCTAAATATGTAGCTGCCTAATAAAGCATAATGATATATGTAACTACATCTGCCTAATCTATTTCCTAAGCAGCCAGGGATGCCCCAATTCCATTTGATGATTTCCCTGCTGAAACATGCCTGATGCAACTTAATAGTTCATTATCAGGTTCAGTAGGTCTGTTAGCAGAGTAAAATCAAGCTGTACTTGGCTGCCCAATTGTGTGGATTACACTATTAGGTAGATTACGGAATCACTACATGTGATGAAATAGTAAATTAACATTTTTGCCTTCAGAAGTGTTAAAGCAACTCACCCTGACATGATGGGGGAGGCCCATCCATCTGAAGCCTCTCACCCAGCCTGCATGTAAGAATCTCACTCCCCACCAGACTGAAGCCAGGATGACAGTGATAACGAATAATGTCACCTAAGAGATAGAGAAAGAACAAGCAATGATTAAGATATGGTTTAATCAGGAGGAACAGCTAACCTCTGAAGACTTAATGGAGATTTATATCATCAATATAAAAGTGACAAATAAATATTAATTTAAGTTTAAAAAACAGTTGAGCTGTAAACCTGCCTACGTCTGCATCTTTTTTTATTGACCCCATCATCCATACTTTCCAATTTAAGAACAATCATTTGTATAAATCAGAAGCAGGCTGCTCTATGATGTATGAGGCTTTTTTGGAAAATGAAACCTAGTGTAACTGGCAATTTTGCAATAATGCTGCTTTTTGAGAAAAACCAACCAGTCAATGTCATTAAAAATCTTTTCTAAGTGTTGCCAATAGGGTTACCAAGTGCTCTGTTTACTTTTGGACAATCTACCTGTAGTTTACAGGTTAATTTTCCTGTCAGTCTGAGCACAAAACTGATATGTACTTGGTTTGAAACAACTAAGCTATGACAAGGTTAAAAAGGTATGTAAAGGCACAGTTCTTTCCACCAATCTGAAAAAACTGTATACTATTTAACTGCTGCAGTACCATGGACATCCTTGGTGTCTGTTAGAAAACCTTTGTGTAACTGGTGTGTTGGAGGAATTTTTTGTTTGCTTGAATATGTCATGCATCACTGTGTAACCTCTAATGTATGTGTGCTGGAAGTTAAATTTTGAGGAAAGTTACTGTTTAAAGTTACAGGTACTGTTGCTACAAAAACAAAAGAAAAACCATCATACCTATCTCAAACTCATTGTCTTCAAAAAGAGCATCAGCATTAGCCACTTCTGGTGGTGCCTGGCACACTCGCAGCTGGTAAGCTGTAGCCAAAGAGAAATGAGAATAAAGACACAAAAAGTATTAGTAGATTTAAAACACATCATAACACAGTCCTGACTGCTAAAGTGTAAACAGTTGAATACCAGTATTGGTGAAACAGTGAAAAGCTAAAACTACAAACTTGGAACTCAGTGACATGCTTTCATAAGTTCTTTACCTACTTTTTCTTAGACAGGATTGTGGTACAGATTCAACTCGTTACTGCCAATAATAAATGCACTTTAATGTCAAATTGATACTTTTGACATCCTTTTAGTGCAGAAATGTAATCAACATGCAGCATGTGTTTCTGCTGTTTCATAAGCTGGTCATTTGCATCAGGCTGTTGCGCAAAGTGAAGTGGAGGCCACACTGAGCTGGCACTGAGTCAGAACTAATGACAGGGGCACCTGCAGAGGCAGCTAATGATGTGATTAAATACGGTGACACTGCAAAATGTACAAAGATGACTGTCACAATACTCTGCATTGCAGAGGCAAAGCAGAAATGCACCCCAGAACCTCCTCTACAAACTGTTAACCCTAAACTCCTAAAGACAAAACACTTGAGTTTGACATATTAGTTCAAGTATCTAAACACAGATCCCGATATACTAAGATTCTCAACAGAAGTACAATTTTATTTAACAGTCAAACAGATTAGGTTTGCATGTATTGGGTATGTTGTGGCGGAAGGACAACACAAAGGTTACCAGAAGGAATTTAAAAACATTTAAAACACATTTTGGTGTTTTTTAGGCAAGAATAATACTTGAAAACCATGGTGGGTTCTGTTCATAAATACTGTAAAGAAATCATAAATCAAGCATAAATACTGTACAAAACCCAAAAACTGTACAATACTGTACAAAAAAATAAATAACATTTATGGAATTTAGCAAACACTTATCCAAAGCAACCATGTACAATACAAGAAATTGAGGGTTAAGGTCCTTGCTTAAGGGCCCAACAATGGCAACCTGGTTGTAGAGAGGCTGGAACCAGAAACCTTCTGATTACTATTCCAGTACGTTAACCGCTAAGCTACCACTGCTCTAATAACAACAATTAAACAGTGCTGCATATATTTAATAAATATTTTTACCACATTCCAAGATGTAATTACCAACGATGACTTGGCAACAAAGTGTCAGTGTTATTAGTTTGCACCGTCTTGTGGCAGATCCCTCATCAATTTTTAAACAAATTTACCTTTTTTGTTAAAAAGTAGTTAGCATGTTGTGTTAATTTGAGGTTTCTTCAGAGGAGACAGAACTGATTCAACTTTTTAACCTTTTAAAGATTTTTGACCATCATTTTGCAGTGCAATTATATTACAACTTCTCATAAAGATATCAGTGATTGTTAATTATTCACATAATTTGAGTGTTAATTATTCTGATATTAATAATCCCAAGTTTGAAGCTTGAGAGTTAATTTGAGATTCCTTGTGAATCTGTAATTGAGAAAACATCAGGCTAATTAAGATGGAGATCTATAAGTTAGAGAAAAAGTGCACAGTGGATGCAAGCAATTAGGTAAAGAGGCTAAAAGATTTTTTGTATGGATCTGTGTAACGTAAAGCCAAGGTAAAGCTCCAGATACTTAAACTGAACACTGAATAACGATTAATGGTCATATACTCTACAAGCCTTGTAAGGGGCTTGGTGATATTTTTATATCATTTTATGTTGCACTGATTAACTGCCATGTACAGCACAAAGCTCCCTTAACTTAAACACAGTCCTTAAGTCAGGACGTTGGGTTCATTTTAAAAACTGAATCCACCGAGATTCAATTAAATCCACGTAAACAAATTATAATGAATGTGAAACATTCTAAATGAAATGTTATATGACTAATCATATTTAGTCAATTCTTTTCTAAGCTAATAACAAAGTCTAGAGGTACATAACATTGGACATATTGTAACACAGTAGCTCAGTTGGTAGATTTCTTACATTCATTACAGGTTTTCTAATCAAAATAATTATAAAAAGCTGCTTTTGGGACAATGTTCTTCTGAAAGTTCTCCTAAAACTAAAATATTGAATCAGAAATGTACAATGCTATGTCTGGGTAACACTAAAACCTTCATCCAACTGTGAAGTACAGTGAAGAAAGCATTGTGGTTTGGAGCTGCTTTGTTGCCTCAGGTCCTGGACCGCTTGCCCTTTAAAACCCCAATGAATTTATAACTGTATAAAAAAGTTAGGGTCTGAGTAGCAGGCTGTCTACCTGTCTGTCATTCAATGGGTCTGTCTGAAAACCTAGTGAACTCTCTGCATAGACAGGATTTTACGTCATCCTACATGCACTCCCGAGAAGAAAGCTGTCTAAATTCTTAGATACCTTAAAATGCTGCCTACTAAGGTACCTTAATTCGAAACTATAAACTGCCTGAATAAGAAGGGAGCAATGCTTTCTAAGCGGTGAAGGCAATCCCAGCATTCAGTGCAGAACTTTTCTCACAAAAAATTACAAATATGGCGGTTCTTTTCAAACGTAAATACATTCTCACTGATTAATTTGTATAAAGGTGTAACAGCGTTATTTATTTGCAAATTCAGGCTCGTCAGTGACAGTTTAACAGTTTTTGTACTTGAAGTGAGATGTTAGCTGGCATGCTAGCGAGTTGTGCCACCTCAGCCCATTGGTTTGAATGGCCTGAGGCTAACTAGTTTAGTAAGCTAAAACTGTGGTGATGTAATCGCCATCTAAGTAGTGTTTTTAAGTAACCTGCCTTATAAGTTTGATGTTTTATTAAAAACCTCTCTAGGTAGGCAGCAGGCAGTAAGGCAGCTTACTATGTTTTTACACAGACCTATTGTCTGTTTTAAAACAGGTTTATCCTGGTCAGGGTCGTGGCAGGTCTGATTCATTGGGCAAAAGGTAGGAAACACCTTGGACATATTGCCAGTCCATCACAGTACAGACACACACACACACACATTCACATCTACGTCCATTTTAAGTAGCACACAAAACATTGCAGCTGCTATAAGATTCTACTTCAAATTAAACACAAAAGTATTTAATGAAATCATAAATATATTTTCTAAAGACATAAAACATGTGTGTACAGATCATATAAAATTGTAACAACGAATAGAAAATGATACTTATAAATTATTCTCAGTAATATTGTAAGCAATCATTATAGCAATTCCCATAGCAATTTCTCTGTGGGCTCAAGTACCCACCACACAATAAAGACACAACTGCTGTAGGGTGTAGTTTATTTAGCTGCAATCTGATTTCTCGTTCAAAATGCCCAATAGTTATTTCTAGAGTGGCTGGTAATGTCTCCTACTGAATAAATGCTTTCTTTTTAACTAAAGCTCTATTTTAACTTGATGTCCTATTCATTATGAATCACAGAGAATAAAAGTTACACTCATTACAAGTAATTTCAGGTCAGGTTTCTACTGTGTAATTACACAGACTGCCGTTTCTTTGTTACAAACATACAGCACAGGCTACCAAATCTGTAGACAGACAATTAGTCGTTTCACTGAGAGTAAATTACTATGCCTTAGTGATAACATGGTTTGGTGCACTGAGCTTCTTTACACTGATAAATTTATTAAAATAAATGATAGTTACTAATGCTAGTCATAAAAGGAAATACACACGTGTACAACGTGGCTGTAGGGCATAGTGGCCTGCCTAAACAATCAGACTGCCAGTTAGACCAGTTACCTGCTCACTCGCTCTTTGTTTGTGTTGAACCTGTTAGCAAGGGCTGACGTCTGCTTCAGGCAGAAGATCGATATGAAGCATGTCGCAAGTCATAAACAAAGCAGACAAACGCTTGCTTAACTTCCTAATGTGTTTATATCAATACAATCAGTGTGAATGCACTCAAAGCCCAGTTTTTAGCTAATTGGTGTTTTCTGTCTTAACAAAATCTGTTAAAGCCAGACCGCTACTGCACACCTGCTCCCACACATCCACACACACAGTGAAACTGCTGCCCATTACAGATTACCTGTGCATATACAAGGCAAACAAAAAAAGGGAATGCTGGAGTGCATTTTTATTCTTACCATGATAGCTAAGGACAAAGAAGCCACTGCCACTGAAGTCACTGTGGAACTTGATGAGGATCTGGTTGGATGTGCTGTATACCGACTCCAGAGCTGTGTTACCACTGAACTGACCTATCTGTGGTGAGCTTTGGTCTGGTCCATCCCTATCAACATAAAAAAATAAACAAATAACTATGGTATTTAAAATTATATATGGCAATACATTGTTTAATGTAACACGAAAGACGAATGGAAGTATATGCACTTGCCATTTAAAATTAAAGTAAAACATTCAAATAACATCAAGACAAAAATAAACAAATAAATAAATGAAAAAAACCTTGCAATTACTCTTTATATATATATATATATATATATATATATATATATATATATATATATATATATATATATATATATATATATATATAGATAGAGAGAGAGAGAGAGAGAGAGAGAGAGAGAGAGAGAGAGAGAGAGAGAGAGAGATTTTTTTTTTTTTTTTTTTTAAAACACTTTATTGACAGTTAAAGGAATTGCTTCAGAAGTGCATTATATACAAAAAGGTGTTAGGTATTGGGAAAAAAAGAAGAAAAAAAAAAAAAAAAAAAAAAAAAAAAAAAAAAAAAAAAAAAAAAAAAAACATTACTGTTCGAAAACAAAAACACATTTTATTCACTCAAACTGAGTTCTCCATTCTCATTTATTGTACACAGAACCTCGTTTATGCCCCAGGTCTCCACAAATTCTGTAATACGACCTACCAGTCGATAGTAGGCATATTCTATTTTAAGTCTTGCAGCCACCAGGCTTTTAAACATGGCTACTGGGTTTACTGACCCTTGTTCCAGCATTTTGTTTTTCCTTGTTTTCCATATAGCCAGTTTTGCTGTCCCACATATGAAGTTTATAAGCACTATGGTGTTCTTGTTTCTTACCGCATATTTAAGCCCAAAGATAAAAAGCTGTGTTGAGAAAGTCTCGCCCAGCGCTAAAAACCAGGATGTTAAGAACTGAAACAGACCAGTTAGACGTTTACATTGAGTAAACAGATGAAAGATTGTCTCACTCTGTTCACAGAAAGGACAGCCCTCCCCAACGCTAGGATCGAGGTGCACCCGATGTCTGTTTGTAGCTATCGCCCCATGCACAGCCCTCCATTGGAGGTCAGCTGTCCGTTTATCAATTGGACGCTTATACAGGGATCGCCAAAAGCCTTTAGGGGCAGGTTCAGTGCCAAAAAAATCAGTCCATCTGGTCGCTGGTACCTCGGCCAGAAATCGTACTTGAGACACTTTTACACAAATCGTGTACAGAGATGTTTTCGTCGCATCTTCAAAACTGCCCAGCTGAGGGGTGTTGAAAGATAAAATGTACCTCTCATTTTCTGTCCATTCTCCCACCGCAGCTTTGACAGTTAAGTTAGGGGGTTTGTAAAGAGTACTTTCCTCCCACTGTGTGGTGGTGGATTGGTCCTCCAGGAAGTCTCTATAGCTGGTTGGCAGTTGACTCAATATTTCTTTCCTCATCTGCTCCAGTAGGCGCACTGACTTGATGCCAGTTTTGCTAACCATTTCCTGTACATTGTTTCTTATAAGGTGTCCCAGTTTTGTAAAGCCTGCCGACAGTAGGCGTGTACGTAGGTGCGCAGATGAAAGGAACTTTGAAGATAACATTGAGTTCTGGAAAAGAGGTTCTTCTAGCAGCCATAAACCCACAGGTGTTTCTGTAGTCCTTACGATGTTAAAGACTTTCCATGCCTGCATCATGGACTTATAAAAAGGACTAAGATCTTTCAGCTCTTCTTCTTGCAGGTTCATCAGGAACAAGTGTTTATCCAGGCCCAGACCTCCTACCTTTCTCAAGAGTGCGGTTGCGGTGTCACTCCACGCAAAGTTGTTATAATACAGTAGTCTTTGAGCAGTCTGCAGTCGGAATGTCATAATCCTACTTCGGATGTCTATAAGTCCTTGACCCCCTTCGTTCACCGGTAGGTAGAGTACCGCTGCTCGTATCCAGTGCTGTCCTGACCAGAAAAAAGTCACCAATCTCTTCTGGACTTCCTGCACAAGTCCTGTTGGTGGTTGCAGCACATTAAACTTATGCCATAGGCTGGAGGCAACCAGGTTATTGGCAATTAGAACTCTGCCCCTGTAGGACAATTTGGGTAGCAGCCATTTCCATTTAGACAATTTGGTGCACACTCTTTCCATAATACCCTCCCAGTTTTGTCTTTGGTAGGTTTCACTGCCTAAAAACACACCCAACACTTTCAGTCCATCCTTACCCCACCTTACATTTCCTGGAAGCGTTGGGAGCCCATTCACCGGCTCTTGTCCAACCCACAAAGCTGCGCTTTTGTTCCAGTTTACTTTTGCAGAGGATGCCCTCTGGTACACTGCAAGAGCCTCTGATAGAACCTTTGTGTCCATACTATGATTAATAAAAACAGTGACATCATCTGCGTAGGCAGAGACCGTGATGTTTGGACCAGGGAGTGACCCATGAATATGTAAACCAGTCAGTCTCTCTCGGAGGCAGCAGAGCAACGGCTCAATGGCTAGACTGTACAGCTGCCCTGATAAGGGACAGCCTTGTCTAATACCTCTAGAGACTATGATTGGACGGCTTAGACCACTTCCTACTTTAACTATGCATGACGCACCAGTATACAGTAACTTAACCCAGTTTAAAAACTCATTACCAAGACCAACAGCTTTGAGTACACTAAAAAGATATTCATGATCAACCCGATCAAACGCTTTCTCTTGGTCAAGAGAGATCAACCCAATGCCTGTGTTGGAGGATCTGCAAATATCTATTACGTCTCTTAATAAGAATAAGTTGTCCATTATAGTCCTTTCTGGAATGCAGTATGTTTGATCTTTGTGTATTATAACACCTAAGTATGGTTTGAGTTTATTGGCCAAGCATTTGGATAAAATTTTATAGTCTGTGGTTAAAAGAGCCACGGGTCTCCAGTTTTTAAGGAGAGCTAGGTCTCCTTTTTTTGGTAGCAGAGAAAGCACAGCACGTTGACATGAGGTAGGCAAGAAACCATTTTTTCTGCATTCACAGAATACTTCATACAAGTCTTTTCCAATGGTGCTCCAGAAGTGCTTATAGAATTCCGCTGGTAGACCGTCAATGCCCGGGGATTTCCCTGGGCATAACTGGCCTACCGCGGTGGAGAGTTCTTCCATTGTTATGCCGGATTTCAGTTCTTCTTGTGATTCACAATCCATTTTAGGAAGTTTTTGGAGCAACTGGTCCATACATTCTGGTTCACAGTGTTCTGCAGTGTACAGTGTGGAGTAGAAATCCACTGCATGTCTGCGCATCTCTTTGGGGTCGGTAGTTACCCTTCCATCAGGAAGCTTCAGGCAAGCCATTTGTTTTTGTTGTGCTTTAGAGCGCTCCAAGTTGAAGAAAAAGGCACTTGGGGCATCCATATCTGCAAGAGTGGTAAAACGGGATCTTATCAGTGCCCCCTTTACCCGTTCATTTAGGAAAGAACCCAGCTCTTTTTTCTTCTGTTGAAGAGTCCTTGTGAGGTCAGAGTTACAGTCATGACTCAGCTCGGATTCTATAGAAGTTATCTCTCTTTCAATAGCTTCTATAGTTTGTTTTATTCTCGTGCTTGAGTCGGCTGTATACTGTTGACTGAAAAGTTTGATCTGCACTTTTCCAATTTCCCACCATTGTTTTAAACTTTCAAAACTGAGCTTCTTTCCTCTCCATTCCTCCCAAAAAGAAGTGAATCGTGCACAGAAAGATAAATCCTGTAACAGTCTTGTGTTGAAATGCCAAAAAGAGGTTGTACTGGAGAAATGTGACAGAATTATTGTAATAGAGGTAAGGTGATGATCGGAAAATCCAACAGGAAAAATCTGAGCTTCAGGGACTCTGCTGCTGTAGTGTTTTGATAAATAAATCCGATCTAGACGGGCAGCACTTGTTCTGTTATCACAGGATTTTATCCAAGTGTACTGTCTGACTGCAGGGTTTTTTATTCTCCACATATCCAGAAGGTTGTGTTCTTTAAGCATTTTTGATAAAATGCCAGCTGACTGAATGTGAGGCTCTTCTGTGTTACGGTCCAGTGTGAAATCTTCTGTACAGTTCCAGTCACCACCGATAATAAAGACTCTGTCACTGCTGCACTTTCTTAGGGCACCATTCAGGTTATTAAAAAAAACAGTTCGCTCGTGTCCCACGTTGGGTGCATAAATGTTTAGAAAATAAAAATGAATGTCCTTCATTTCGGCATTAATTAGCAAAGCTCGGCCTTTTACTATCTCCTCCACAGCTAAGATGTTGATGTTAATTCCTGTAGAGAACAAGATAGCAACTCCAGCACTTAGATTCGTCCCATGACTGAAGAAACATTTGCCGTCCCACCACATATTCCACTCTGCTTCATTAGCACTGTCACTGTGCGTCTCTTGGAGGAAAGTGACCTGTAGTTTCTTTTGCTGTATTATTTCTGAAACTATTGCACGTTTATGGTGATTTCTACCACCATTGATGTTTAAAGAACCTATTTTTAAAACTTCCATGAAGAAAAGAGAAAAAAGAAGAGACAGAACAAACAGGGAATAAGAAGTACCATGTGGTGTGCATACATTTTTTATAGATCAGGTAATTTTTCTTTTGTTACTTTTGTACTTTTTCGTATGGATGTGAGATATTTTTTTAGGCGATAGCGCTTTTTCTCATTTAGGTGATCAAGATTAACAGATTTTCTCAACATGTTCACTGATCTAACAAATTTATCTTCATCTGGGAAAAACTCTTTTAAAACCACTTGTTTGCCATAAGTTTCATCTAGAAAGTTGTTTATTTCCTCTAGGGTATAAACTGATTCATCCTCGGCCGTCTCTAGAAAGTCCACCTTAGGGGGGTCACTATACTCCTGCTGTCTTGCGTTAGTTATGAAGTGCCTTTCTTGAGAGTAACATTCATCATCTTCATCATCAAGTTCATCAGTACTTTCAACAATATCTGACCATAGTTTACGTTTGCTCTCTTTTTCAATCATTTCTTTATCACGTTTTGTCCGTTTGATGCCACTGGTGCTTGGCAGAGCTGTGTCAGTCACGGTTTGTGATGTTTCTGTGATGATGTTCTGAGTTTCAGTCAGTACAGGAGGATCAGGGTGTTTTACTGCTCCCTGTATATGTGAGTGTACGGCCGCGTCCTCCTGGTTCACAACAACAGTTTTACTGACTGTACTATTATTATTTACATTCATATTAGTGGCAGTTTCTTCCTGCATTTTATGTGGACATGCGAGTCTTTTATGTCCGATATCTCCGCATTCAAAACACCGCAAGCTGCCGGTACTGGCGTAAATCATGTACTGTTTATCCTCGTGTTTTACTTTAAACGAAATGTCTAATGTGTTGTTTGTCGAATCCAAAAGCATGTACACTTGTCTCCTGAATGACGCTACATGCCCTAATGCCGGATGTTTACATCCGAGAGACACGATTCTAAACAGACTTACTATTTTACCGAATCGTTTTAGTTCGTTCTCTAACGCAGCATTAGTAATAAACGGCGGTACATTAGAGATGGTTACTTTGGTGGAGGGTGTAAACAGTGGGGTAACCTGTACCAACAGTTCTTTAATAATTAACCCACTCTCGACTAAACGATTAACCAGGTTATGCTCTTTTAAAAACACTACCACTGCTTTATTCATGCGGGAGGCAGATAAAATATTTTCAAATCCTACCTGCTCTCCAACAGCGAGAAGAACATCCTCCACCAAAACACCTTCCTCAGGTACACACTTGAAACCATTGCGAGGTGATAATGATGGCGTCTCCACGTGAGACGCCATCCCTGCTGCACGTTTCTCAGTTATAGTTATTCCGAGTGTAGATTATTCACATTAAACAAAGCAAAATCATCAGTGTGAAAAAAGCAGAAAATCAAAAATCCCGCTCCCAGTGTCTCACTCACACACGCTCACGCTCACACAAACTCCCAGCATGCACCACGCAGAGAGAGAGAGAGAGAGAGAGAGAGAGAGGGGGAGAGGGAGGGAGAGAGGGGGAGAGGGAGGGAGAGAGGGGGAGAGGGAGGGGGGGAGAGGGAGGGAGAGGGAGGGGGGGAGAGGGAGGGAGAGAGAGGGAGGGAGAGAGAGAGAGGGAAGGAGGGAGGGAGAGAGAGAGAGAGAGAGAGAGAGGGGGAGAGAGAGAGAGAGAGAGAGGGGGAGAGGGAGGGAGAGAGGGGGAGAGGGAGGGAGAGAGGGGGAGAGGGAGGGAGAGAGAGAGAGGGAGGGAGAGAGAGAGAGGGAAGGAGGGAGGGAGAGAGATTTTTAGATGGATTTGGTAGGAACTGGCTTTGTGACATGCTAGCCCTTAAACCCATGTTGACATGGGGACAAAGCTTCTCATTGTCGATGACCGAAGATTGAACACAAATCTCCACATCTCTGTATATCATCCACTCTTCCAGCTTTGTCACTGGATTGGGTTTTAAGATTCAATACGCAGGGAGAAGTACAAACAATCTCAAGCAGATCTGTATCAAATATGTATTGCTAAAGAAATTATATATTTTTTGTATTATTTTGGCATCTGACTTCTAAAAGCGTTAACTATTTTACATAAGCTTGTTTTTAACATCTGTGATTTCACAGTTTTCATAGGCTAGTTTTAGACACATTTACTTTCCCACTGCAAAGTGTGCATTAGCTTTTCCAATTAACTATATTTACTTACACACATCTCCATGGTCAAAATTACTTATAGGCTTAATAAAACAACAAAGGAACCATTTGCATTGAGATTTGCATGTATTTTACACCCTTGGTAAAAATGGCGTATATTACATATTCATGAGAAAAACAACATTAATTGGGTGTTTGTTCACTAATTTGCAAGATGCAATCCTCTGTAAAACTGATAAAAAGTCTGATTTTTTTCCCAAGAGTCGTTACATTTGCACATTTTATATACCCAAACCCATCATTAAATTTAGAGGTTTGGGTTTTTTAAAAATGCATGAGGTTCTGATTTTGGGTCCAAAGTTGAATGTTTAAACATGATATCTGATGATACCTGGTAAAGTGAAAAAAGACATTAATAAAAGCTTGGGTGGGGCGTCAACATTGCACTCTGCCTATACATTAAGCAAACACAACAGAAAAGCTGCTGCGTTTGCATCATGTACATGTGCTATTTCCCTGGTCGTGTTATCGGTAACATATGTTATGATCAGTAGTTTCAGCAAATAAAGAGAGTACCATATTTAAGAGCTAACAGCTAAAATGGAGGAAAAACTGTATTCCTAGGCTTCCCAATCTAGACTCAAACCAACAACACAATACAATCAACTACTGTCTAAGAAGAAAAAAAACAGAGGAAAAAAAAAGACTGTACCGTCTATATTACTATAGATTTAGTATTTAAAACATCTGGTGGTGAAGAATGTGAACACATCACCAATAAAGAAAAAAGTCTCTGGATGCCCTGAGAGGGTACAATAGACATTAAATATTGGGAATCATTATTGGGAGTTGTCACTGAACAAAAAACATTGTTTGAAAATGAATAACGATTACCAAAAAAGCACACTTTTAAAGCATGGATGAGATGAATCTGTAATTATATATACAGTAAAATACAAGACAAATGCAATCTGATCTCTGTTGTAGTTCTATAATAAACTCAGTGATTAGTTCTTCACAGCCCTGTGAACCATTAAGTAAATGATTTCTCAAAGTCAGACGTTTCAATTAATGCTGCCCAAAAAAGAAATGTACACCAGGTCTGAAAGCTAGATGTATGAAGGAAATGAGGTATGTGCGAATCTCTCTCCACAACCTCTGCATTAACTTTTCCTCCACTGAAGTTCATCACACAAATGGAACCTGATCCTGTATACTAATTGTGCTCTGCATAAAGGGTAGTGCTTCTGTGAAATTGTCACAATGGTCTACCATAGAGCTAAAATACTCTTAACTAAATCTAAAATAATAAATGAGTTCAGAAAGGAAAACATTAGTTAATAAAGTGAAATATGTGTGAAGGGTATGATTCATTCTCTAAGCCAATAAATGCAGAGTTTAACACTAATAAAGGTATTACTTTATACATAACCTCTGCAAAAGTATCCTGATAAGCAATATTTAATTTTCAAATAATAGTTATAAAAAGGTCTTGTATTACAAAGGTTAACATGAAGGATAACCCAAACAAAACCGTTTTATACTTCTAAAAAAGTTCACTGAAAAACTTAAAAAGCCAACAAGAAAGATAAATATTGTCTTGGCTTTTCAGTCATTGCATTTGGATTGGATGGGGGGTCTTTGGTAGAGATGTTTTTGCTTCCTATGCTGAGTGATCTAAATCCCTAAATGACCCAACAATTTGCATACTGCAGCCTTAATCATTGCTGTTTGGTTGACATTAACACCTCTTCTTTGAAAGCTATTTTGAGCAAGCTACAAATCTGCATTAATAAAACAGCACAACAATGAACTATTTTACCACTGAGACAAAACAGGGGCTATGATAATAACTCAAAAGTACATTTAATTGGCTATGTTTTTCCTTCTAAAGGGCAAACATGAGATAAAGCTCACAAATGCAGGAAATCTGAATAAAAAAATAAAAAAATATAAAACATTCAGATGCAATGCAGGCAGAGGAATGGATTTCATGCCAGCAGTTTTATGAATGTTTTTATGCTTTAATTATCTATAAAAATGGAAATACAGCAAAAAATTCTAGATAAAAAAGGAAATTTGGTAATGTTAAACAATGTAAACAGTATGGCCTTCTAATGACTTGTTATTGATCATAAATTATAGCTGGTGATATATAAATAAGTCTGGTTAAATATTTTAAAAGGTATATAATGCAGTGTTACCTTTGCTTAAGTCAAGGGTAAAAAAATACATTGTGACTTTATTCTTGGATGAAATTTGCCTGTAGTCAGATGTAATCCAAGAATCTCTAAAAAACAGTCTGTTAAGAATTTAAAGCTACTGGAAAACAGCTGACACGCTCAACAGTCAAGTTTAAATCACCATGCAACCAGATAAAGTAATCAAAAGCCCGATGCTAACAGGTAACAAAAGCAATAATATATCATTAATTTACAGTATTTATCAGATTATTCAGAGCACTGTAAACACTAGTAAACACCACAACAATATATTTTTCAACTTTAGTGACAATAGACCATTTTGGTTGAAAAGGGTCTGTGTAGGTGGACAGTGGTTTGATAAGTGTGGTGTACAGGATCTCCAGTGGTCTGCACAGAGCCGTAACTTCAACCTCAATGAACACCTTAAAGATGATCAGGATTGTTGATTGTTGATTGTGAGCCAGACTTGCACGTCAAATCAGTGTCTGACCTCACAAAAGCTCTCTCAACTGAATGAGCATGATTTCTTACAGACACCCTGCAGAATCACGTAAATAGCCTTCTCATTAGAGCACTGCAAGGGAACACTATCTTCATATTAATGTCCATGATTGGAATTGAATGTCCAATCATTAAATGGCCGGGTGTCCATATACTTTTAGCTATAAAGTACAAAATAAAATGTCATTATTATTATTTAAAGAGCAAGAATCCTTTATATAGGTCTGCAGGACCTGGCTCCTCCACTTTACTGACCATGTACTGGCTATGTCAAATATCAGCAGAGGTGTCCTACTTCTAGTGTTATTAGCTAAGATACCTGCTCTGACAGCACCACATGATATTAATTACTGACTGGTGAACAGTTACTATATTAATAGAGCGTATTACTAAGATACGCATCAATACTTACCAAACAGTAATGTAGTCATAGATGGGCTCAGTGCTGAGGACAGTAAAGTTGATGTAGATGCCATTGCCAGGAGGAACCCTCACACTCCACACACAGTCCTGGAAGTTGGGGTACTCAGCAGGGTGGCCAGGGGAGAAGATGGTTCCATTCATGGATGTAATGTTGCCTCCACACAGAGCTAAGATAATTAAAAACATTTTCTTTAAGGTGTCTATTATATGTAAAAATATTGATAATATATCTGCTATTTTATTCCACTTTACACATTAATTTACAAAGGAGGAAATATGGTTTATCTAAATACAGGGGCTATTGATTTGGCATATACTGTAGATGCATGCACAATGAAATTTAATATCACTGATTATGTGTAAACATGTAAAATTCTAACATTAGAACAAGTCCCTGTTAGAAATGCAGAATAATTAATCTAATTAATAATTAAGTTTTAGTAATGACATTATCCTGGTCATCTTGCTTTGGTCTGAAGTCTATTCAACTAACTGACTAATCTAATCCAATCTTTTTACTAATCAATTTTATTTAAATGCTTACATTTAGTAGTTGATTATTATTGTTTATCATAATATACTTTGTGCCCAAACAAGTTTTTACAGTTGTTCTGATTTTTTGAAGCCATGTTTTAATTACTCTATATTACCCACACACATCTCCTATATGCTGAACCCACCACTAAATTATTTGACTATTAAGTATTAGGATGCAGTGTTTACATGGTGTGGGGGGTTGGGCATATGAAAGTTAACTAGATAGAAAAATTAAGAAGATATTTTGTGCCCAACCCATCTAAACAAACATCTTGGCCTATCATTTATCTTTATGCAGTGCATTAAAGATTCTCAAAAGCTAAGTTTAATACTAACTGTATATTACATAAGATATTAGATACGTCTTTTTTTTACTGAGAAATAACACTTGGTACAAAAATCTTTCTAATTCGACTGTGACCACCTGAACTGTAGTTGAAACCTATTACACAAGGGTAACATACAAATAAGCTTTAGAAACTGCATTTTAGAATAATGAATGTTGAGTATGGTAACCTTCACAGCGTGGCACAGGGTAGTTCCATTTGCGACTAATTCCATGCAGGCATGTAAGAGAGGCCTCTCCGATGAGGGAATAACCTGGCAGGCACTCAAATGACACAGTCATGCCAACACTGAAGTCACTGCCAATCACAATGCCATTTCTAAATGGCCTGGGGTCCGGACAGCTCTGTAGCTGATAAGCTGGTGACCAACAAAAAAGGATAATGAGTGATTTAACAATTATACATATATTCTGTCTAACCTGAATGATCCAATGAAGGAAACAATATGACTTTAATGCAAACATTGGTTGGGTTAATAATAACATATACAGGAATAATTTAAAAGAATTTCAAGCCTGATGCCACTAGAAATGAGTCTACATACAAAGTCAAAGTTCTCGTGCACTACAACTTAAATGCTGAATATTTTTCCTGTAAATCATTAGGAATCAGTTATTAATTAAATGACATTGAATGTGCTAAAGACAGAGTTTACTCTTTCAGCAGTGTACTTCATTTACACAGATGCAATTGCCCTAGTAAATGCCAGGTTTGTTTCTTTGGAAGTTTTAAACTATTTTACTTAAACCTTCAAATTAACAAAGCATGTCCAACAACTGATTACTGCAATTAAAATAAACTGAAGGGTTAAAAAACACTAAGGCTTCAGGAGGCCATGTCATTAGTTAAATAACATTACAGTAGTTGCAGCACCACCAAATTATAAAATCACACTCCAGTTAACAATCCTTCACTACAGATTTTTAAAAAAACAGATAATAAACTTTTTTAACAGTACAATAACAGAGGTTGTTTCTTAAAACTGGTTTAACATTATTGCACTGGTAATGTAAACTAAGAATTTTACATTACTAAGTCATAAAACAGGAAATAGTGCTTTGTTATAGCAAAAAAAAGTTTCTACATAAAACTGCATAACACACTAATTACTAGGTAACATTAACTGGATGTCTGAAATCTGACACAACATATGCTTGAAATTTAAAATATAAAAGTTGGCTGACATTAAACTAGACCAGACTAAAGTTGTAATTGGTTTTATTGCCACACCAATTAATTATGGAATTTAAAATGATTGGAAAGGTAACAAAAGAGGGAAAAATCCATAATTTACATTCAGTACAAGTATCAGTTTAATCAGTCATGGTTTTCTGATTGCACTCAGAAAAACTCATCAGCTTTAACACTGTCAACAAAACTGCATTGACTGTTATCACTAAAAATAGTATTCTATTTTGGAATAAATGAATGTGGTTCATAGGTTTTGATACAAACAGCCATTTTATTACAAGGGGTTTCATTAGGGTTTGCTTCAGCGGCTTATTTTAACACATATCATACTGTCCAGTAAAATATCCAGTAAATTAAAAAATATGAATTTGGTGGGTTAACTAGCAATAAAGTGGGAACATCTACAGGGGTTGGACAAAATAACTGAAACACCTGGTTTTAGACCACAATAATTTATTAGTATGGTGTAGGGCCTCCTTTTGCGGCCAATACAGCGTCAATTCGTCTTGGAAATGACATATACAAGTCCTGCACAGTGGTCAGAGGGATTTTAAGCCATTCTTCTTGCAGGATAGTGGCCAGGTCACTACGTGATGCTGGTGGAGGAAAACGTTTCCTGACTCGCTTCTCCAAAACACCCCAAAGTGGCTCAATAATATTTAGATCTGGTGACTGTGCAGGCCATGGGAGATGTTTAACTTCACTTTCATGTTCATCAAACCAATCTTTCACCAGTCTTGCTGTGTGTATTGGTGCATTGTCATCCTGATACACGGCACCGCCATTGGATGCACATGGTCCTCCAGAATGGTTCGGTAGTCCTTGGCAGTGACGCGCCCATCTAGCACAAGTATTGGGCCGAGGGAATGCCATGATATGGCAGCCCAAACCATCACTGATCCACCCCCATGCTTCACTCTGGGCATGCAACAGTCTGGGTGGTACGCTTCTTTGGGGCTTCTCCACACCGTAACTCTCCCGGATGTGGGGAAAACAGTAAAGGTGGACTCATCAGAGAACAATACATGTTTCACATTGTCCACAGCCCAAGATTTGCACTCCTTGCACCATTGAAACCGACGTTTGGCATTGGCACGAGTGACCAAAGGTTTGGCTATAGCAGCCCGGCCGTGTATATTGACCCTGTGGAGCTCCCGACGGACAGTTCTGGTGGAAACAGGAGAGTTGAGGTGCACATTTAATTCTGCCGTGATTTGGGCAGCCGTGGTTTTATGTTTTTTGGATACAATCCGGGTTAGCACCCGAACATCCCTTTCAGACAGCTTCCTCTTGCGTCCACAGTTAATCCTGTTGGATGTGGTTTGTCCTTCTTGGTGGTATGCTGACATTACCCTGGATACCGTGGCTCTTGATACATCACAAAGACTTGCTGTCTTGGTCACAGATGCGCCAGCAAGACGTGCACCAACAATTTGTCCTCTTTTGAACTCTGGTATGTCACCCATAATGTTGTGTGCATTGCAATATTTTGAGCAAAACTGTGCTCTTACCCTGCTATTTGAACCTTCACACTCTGCTCTTACTGGTGCAATGTGCAATTAATGAAGATTGGCCACCAGACTGGTCCAATTTAGCCATGAAACCTCCCACACTAAAATGACAGGTGTTTCAGTTATTTTGTCCAACCCCTGTACATCAATGTCATCTAGTCTTATGCCGCTTGTAATGATGAGTTCACAGTAAAATTTATTTGATTTGTTTGAACATGTTTCAGAATAAACTGCCACTATTAAATATTTACTAGGAACGGGAATTGGTAGCACTATGTTCAAAGCAATGTTCAATCCAGGTGTGGAGAAACTTACCTTGGTAAATGATGTGAAATCCCGGCTTGTTCTGAGAGTAATCACTGTGAAAAAAGAAGCTTGTTTCATGGGTGGTGCTGAACAGAGGCTCTGGCACCTGAGGTCCACTAAACCTGTCAATTACATTACTGGTTTCTGATGGACCACTCCGGATCTCCAAATAGTCATGTATGGCCTCGGTGGAGAAATTCACAAACTGTAGGTGAATCCCTAATAAAATAAAAAGGTTAAATTATACACAGTAATAAAAACCTCATGTACTGTATGTCATGCAAAAATATTATGGTGTACCACACTGCTGTAGTCGTATTGGTTTTCCTAAATTGTTGCTTTTTGCCAGAATTGGTGTTTCTATAAGTTTTTGTTTTGCTCATTAAAAATAGTTGTTTAATAACTGGTATAGCTTAACAAGAACAAGAACATCAATAACATTATTAAAACAAGCATTAATGTTATTATGCATTAATGTTGATGTTATTAGGACAATCATTAGTATTCCAGTATGAAAATGTTGTAGCTTAGTTAACATTAGCTAGCAGGTAGCTAACCAAACAATCTGTATTATATTATAACACCTTATAATCTAATGTATTTAAAACAGTAAATGCCATCACTAATGGACGATGGGCTAATATTAAAAATTTAATAAAGATCCACTGGACATACCAAAACCGATTGGTAGGATGACAGACCAGGTACAGTCCAGCCCACTGGGATAATTGCCAGGGTATCCAGGACTCAGGATCACACCACTCATTTCAGTCATGGATTCTCCACACTGAGCTGTTAAAGGCACAAACAACCTCTTTTTTTACACACAAAACTTATGAGTATCATGATGTCTTGTAAGGTCTTGGCATTCTGCACAATTGCAAACAAATGTCAGTGTGTGCTGGTACAACAAGACTTATGGTTTTAATGATGGAGTAACATTTTGCTTCTGTATCAAACCCTCTCTGATTTGACATCTTAAATAAAAAAGCCAGTATTTGCTGGCTGGCTGCTGTACTGGACAACCTTAGTGTTGACAGAAATCCAAACAATACTGGTTAATTTTAACCTCACATCAATGTTTCATAATTAAATCTCTTTTTACACTGTTACTGCTTATAGACCCTCATTTTGAATTTACTCACAATAGATTAGGGATGCACCGATCCAACTTTTTCAGTTCTGATACCGATCCGATACATATACTTTGCATATCGGTCGATACCCGATACCGATCCGATACCATTGTTGAATTAATAAACCGTATACTTTATCATGTGGGAAAGACTTAAGGCATCAGGATTGACTTAAACATTACTAAGTTTGCAAAACAAAATATAATTAACACAGATATAAATGTACTGAACTGCTATTTATTTGTCAATAAAATAATAAACAATTGTGCAGGACCTTGGCACAGCATTCAAATTCAAAATAAAAAAGGCAAACTTCTTAAAATATTTTAAAATAAATTAAATGTATCAGCTGAAACTGAAGTAGTTACACAAACAGTAATCAATCTTATTTTTTAAATATGTAGTGTAAACAGTAATTCAAAATCTAGCAGCGAAAGAAGAACCTGAGAATAAACGAATACCTTGGTACAATACAATCAGTAATCAAACACTGTAAACAAGCAAACATCTAGTGCAATTCAACATAAAGGGTGTGTTCGAAAAGCTAGTGTGCTCTCTACATAGACGCATTTTACGTCATCCTGTGCGCGCTCCCGAGAAGGAGGCTGTTCGAAATCTTCTCTCTTTCTCTCACAGAAAAATAAACATGGCTGACGGTGCGGACAAACGAATGGAGTTATTATCAAACGTAAATAAAATATTACTGATTTTTAACCTGTATAAACTTGTACCGAGTGTTTTTATTTGCAAGTTCGGGCTTGTCAGGAAATGTAACTGTTATCGGTACCTGAAGGGAGGTGTTATATTGACGTTAGCGTGCTGTGCTATCTCAATTCATTGGTTTTAATGGCAAGATGCTAAACGCGAAACCCGATGGAAGCGCTGTCTAAGTAGCGCGTTTGAATAATACTGACTTATTAGAATCCTCTCTAGCGTATCGGCCCCATGGATCGGCCTAATTATCCGATACTCGATCAATCTCATTTTGGTAATATCGGCACCGATATCCGATCTTAATATTGGATCGGTGCATCCCTACAATAGATGAATGTATGGCTTCTTATTTAAGTGGCGAAGAAGAAAAAGAAACACACTTTGCTGTGGTATTTATATTGGCCAGCATATCATTAAAACAAAATGTAATGACTGTCAGTTGTACGAAACTGAAAGGGGTATGAGCACTTTGTGGAATATCATTACAATACTATGAAAGTGGTAAATTCTTACTACAGGACTTGCAGTAAAAAAGAAAAACTTTCTATTTAATTAGCAGATTCATTTAATCATGTTCCTGTCTCCACAAATGCTCTTCTGACTAAATGAATCCAAATTCCAAGAGGATTTAAGGTTATTATAAATGAACAAAGGTCAGGGGTCCACATGCTTTTAGCCATACAGAGCTTTATTTAAGATGTATGTTTTATTCAGTTATACATTAACTGAATAAAACATACATCCTAAATGAAAAAAAAAAATACACTACTGGTCCTCCAATTAGATTACAGAACTTTCAACAGATCTGACACAAAACATTAGTCATGCAATTCTGTATGCTTTAACATAAATACATCCCTGTATTTCTACACAGCTTGCTTATTTTAAGCCTCATGATAAATGGAGCGTCAAACTTTGCTGTGGAAATGTCTCCTATGAAAGCGTAGCATGAGAGCCTTTGGTTTTTAGTCCTAGATTTTGTAAAGTTGCATCAAGATAATGTCTACTGTTTGTGTTTTTTCTGGTTTATAACAAAAACAGTAAAACATTTAGTAAATAATAAAATACATATTATAATTTCATCGGTTCCATCTGTAAAGGTTGAAGGTTTATAAAAACATATGGCAACTTTATAACACTAGCAAAATGTGCACCCTAATTTAACAGATTTGCAAATATTGTGTGTTCGCACTAACAAACAGGCATTTCTATTCAGCAAGGCAAAACACGTAGCATAATTACTGGAAAGAAATCAGATCTTCTGTCTGATCTGTCCGTCTATGTTTGCTAATTTGTCACATTTAAATATTTTAGATCTTTTAACTAATCGACAGGATAAAGACAACATGTGTAAACACAAAATAGAGCTTTTAAATGAAAATTAAATTTTTTGAAGATTGAGATCTATTCGAAACCTATCACCCATGTGAAAAAGTAAAAAAAAAAAAAAAAAAAAAACTTAATAACTGGTTCTGCCACCACTGGCTAAAACAACTGCAATTAAATGTTTGCAATAACTCAAGACTTCTGTGAATGTTGGCTCACTTGTCCTGGCATAATTGTTGTAATTCGGTTACATTAAAAGGTTTTGGAGTGGCCCGAGTCAAGTCCTGACTTAAATTCCTTTAAGATGCTTCGATAAGACCTTAATTTTTTTTCTTTTGTGCTATTTAGCTTGTGTCTTTTGAATCACTGCCCTGCTGCATAAACCAACTGTGCTTAAGCCTTAGGCCACAAACTAAAAGGTGGACATTCTTTTTTAAGTTTTTCTAATAGCAGAACTCATGACTCCATTAATTATGACAAGTCATCCAGTTTCTACAGAAGCAATGCAGCACAGACCATCACTCTACCACCAACATGTTTGACTTTTGTCTTTCAAAAAAGTTCACCTTTAACTAATCAGCTTACACAATGCTATGCCAAAATTCTTGAAAGTCATCTAGATGATTTTGGAAAATGCAAATCGAGCCTTTGTGTTGTTTTTGGTCAGCAGTGGTTGATTTGCCCAGTGTCTTTCTTGTTGTGGTAACATGTACAGTGTATCACAAAAGTGAGTACACCCCTCACATTTCTGCAAATATTTCATTATATCTTTTCATGGGACAACACTATAGACATGAAACTTGGATATAACTTAGAGTAGTCAGTGTACAGCTTGTATAGCAGTGTAGATTTACTGTCTTCTGAAAATAACTCAACACACAGCCATTAATGTCTAAATAGCTGGCAACATAAGTGAGTACACCCCACAGTGAACATGTCCAAATTGTGCCCAAATGTGTCGTTGTCCCTCCCTGGTGTCATGTGTCAAGGTCCCAGGTGTAAATGGGGAGCAGGGCTGTTAAATTTGGTGTTTTGGGTACAATTCTCTCATACTGGCCACTGGATATTCAACATGGCACCTCATGGCAAAGAACTCTCTGAGGATGTGAGAAATAGAATTGTTGCTCTCCACAAAGATGGCCTGGGCTATAAGAAGATTGCTAACACCCTGAAACTGAGCTACAGCATGGTGGCCAAGGTCATACAGCGGTTTTCCAGGACAGGTTCCACTCGGAACAGGCTTCGCCAGGGTCGACCAAAGAAGTTGAGTCCACGTGTTCGGCGTCATATCCAGAGGTTGGCTTTAAAAAATAGACACATGAGTGCTGCCAACATTGCTGCAGAGGTTGAAGACGTGGGAGGTCAGCCTGTCAGTGCTCAGACCATACGCCGCACACTGCATCAACTCGGTCTGCATGGTCGTCATCCCAGAAGGAAGCTGACGCACAAGAAAGCCAGCAAACAGTTTGCTGAAAACAAGCAGTCCAAGAACATGGATTACTGGAATGCCCTGTGGTCTGACGAGACCAAGATAAACTTGTTTGGCTCAGATGGTGTCCAGCATGTGTGGTGGCGCCCTGGTGAGAAGTACCAAGACAACTGTATCTTGCCTACAGTCAAGCATAGTGGTGGTAGCATCATGGTCTTGGGCTGCATGAGTGTTGCTGGCACTGGGGAGCTGCAGTTCATTGAGGGAAACATGAATTCCAACATGTACTGTGACATTCTGAAACAGAGCATGATCCCCTCCCTTCGAAAACTGGGCCTCATGGCAGTTTTCCAACAGGATAACGACCCCAAACACAACCTCCAAGATGACAACTGCCTTGCTGAGGAAGCTGAAGGTAAAGGTGATGGACTAAACCCAATTGAGCACCTGTGGCGCATCCTCAAGTGGAAGGTGGAGGAGTTCAAGGTGTCTAACATCCACCAGCTCCGTGATGTCATCATGGAGGAGTGGAAGAGGATTCCAGTAGCAACCTGTGCAGCTCTGGTGAATTCCATGCCCAGGAGGGTTAAGGCAGTGCTGGATAATAATGGTGGTCACACAAAATATTGACACTTTGGGCACAATTTGGACATGTTCACTGTGGGGTGTACTCACTTATGTTGCCAGCCATTTAGACATTAATGGCTGTGTGTTGAGTTATTTTCAGAAGACAGTAAATCTACACTGCTATACAAGTTGTACACTGACTACTCTAAGTTATATCCAAGTTTTATTTCTATAGTGTTGTCCCATGAAAAGATATAATGAAATATTTGCAGAAATGTGAGGGGTGTACTCACTTTTGTGATACACTGTAGGCCTACATTCACCTTTACTGAGGAACATGAGGCCTGCAGTTTGTAGATGTTTGTTTGGGTTCTATTGTGACTACCTGGATGAGAATTTGATATGTTCTTGGTTAATTTTTGGTAGGCCCCTTCTGAGAGATTCAACACTGTTCCATGTTTTTTTATATCTATGGATAATGGCTCTCTTTGTGGTTCGGTGGAGTTCCAAAGCCTTAGCAATGGGTTTGTAATCTTTCCAGACAGTATTTCTATCCATCTATCTAATTCATCAAGTGTGTACATAATAGCAAGTGCGCAAAAATGAACATGAGGAAAATGCAGTTACTAATCTAATGCAAAATTTGCACAACTGCAGCAGTTGTAGTGATGAGAATAGGTCTACAAAGAGAAAACTTCTACATTTTATATAAATCTGAACGTAAACATTAATAATACCATTATTAATAGCATTATTAATTTTTGATAAATATTTTATGATAATTTTACTTTGATCTACTGTCAAAACACTTAATACCACATTTCATATAACATTTAACAGCATATTTGTTGCATGTTGTTTGCAGTTGCATGTTAGTTGCTGCTTACTATATTGCACAGGCAGTGTTAGCTGGATTACTATCTGTCGCTGATTTGAGCTCTACCAGCTCCAGGTTGCCACTGTTGGAACCTTGAGCAAAGCCCTTAATCTCCAAGTGCTTGAATGGTATTCATTCACAAAAGTCTCTTTGGATTAAAGCATCTGCTAAATGCTGTACATGTTCTAAATATCTGCGTTTAGACACAATGCATTTAAAAAAATTACTTTAATTTACTGTTATTTTATTTTTGCATTATTTTTGTTCTTAATGTCTAGTTTTCCCCTCATACTGCTGTTAAAACATGCAATTTATTAGAATGTTTAAACAAGTGAATAACATTTATAATAGATGAAAGTAAATCAGGGCCTGATTGTAACAAAGCATAAGTTAGTTAGGTTAGCGCACATTACAGTAAATAAAGCATTTTCAAAGTAGCAAAATAAGCGAAATTCAGAGGAATGGACAAAGACAAAGATCCATAAAAAGAAAAAAGATAAATTAGGCACCCTTTGTTCAATTAAAACTTTTCAAAGGCATCCACTGGGCGCACTGGGACAGAGGATGAGCTGATCTCCGGGAGTCCCAGCTGTCCAACTGGAAAGCTCCGGAAATTGAGAAAGGATGCTTGTAGAGAAACTCTGGGAGTAAAAACTTAAGCACTGGAACATTAACATGCACAGAGTGCTGAACAAAATTAATGAGATTGATTTAATTTACTTTGTGGAGTATAAGGATCACAGCAGGCTCCCCTGATCCCAGTATAGTGGTGCTATTTTTATTAGTTTGTATAGTCTTTTCCAATCCCAATTTGTGTAAGAAACACCACACTGACCACTAGCCATTATCTATATATTTTTTGTATTATTAATATGATTGTATTATTCACACTTACATGTTTATAAGGTTTACATAAAATAATGAGGACGAACAAAAACAATTTGACTGGTAGAAACACCTTGTCAGACTAGTCCATACTGCCTTCACTTAGCAGTTCAGACTGGTGGTGGTGGTGGTGGAACACTGTGCGAAATGTTATCTCAGCACACACTGGGCCCCCTCATACTAATCAAACCCATTTTGAGTTACACATGAGTTTTATTGCTGACCATATGTATCTACTTCATAGCCATAATTTATCCATCTTAAAATAGTCAGAAAATCTGTCCTGTCTGAGGCAGAATGATAATCCATGCATGATCACGTCTCCACCTTTTTCAAGCTCCACACAGTGAATATAAACTGGCATACTTAAGTGGCTCCAAGAAACCTCTCGCTGAGACATTTATATTTCCACAAACTAAAAATGAACAGCATTAATTAATTATTTTGCTTAGCACTCTGTGTGCTTATTAGGCTTCGAATTTTAAATAATTCCTCATTGCATCAAGTCTTACTCCCACTCAGCACCTTCAAGACGTTCTAGCTGTCAATGATCATTTATTAATTTCTGGTTTTTACTCTTTAAATGTTTTACTTCTCTTTAAAAAGTATTCATTAACACATTAACCTTCTAGATTGTTGTAATTAGTTTCTGCACTCGCTGCCTATTTTAGTAAATGCACATACCTTCTGCATACATTACTTTATACACTTTATGATCTACACCTACAGAGCAGATCTGAAAATACAATTACTGACTGTAGCTTTAAACATTGTCATCCTCTTTTACCCCATCCATCAACAGAAATTAACCCACACAATTATTCATAATTGTTTGAATGGTGAACCATAGTAAATGCAGCAGCATTAGGGTTTTTAAAGTACTGTTTACATGTATTTGCTGATTTATTAAGCACACATTTTAGGTGTACAGTTAAAAGCCATTTTTTATGCACAATGTGCGCTTATCTTCATTTAGCCCTTTATTAGAGGAGGTTTTTTGATCACAGAATGTTGTTAGTTTTATTTTTGGTAGAAGCACTATTTCAATTTTTGCATCGACACAGAGCTGTTTAAAATACCCAACAACACAGCTGAACCTGATACACTCTTACTGGTACCTCATCAAACACTACTATGGCACTACTGTGTTAGTATCTGCAGTGCTGAGAATGATTTGGCTTCAATAGAAGTCCACGTATACTGATGGATGGGATAGAGGGGATAGAGGGGATAACAATGTTTACAGAGCAATTGATGGTCTACAGTCAGTAAATATTTACCCACAAAGTTCATCTATCTGATACGTGTAGCCATCAAAGGGTCCAAGAATGTACAAACAAGGTATGTGAACCTAATATAGTGGCTGGTGAAGGCTTGATGTCTAAATAAAGCCAGATATAGAAGTAAATGATTTTACTTTAACTTTAAAGTTGATTAATCTCTAACTGAGGTTTTATCTAAGAACAAGAAGTGTGAGGGGGCTGCACAACATTACTATATTCCAAAATGGAGCTAATAATTTGTAAGAGATTCCTATAAATAAAATGTATTTTAAAGCACTGTTGCATGATGTAAACAAGGTTGTCTTGCAATGTGGTCAAACTTAATAGGGTTCCATTACATCCATTAACAAAATGAATATAAATTCAATATCTATCATATCTAAGTTTGTCAGCATGTGTTATTATTCAAAATAAAGCTATGAAATATTACAAATGAGTAAAAGGCATCAGTGATCGATTAATACATTAGGGGTTTCTGCAGTTTAAAAGTACACGGATGGCTTCCATACAGTACAACTATAGTCAACAGGGGGCTGTAAAACACAAACTATTGATATATTAAGAGAGAACAATAAAGTAATTTATTATTTTATATATTACTAGTTAAACTAGCCAGCATAGGACTTCCATGCAGGCCAAAATATAGCAGCCAAACATCTAACCTCAGGTTTTAAGGGGGTGGGAGAAAACTGTAGGAAACCCACACCCAGATTTGAGAAAAACATTCCAAATTTTACACACACAGTGCCTGGACACAAACATTAAAACCAGATCACCAGGCCTCGTATTACTTATAAATACCATTTATATGTAATAAATGACTTATTCCTCTAAAGTTATAGGTACTGAATGGAAGATCCAGAATGGAAGTGAAAGAGTAATAACATGAAATAATGTTTCAAGTATGAAGGACAAACACCAGACATTGATCCTTTTTTATTTTTTTTTAAATCAGCCATCAGTTCTGGTTGGTTGTCGTTACTGTGAGAATAATATGGTGATAAATGTTTAACGTGTGAGCATGCTAAAAGTGAATGTAGTTTTCAGCTCAAGCCTCTAATACTGTTCACAGCATTTTACAGTGTTTCAGGAACTTGTTTTAATAGATATAAAATCTTATAATAATTCATGTTGCTGTAGACATTTTAGCTTGCTGACAGAGTGAGTTTAACATGTTGCGTAAGAGTTCCTAATATTTTGTAATTAGATTTTTTACCTTGTATGCATGTGCAATTTTGCAATTTCTTATAGTTTCAAAGCACTTCTTCTCCCTGTTACGTCTTAAATCAGCTGTAGATCTAATTTAACAGTAAAACCTTCCTAAATGTACATAAGGATGGAGTTGGGCAACATTGTTTAAATCAGTATTCATGGTAATGTGTCTTAAAGGTATCGGAACCTATTCTGTTAAGAAGAGTACCAGGAAACACTGGGTGCAGGGAGGTAAAACAACCTGGACAGTGTCAATATTCACACCTAGTGATAATTTAGAGTAGCCAGATCTTCCTCTGCATGTGTTGGAAGGTGGGTGAAAATAATAATTACATGGACGTACTGGGAGAACAAGTAAAACTTCTTATAGACAGAGACCAGAATTATGGAAAAAAACTTAATATTTCAGGGCTGATCACATGTTGTGTGGTACTCATTCTATAAGCTGCAAATATCTGCATGAACCAATCAGCACATAATAGAATTTCTTGATTTGTCGTATATAGATATACACATGTACAGTACAATGAACTTCTTTTTCTGCGCAGCCCAACTTGTTTGGAAGCTGGGGTTGGAGTGCATGGTCAGCATTTAAACTGCACCACTGGAACCAATAGGGTTAATTGAGGCCTTGCTCAAGCCCCAATTTGAACCCATCATTTTCCAATTAATAGCACAGAGCCTGAACAGTAGCTCGTCTGTTGGATCGGACCACACGGGCCAGCCTTCGCTCCCCACATGCATCAATGAGCCTTGGCCGCCCATGACCCTGTCGTCGGTTTACCACCGTTCCTTCCTTGGACTACTTTTGATAGATACTGACCACTGCAGACTGGGAACACCCCACAAGAGCTGCAGTTTTGGAGATGCTCTGACCCAGTTGTCTAGCATCACAATTTGGCCCTTGTCAAACCTGCTTAAATCCTTACGCTTACCCATTTTTCCTGCGTCTAACACATCAACTTTGAGGATAAAATGTTCACTTGCTGCCTAATATATCCCACCCACTAACAAGTGCTGTGATGAAGAGATAATCAGTGTTATTCACTTCACCTGTCAGTGTTCATAATGTTATGCCTAGTCGGTGTATGTTGTTAAAGCCTGAATGTTTTATAAAATATACCTTACAGATTAATGCCACAAGCTTAGGTACTACATTAATACTACATACTTATTTTTTATCACTGAAGTTCACAAAGGGTATACAGTGCAGTTTTTACTAAATGAATAGACAAGCAATATGTAATGTTTGTACATGGTACAATGAACAAGGTTGAATGAAAATGTATGTATTGAGTACACATCTTATATCCACCTTCCAAATTAGTGCAGATATTGGATTTGCCCTATAGGTGTGACTGATGCCTTGCGATGGATTGACACCATGTCAAAGATGCATACTATCTTGTGCCCAGTGTTTCAAGCTGTGCTGGACCAACTTGTGTCCTTGATCACAATGAAGCAGTTAGTGCAACGAAATGAATAGCTGAATTTGATACCCAACCCTGTGTAATTTCTATAAAATGGAATAATGGTTCTCCATCCAGTATCATTTAAACCCGCACTGAGACAATATGAGAAGACAAAAGCACACTTTGGGGCAGACTATCAGTTTAATTCAAGTGTGATATTTACCTCATTATTTATGCCAAAGAAACTTGTTTTGCATAACCTAGCCATCAACTCAGAATAAAATGCTGTTTTGTTTATGTTTTACTACATTCATTCATTCACTCACATTCAGGAATGTGCTGCTCCTTATCTACGCTCAACAGAAAGCACTTGGAAATAAGTATTAAAAAGCCATGTCGTGGGTTTTGGGAGTGCATTCGTTAAATGAGCAGCTGGAAAGTTAATTAATCTGCTAAGCATTTTATGATTTCTAGTCTAGGAGGTAAAACAGTAGGTGGCATGAAGCTTTCAGTAGAAGCGGCCTCTAAAACAGCCTTTAAAGCAGCCTTAAAATTGTAACAAATATATACAGGTCCCAAAACTCTTCAGTGGTGGCATGTAAAATGATTCCGGTAAGACTGGAGATACGTATTAAGGATACAAATAAGAAAAGCTCTTGTACTAAATCTACACCATTGTTAACACAAGTTAACAATTAAACTAACCTGTAGTTTGAATGAACATTTGTTTACTTCAGAACTAGCAAGAATGTTAATGCTTATAATAATTTAGCATATGTAACACTGACACTTGTTTTAAGTTTATTGAGCTAGCCCGACAGTAGCTTTAAAAAAAAAAAAAAAAAAAATGTATAAATGACCATACCAATGCAGAGTGGCACAGGATAATTCCATCTTCTTACTGGTCCTGGCATACATGTAATGTGAGCATTTCCCTGCGAAAAATAAATAAATCATCAATAAAAGAGATACAAATCAGAAAAAGTTGGGACATGAAAAATGCTACATCTGAAGTTTAACTTTATTTTATTGGTTAATAAACATCCATTCCTGCATTTCACCCTAAACACATTCCAAAAAAGTTGGGACGGTAAAGCATTTACCACTTTGTAATGATGCCATTTCTTCTCACAACATTTAAAAGACATTTTGACACGGAGGATACCAAGCGATGAAGTGTTTTTTTTCCCCATTCTTCCTTCAAACACATCTCAAGGTGTGCAACAGTGCCATTGTCACAGTTTTTATGTCAAAATTCTCTGTTGGAGAAAGGCCAGGTTTGCAGGCAGGTCAGTCTAGTAAGCGTACTCTCTTCTACAGCCATCCCTTTGTAATATGTGCAGCATGTGGTTATACATTGTCTTTTTGAAAATGCATCCCTGGAAAAGATGTTCTATTAAGGCAGCATGTATTGCTCTAAGTGTAAATTATCTTTACCAAGGGCACTGACACAACCCCATAGCATAAGAGACCCTGGCTTTTGGACATGTTGCTGGTAAGTCTTGATGGTCCTTTTCGTCTTTGGTCAGGAGCACACGGTATCCATTTCTTCAACAACAACAACAACAACAAAAAAAAGACCTGGAATGCTGATTTATCTGACCACAATACACGTTTCCACTGTGTGATGGTTCATACCAGATGCCTTCAAGTCCAGAGAACCCAACACCGCTTCTAAACATGGTTACCATAAGACTTCTGTTGCACAGTAATTTTTAAGGAATTTGTAAATATAACTCTGTTTTGTAATGCTTGACAAAGATTTGCTACAGTAATCGCTTGCTATGTGGTTATATCAGCTATTGATCAATATTCTTGATATTATTGTTGTTATTAAACATTAAACATTTCAACATTATTTAAATTTTCTCACACATTTGTTGACAGACTGGAGATTCCCTGCTCTTTAAAGAAAGTATCATGGATGCTGCTTTTGTACCAAACCATGATTACAATCACCTGTTGACATCACCTGTTTAAAATAATAGCATTTTTTAAAAACTCATAACTAGCCCTAAACTGCCCTTGTCCCAACTTTTTTTGTAATGTGTTGCAGGCCTGAAATGCAGCAATGGATGTTTATTAACAAATGAAATTGAAATTAATCAAATAAATTTCTTGGGTTCAAACTGTTTGAAGTGAAATAATTTATTTGGTGTAATGCATGATTTATTTGAATTATGTAATCCACATTAATAATCCATTTGCAACCTATTTTGACCAAATCCCAAACCGCATTACAGTTTATTAAATTACAAATACATTTTTTAATATATCTGGATAAAAGTAAAAAATATCCTTAATAAAACTACTCCTACAATTACACTGTATTTAAATGTACAATTTTATGGATTTATTGAGGTACGTTACTACCAGATAAATTGCAACAAACAATTAAAACTGTTGAATGTCCATCATAAAATAATAGTAGTCTATTGCAATAGCATACGATAATTTTATTAATGTAACAAAATCTTTAAGAAAGAATGTGTTCTTACCTGTAAAGAATATCCTTGTTCACACTGAAACATAACAACATCTCCCACCATGTAACGATCTCCCAATTTAATGCCATATGTCGGGGTCTGAGGCTCAGGGCAGGAATCAAGACCAATTGCTGTAAACACAAAAATCATCCAATTTAAACTAAACTCATGACATCATAATAATGGCAACTATGGTTTTAAATAGGCAGTGTGGCTGTATTGTGGTTCCAGTACAATACTAGTAGAGTAGGAACAATTAAATGGCAAGACATCTGTCTGGAATATACATATCTTGTTCTGTAACAGATTTCATAATATTAAATTTCAGTTAAGAAATTATGGATCCTTACTGTTAATGATTTAATGGATACAAAAGTCAACTCCTGGCAGGGATTTGTGTGGAGCAGGTGCAGCTCTCCAAGCACCTGGATCCAGACAGATTATTTGGGCAGATCTGGGGTGAAATTAGGTGACTTGGCATGCTCAGTCTTTCCATGCATTTCATTACATGCCAAATAGGCCTGCTGGGGCACATCTCTGTCACTGGTTGTTATTATATAATAAACATGTCTTTAAAAGGTCTACCGATGTAAGTCCTAGGAGAACAGAAAACTGTCATTCCATGTAAAATCACCAGAAGAGTGAGGGAGGAATGGTTTTGATAAACAAGAGAGGATAGGGTGAATACTTTTAATTGAATTATTCATGAAACTGTTCAAACCATGACTGAGCACTGTCACATGATATACATCATATTATACCAGATTAGGCAACACAGGTTATTGAAAATGTAAAAAAGCTCATTTATGTAATAAAACTGTGTGTGCCATGCCCAGGAAAACCAATAAAAGTGACAATTTAAATCATAAACAAATTTTAAAGACAGTCATGGGTCAAAATTGAAGAAAAATAGGTGTTTTCTGAATAGTTTAAAATGTATGTACTCATCATTAGTAGTAAGAGCCAATATTAGAAAAACTAAACACAGATAAAATACAGGGTAACAAAGTGACCTTTTCAATCACTTACTCACACTTGGTTTCAATTTATATTAGCCATGTCACATACTGGCATGTATTCTAAAAAGTGGAAGGAACTAGCAATACCCAGTGGAAACCAACAAAACAATATGAGAAGAATGTGTCCAAAAGAAACAAAATCTGAGAATTAACCCCAGGATTCTGGTTATGTGTGAAACAATCGTTACCTAATGAGCCACAATGTGGTACACAATGTGATAATATTTAAAAATAAATATCTATATTAATTCATATCTGGTAACAATTCATCCTAATTAGAGCCATTGTGGGTTTGGAAACTACCTGAAAACACTGAACGCAAAACTGCATCATTCATGCCTGCACCCCAGAGGGAGGTGGGTGGAAACTGAAATACTGAGTGTAAACAAACACTGATAAACAGCAAAGCAAACTGGACTGAAGGAAAAGACTCATAGAAACCTTATGCTGTGCATCAACCATATGAGTGGCTGCATCCCCGTGCCACTCTTTGTGAAATAATATAAAGCTGTTTAAAGATAAAGCTTAATAAAGTTTTTTTTTTGTTAAAAAAAAAAAAAAGGACTAATGAACAGAGAAATTTGATACACCACAAAATCTGTGGGGTAAGTGGGGTAACACTTCAGAAAAAAATTATTGATTGAGGATAATCTTTCTATTCCCTTAAAGAAAGGATGGCAAAACGTATTTTACTAAAATACCTCAAGATTCTGTGAATCCATAAATCATATTATGCACTGGGAGAAATATGCAAATCCATTCCAATCTTTTTTTAAGAAACAATGTTTTTACCAATAAACATTTGAACTTTTTAATAAATAATAATTTTCTCACACATTTGTTGGCAAACTAAAGATCCTCTGCCAATTTTTGCTCCTCTAAGACAGCATTGTGGATAGTGCTCTTGTACCAATTCATGATAGAGCTTAATGTGCCTTTAGAAATCATTAGAGAGATTTTTTTTGTTGTTGAAATATCAAACAAGGAGTTGCCAATAACTGAGAACTTTGATCCACCACAAAGTCTGTGTGTTAGCTTGGAAAACACTTCGGAAAAATTTATTTTTAGGATAATCTTCGTCTATTTATTTAAAGGATCGCAAAAAAAGGATTTTTTTTTTTTTTTTGCTAAAAGTCATTGGTGTTTCAATACAAGGGGTTAACATCACAAAACAGTAAGTAATGTTTCTTGTTGCACTACAGAAATACAACTATTTTAGCCAATAATGTCGAAATATAAAAAAAACTGTAACCTTTTAAGCACCAACAAGTAAATACGCTTTTCATTAAAATATATTGCTAAAAAGCTTAAGTATTAAAACTACAGACCAAATGTACCTTATAAAGTACACATATTTTTGGATCACCAGCATTATTTATTCAAAAACCAAATAATGCTGAGAAACTGCCCCACAAATTGGAAAAAACATTTTCTATTTTCATTTTTAGCTGATTTGCAACCTTAGTCATAGAATGCCTCTGTTATGTTTGCATTGTTATTTTAAGAGCAATAGCATATTTTAATGAAATGACTGACATACCAATCACAGCTTTGCACGCTGCTGTATGCTAGTAGGAAAAAAAAAACTAACTCCTTAAAGTAAAGAAGAAAATTATATTACATGTGGTCTAGTACATCTAGTCTCACCTGCAGTGTAGCGAATAAATAAAGCATGAGTGGAGAAATCACAGCGGTGGATAAAGCTGCTCTCTGGCTGTACCTGTGTATTCCAGATGGAAGCCTGCTGCTGAAACACTGATGTCGGACACAAAGTTCAGGTAAAGGTTGTTGGATGTGCTGTTCAGCAACTGAGGAATAGTGGTTCCTGCAAAACAGAAATAACAGTATGCCTGACTCATTTTCACAAAAATTTACATTTTAACTGTGTTTTTTAGCCAAACACATTGTATCACATTTTCCATTTGTTTGTCCTTTCTTTTTTTTACATATTGTAGTAATTATCATGACCACTGACTGGCCACTGTAGAAGCTGTAAAGCTGTGAGGTATGTCATTTAAAAACATTATGGAAATACAACTACAATAGCTATAATAAAAATAAGTATCTTGGTCATTTTTGGTTCTCTACTTTAATTACTCTTTGGTCATTAAGTGTATGTCAATCATTTATTTTCTGTTTTGCCACCACTTTATACTGGGCAGCATCATGGTGGGTCTGATTTATGAAACAGAAGGTAGGAATCACCGCGAAAAGGTCAGTACATCATAGGAGACAGACACACACACAGACAGACACAGACACAGACACAGACACAGACACACACACACACACACACACACACACACACACACACACACACACACACACACACACACACACACACACACACACACACACACACACACACACACACAATTTGTAGTAGCTCCAATTGGCCTGAATGCCTTTGAACAAACCCACACAGACACGGACAACATTCACATAGAATCTCCACACAGAATGGACCCGGGCCACCCAGCCGTGTTTGTTAACGCTATGTCTGCTAATGGGCAATGCTAATGGCAGGAATGGTTATGAAAAACTTTTATGTCAAAGAGACATGTAATGATTTTGCTATATTATATATAATATTGCTATATACTGTATACTATATTAAGTTATGTTTGTCGACTGTATATGTCTATGTGTGACTTCAGTTGTTATTAAATGATTTTTTAGTGTCTCTGTGTGGGTGGTATTAGATATTTCCTTAATGGTCTTTGCTGGTAGGAGTTGTTTTTTGTGGTCATCACAGTCCAGTAGTAGGCGTTTGACTGTAATCTGGGTTTGGCATGTTGCCTCTTATTAATGCCTCTTATGATTATTATGTGAGTCAGTTTGGTGTGTCTAATACAACTCTGTGTACACCGTCTGGTCCTAGACATTTTCGATGGTCATTTTTTTCCAATGAAGAGGTTTGCCTTAGGGTGATTGTTGGTCTGGCATGTCCACTCGGTTTGTCATATGCTCTTGCTGTATGAGTTTGATGTCTGTTGATGGAATTAGTGCTTTGCCTTTGGTATACCTACGGTTTTTACTGCTTGATCTTGGTTGTGCCAGTTGGACTTTAGCCAACCTAATTTTGTAGGGCTAATTTCAGCTGTCTACTTTTGAGTGGCATTTCATTGGCTTTAATGTATAGGCTTTGGGCAGAGGATGTTCTAAAAGCTCCCAATGCCAGCTCTATTCCATGGTGGTAGATAGTATCAAGTGCCTGGATGTACAACTTACTGGCTGATCCATAGATGATGCTCCCATTGTACAGTGTAGATCATATTATGGTATATGCTTCCAATTTGATCATTGTAAACAGTTTTATTATATATATATAAGTTTTTAAGGCATCTGTTTTTAACAGCTTTATAAATGGTACGAAAGAAATTTTACTGTCTAATGTGAGTCTCAAAAAACTTGAATAATTTGTGAAATTGATAGGGTCCCTAGTTAGATAAAAAATATACAAAAATTTGTTTTATAAATTGCAATTCAAAAAAGAATCTATCATTTTTGAATCTTTAGAGTTAAAAAAAGATTTCCAGTATTTTCACTGATCAACTTAATTTTATTTTGTAAACAGAAAAGCATTTAAAACATGCTTAAAAAAATTGGGACAGGGACATAATAAGAGTGAAAAGTTTATAGAATATAAGTTAGTGTTCCACAATAAGCAAGTTAATTGGTAAGGGGTAAGGGAATCATGATTGGGTATAACAGGAGATCAATCTTTAAAACTAGTGATGGGTCGAGGCTCATTATTTTGGCTATTCTCTCCTGAAATATAACACAGTCAGTTTAAAAAGAACAATTCTAAATACATCACTGCAAATAACTTGATAATTTTAACCATCTACTGTTTATTATATTATGAAAAGATTCAGGGAATCTGGAGAGATCTCAGTCTGTGTAAGGCAAAGCTGGAAACCACTGTTGAATGTGCATAACCTTTGGGTTAGACAATGCCAGGCCTCATTCTGTATGTGCTACAACTGTAAACACAACATGCAGTCCTTGAGTGGCTAAAACGTTTTGAAGTGTGTTGAAGGCATAAAATTCTATATCAGTTTATATTTACAAAATACAATGAGGTTGATCAGTGAAAACATTGGAAATCTTTTTTCGATTCAAGAGAATTAACAAATCACAGATTCTTCTTTTTATTGCATTATACAAAATGTTGCAACTTTTCTGGAAATGAGGTTTATAGTTTCAGCTCTGAATGTAGAGTTAAAAGTAGACAGAGGTTCATTCATACCGTATTTGTTTTTGAAAATGTAAGGTCTGACCACCTATGGATCTTATTTAAGCTTATCTGTGGTTAATGTTCCCTGATGCTCATCTTATTCCCTTTGTAGCCAATGAAGATATCGTCTACATAAAGGCTGCAGTCGGTGTTTGGTGGGGTTATAAGCAGACAGACTTATGGGACTCCCATTTTTTTGGTATGCATTTTGAGAGGGTGTTGTTGATTTGACTTCTGTTCTCTTGGAAGTTGTAGATAAAGATCAGTAGTTTCTCTCTAAAGTGCATTTGGTGTAAATCTTTTAGAGTTCCATGCTTCCAGGTTGTATGCCTATGCCTTTTGTAGATCCAAAAACATGGCTATTAAATATTATTATTATTTTTTTTAATAAGAGCCTTTAAGGAAAGTGTTGAGTATGACTAAGCAATATGTTGTGTTCCTTTAATGTCCGCCTAGAGAATCAAATCAAATGTAAGCCAACAGCGCTACCCACTGCAAAATAGTGCCAACCCTAATTGTAAATCAGATCAATTTAACCTGGAATAGTAATTATGTAACTGGAAATAGGGATAAAATACCCGGTACTAATTTAACAGAAGTGAGCATAACACATGACATTTAATATTAGCATGATTCATTTTCTTAAACTTTAAAATTACAGATACAAACCACATGCTTGCATGTGTAAGAATGTACACACTGATTTAGTTCCTTTGGAGAGAAAAAAAAGACGTTTTGTCTATTATGCAGTTTATTGTGTTTTACTTTAAGTCAGCAGGGTCATTTATCAAAAAAAAAGTCACTTTGAGGTCACCAATTACTTAAAAATGTTTTAAAGTACTAGACAAATAGTGTGAACATATTGTGGCGCATATCAAGCACAGTGAGCCAGTCCATTACAGGACAGGATCTACCAAGATTCGGCAAGCTGAGTTTAATATTGTATATTTGTTTTACAGCAATATTATTTTCCACATATTGCCCACTTTCTTTACATTGCTACATGTAAGTCTAGTGTGACAAAGGAAGTTTTTCCACTTGCAGACATTCATTATGTAAAATCCTGTTGACTTTATCCTGCTGATGAAAAAATACACAAGCACAGTATGTGTGCCAGCTCAATGCTATGTGCTTTTATTAAGGCTAGCACAATTATACATTATTATTAAAACAATTATACAACATTAAATGTAATTAGAAAAGCGGTAAAAACAAAAAGTTAAGGTAAAAACAGAAAACTACCTACGATCAATGAAGAAAAAACAGCAAGGGATCCAGCAAAGAGTTCAGCTTTGTGTGTGGGGTATTTGTAAGTATAGAGCATTTACATTTACACAAGCCAGAGATTCAGTTATGAAGTTTTAAAAGGCGACTACTTCCACTAAAACTCAGCTGAGATTTTTTTTCTGTCACATGACCTGCTCTTTGTCTCTTAAATAAATGCTTCTCATTTTAACAATAAACATCTTAATCTGAAAGAAAACAAAGACCACAGCTTTGGTCCCACAGCAGTAACAAAGGGTAGATTTGTTACTCGCAGTCAGATGAACTGCAAGATCCCAATAGAACCGGCTAATCAGTGAATCCTATCCTGCTGCACTCAGCTAGCCATTGACTGAGACCCACTGAGTCTGCTTCTGGCATTGATGTGTTTCCACTGGTCACTTTCTTGGTAAACAAAAGGCAAGCAGTGCAATTGGCTTCTTCATCTAATTACAGCTCCACCAGTAATGGCAATAAATTAGCCATGCAAACACAACATGATCGGCTGGCTGTAAAAAGTTCAGCCTTTGAAAGGTTGGACTTTAATGAGCTAAAGTAAGTCTGGGGGCAGGACCCACGATACCTTCATGTGTAGGCTTATTTTGTGTAAACAAAAGGATAAGTTGCCTCATTTGATCAATTCTGGTAGATTCTGGCGATCACTTGTTACTCAAAACAGTAAGGTCATTCGATTCAAAGTCATGAGAATTAGACTAGAAATGCTCTCTACAGAAAAAGCTGGATTTTGGATTGGCTGCAAGGATTTTACTCCCATTTAGTCGTAAGAGCATTACTGAGGTCAGAGATTTATGTTGGGGAATAAGGCCTGGCTTTCTACACTAAACGACATCTACACTAAACGTGGATGTAAGACCAGGGCTATGTGATGGTAGGACAAGTTGTTAAATTCAAAACCTTTATTTAACTAAATTGCCTTGTTTACTAAAGTAATGCGGTATGCTCCAAACTGTAGTGAACTATGCTTTGCCATTAAGATTTGCTTTCAATGAACCTCAGGGTTCAAAAAAAAAAAAAAAAAAAAAAAAAAAAAAAAAAAAAAAAAAAAAAAAAAAAAAAAAAAAAAAAAGCTAATGGTACCACTGTTAATTGTAAGCTTAGTAATAAGAGTTGCAAATAAAGACAAATAATTTACACTATATGTAATTGGCCATGTGTGCTTTGCAAATGAGCTGTTATTGTTTTTAGACATTTACACATCCCAGTAATAGCAGCTGTAAAATTGTGCAGAAAAAAAATAAACGGTGCATTTGATAAACACAGTGCTTTATTTAATCCAACTGTTGGCAATGGTTATTAATCTATTAATAACATTATTAGTAATATTAATATAATATTAATATTAATAACTGTACCATTGGTAAAAACAAAGACTACAGCTAGCCAGTACCTGATCTAAATCTGGCCTGTGGAAAAATTGGGTTCTGGTCTAGTGTTTGTCTTACCTGAATAGCTTCCCAATCTGGGGGCATTGTTATCAGCTCCATCATAGAAATCTAGAGAATCCCAATTGTGTTCTGTGGCAAAACTCACAACCTGGATCTGTGCAGAAAAGAGAAGGGCAGAAGCAAACTTACAATAGTGATCAAGGGGTTCAAATAATTTTCCAAAGTATAACCAATAAAAGAGAACTAAATAAAAAGATTAGGTTATGATGTGTAATGTATTTTAATATTACACATTAGCACATATTACCCTTTTAATAAAGTATTTAATATTACCACTACTGACAGTGTAAAAAGTAAACAGTTAAGGGACATTCCACAAGCTTTTTGACTCACTTGGATTCCGGCTCCCTCAGGAACTGACACCTTCCACACGCAATTGAGATTGTTGTCATAAGGTTCAGGGTATCCTGGGGAGAGGATGGTGCCCTTACGTGCTGTCAGAACCCCTCCACATGGCACTGGCAAGGCAAGATCCCAAAGGGATGTGATCAGAGCAAGCATTAACACAGCACGAGTCTTGAACATAAACCAAGTGTTGGCCTGGATTCCCAAAAGCCTCTTTCTGTGATACAATCTGTTGATGACTAACTCAAGCAAAACTTGCAGCATTGTTTTTTCTTTTTCTTTATGTAATCAATTTGCTATTTAGAATAATGTTTAACAATAGGATGGGGCTTTTTAATAATTTGGGAGAATAAACAAGGATGAAACTGCTGAATTTCATGTATTTATGTATTCATTTTTAATAACCTCCTAATCCTTAATAGGGTCTAGATCAGTGGTTTCCAACCAGGGGGTCGAAGCCCCCTAGGGGACGTCAGTGAGCCTAGAGGGAGGTCACACTGCATTTAATTAAGAAGATTAAAAAAAAGAATTACATGTGACAGAACAGAAAAATCAATAGGCTATTGGCATATCACAGACTGCCAATCCTCAATCACACTAAGAAACATGCCATACTCCACCCATAAAGTAATAGAAGCCAAGGATCAAACCTAGGTCCTTGGAGCTGTGAGACATCCTCAGTAATGGTTACATAATATATCCACAGAGGTTGAACTTTGTTAATTGTTTTCTGTTCAGTCCATATGGAAAATAACAAACAAGCTGTTTAAGTAGGCAAACATGCATAAGAGTGGCAGGTGTGAGGTAATTTTGAGAACACACAGCTTCAGAGTACTGGGTTTACTCCTAGCCTGACATTTCTGAAATGTGGCATGTTCTGTGTTTTTCATGTAGGTATCCTTAAAGATCTTTGCTACCTTTTACCTCCCAATATATGCCAGTAGGTGGACTGGCCACTGTACATTACTAAAGAATGTAAATATGTGAGTGTGTAATACAAAGTGAGGCACTGGCACCCTGTCATGTCACCCTCTTGTGCCATTTGCTTTCAGAATCAGCTTTGGGTTTCCCTTAACACTGACCAGGATGATGGGGCTATTGAAAATTAATAAATAAATGTCTCCACACTTTGAAGGACATCACAAAAAAAATAATGTTGTGCATATATTAGCTTTTTTCCACAACAATCTCTGGTCAGACTGGAGAATACATTGAGCTGAATCTGGTTCATCTGACATGACAATGTTTTCAACAAAGATGACTCTCATGATTGGCTTTTTTGGTTTTTTTATTCATTCAATATTAATTTTAAAATTAGACATTACTTTGTCAGATTATTATAAAAAGAAATCTATTTGTAGTGCTGGATTGTTCTTTCTACATTTCGCTGACCATGGCTGTTTGCTAACTCACTGATGCGCTTACATTGAGGTGCATCCATTGAAACTTTTTAATGAAAGACTAGGTGTTACCATAATACATTACAAAATGTTAGTGTGCGAGATCCTTCAGTAGATTATTTTTTAGTAAAATTAGTAGCATTTAGTGCATTTCACATATAATAAAACATGTGATGTGTAGAAAATGTTTAAACAGTATAGATGGTTACAGTAATCTGTGTTTGGCAAATTAACAAGCAACCTGCTGCTCTTTGACTTGCTCTTTGAAAGCATATTAGTTCTTCATAACTGTGATGCAAGCATCCAAGGTCCATTCTGTGAGGTATTTGCATGTTCTCCCTATGTGTGCATGTGTCCCTATGGGTTTCCTCCAGGTGCTCCGGTTTCTTCCCACAAGTGCAAAGACATGCAGTCATAAGTGTGTGTGAGCGTCCACCCTGTGATGTACTGGCAACCTGTGCAGGGTTTTTTTTCTGCCTTTGCCCAAAGAATCAGATCCACCTTAACCCTGATCAGGATAAAGTAAAAACAGGGAAAATAAAATATAAAGTGATAAAACAGGTAGTAAATTAATGAATCAATGAATGGATTTTCCAGCAAAAAAAAAAAAAGTAAAGCAGGTCAGGACATACAGATAATAAGGGAGTGAAGATAAGTTTTAGAGGATCTGTGCCAGGTGTTTAAATTATTAAACAAATTCAGTTCACAGCAATATCAGACTCATTCATATTTTAGCACTGCTATACAGAATGCTGTGTGCACACAGGTAATGAAGCAAAAACGCTGCTATTTCCAAACTTGCAGTTTAAAAAATAAGGACAGAAAAACTGACACATGGAATACTGTAAAAATATCAGAGACTAAATATATATACCATTTAGTCTCTGATGTTTAATACTTATACATGTTTTAAAATGTCGTTGGCTAATAAAGTTTTGAGGCCTATTGTTACAATTATTCTTGTTGAGTAGCAAGAATGTCAGTTTCTAGTTTACTTGCATTAATACAATTTTACATGTTCATTCACAACCATATTTAATTATATTATGATGTCACAATAATGCTTGTAAATGTTGGTGTCATAACAGTAAAATAAACATTAGAAATGTACCATTCTCAAAAAGTTAGGTGTTGTTTGCTATGCACAGTTATGCATATCCACTTTACCAAATAGATTGTAAGAATATAAGTTGGCCGAGTACACTGTGATATGACCGTTGTTAGATGATTTGTTCTTTTGATTGACAGGCTATTAAATACATCTCCTTGTCCTGATTGAATTTATGCTGTTGGTTTACATAATTAGTTTTTTTCCTCTTCCCTTTACAGAACCTAGAGCAGCACAGACACTACGGTTTTTATACTAAGCATATACTTATTGTAGAACATTAAAGAATATATTTCAAATCTTCAGTGTAAATATTTAAATTACTGGAACCATTTTAAGTAAAGTAAAATTATAATATTTCTGCTAATTCAGCAACAAAATAATAAGGCTTGCTGTATGTATAAAACACAGACAGCTTACATTACATATACTTTTAAAGGGCTCCCGCCATTGCTTTATTGTGTTATAATGAACATTTTAATCAATCATATTGGATGGTGGGTGTAAAAAAATGCTAAAAACACTTACCCATGCAGGTAGGCAGAGTGTCGTTCCATTGTGCCAGGGCGTCAGGCACCGTTTCACAGCGGATGGCAGTGGAGCCATGGAGTGTGTATCCAGGATTGCACTCAAACATTACAGCTGAGCCTACAGCAAAGTCGTTGCCAATGCGCTTTCCAAAGCGGGGTTCAGGCACAGAACTGCACTGTGTAGCACTGGTCCGTGGCACAGCTTTGGAGAATATTAAAAACAACTCGCATGTAATTTAAACTACCTTCCTTAAAAATACATTATATTTTATTTGGGTCGAAAAAACAAACAATTTTTTAAGTCATAACATAAAAATAGTTAGACTTATCATACCTTTATTGAACACATTACATTAAGAGACCAGACCAAAAAAATGGCAATGAACATTGCTACTTTTTGTAGGAGTGTGCATTGTCACACCAAAAGCACAATATGTAATGCTAAATGAGCTAAAAAATGTATACAAAATTATGTTCTTTTTTCTTATAATATGTATTTATTGACTGCTTAATTCAGGACTTTAGCTGCTTGTCCAACTCTCTCCATATCCTTATTAGGAGATAGATCTGGACTGCAGTCAGGCCAGACCTGCTGTAGTTGCAGGTGTAAGAATGAGGCCTGGCATTGTCTTGCTAAAATAACCATAGAGTTCCCAGGAAAATACATCACCTTAATGCTAGCATATGTCTCTCTAAAGTCCTAATATAAGCCTCTGCATCAGTGGTACCCTCACACATATGCCAGTCCCATAACAGATTTTGGCTTTTGCACATTTGCTGGATGGTCCTTTTTGTCTTAACCACATAAACTCTATGTCTCTTTTTAGTCTTATTCTTACTCAAGCACATGGCTTAGAGAAAAACAAAAGGTTTAAAATCACTGAAAAATGGTCACTCTGAAATCACTTAGTGAAAAAAAAATGAAATCAATTACTGAAGAAACAAGAAACTGAAGAAACTCTGAGAGTGAAGTCACCCACTGAACTAGAAAATATACATGCAATTAAGTAAAATAAAAGGCTATCTTTATTACCCAACAAAATACTTATAAATGAATTGAAAGCATTTAATGACCTTATGCAGTGAATCTGTTTTTTTTTTTTTGTCTGGCGGTGACACTCACTAGCACTTTACTCTAAGGTTCTTCTAAAATGCAAAACATTTACCAGGAAACATTTCCTTTTAAAATGGTCAGACTAAAGAATTGTACTATCTGAGTGCCTAAGAAGCCATTATTTGAAAACATCTCACTGGCTGGCTGTTTGAGCAGTTGGTAACCATGGAACAGATTTAAAACAATTTGCCAAAAAAACAGCCAAGGGTGGCTTAAGAGCGACATTGCAAAGCTTACAGGACACAATGGAGCAGTGAGGAGAGATGCTCGAGGGGCTACAACAGATCTGCAAAACTTTAAACATTACAGAGTCTATGGAAGAGTGTCTTGAATATAAAGATTTTGAAGAACAGTTGTGTAAGAAGGTTTATGTTCAAACTTCTAAGCAGAAGTTTTAAAGTTTGCTGAGCAAGGAGGCATCAGTTCTCCTGAAAGTGCTGAGCAATGAGTTCCACCAAGCTCAGCAGATTCCATGTGTACATCAAATGATTTCTGGCTAAGCTGCACTGTTCTGAATAATGGTTTGTTCCAGCAAAGTTACACATTACTTTGTGTTTAAGGTGTAAAGTAACAATAAAAAAAACTAATATTGGTTCATATGTTAACTGAACGCCTGCAGTGTCTAAAAAAAGCTAGAAGTTTAAAATCTTATAGATTAGACCATCTTTGCCTCAGCTTAAGACTGTTTACCTGCCTGCTGCAAATAAAACTTTACATTTATTTACAAGAAAAACAGAAAACAGTTTAATTTTATTATCGGCCTAACCTAAGCAAACAAATGTGGTTAAGGAAGGGCAACTACCATGGTAAAATGTTTTGGCACATTCTAAAATGTATGAAAATATAAAAAACCCTCCACTCCACTGCTTTAATAAATAAATGACACTTTTACATAATTTTTTTTGTTGCATGGTTGAATTTTCATTTGTATTTTCTGCTAATTGTGGGATGATTGTATTGTGTATTCTTTCAATGCCCTTAAACTAAAATGGTGTATAATTTTACAAACAGAGCATTGCCTTGAAAAGGGATTTTCAACCTGTTTGGACATGTACCCCCTTCAATGTGCCGACCTTGAACGTGCACACACCCCCCAACCCAAACCCCCGCAATCCACCCCATAAGCCGGAATCAACTTAGCTTTTATTAGCTTGACAAGCTAAAATAATATAAACAATATAATAATATTACATTATAATATAAAATAATATAATTAACGTTGTGCACATACATATGCTGCTGGTAGTAAGAGCAGGAAATGTGACATCACAGAGCCAAGTAGAGGCAAAACTACATCAATGCTAAGTTCGTTAGTTCAGGATATTCTGCTTTGACTGACAGAAACTCAGGTGAGCTAACTTTTAGCTCCACGGACAAAACGAGTCTGACTTGGCTACTGCTCTGTGGTAATAGCCAGTTTAATTCAGCCTCCGACCAGTAAGGAGAGCGAGTCACACAAAATGTTCCAGTAGCTGGAGTTTATTTAAAACCTCAGCGTTCATTAATAACTGTAAAAACAAAGAGCTGACTAGGAGAAAAACCCAGGACGTGTACATGATTCGCTTCATACGAATCGACTCCTGAATTACTTATAGCGATACTGTGAACAGAACATCTCCCACTATACACCTCTCTTAAAGACACACACACCCATGTATTATAATAGCAGTCATTGCTTTTGTCACTGATTTATCTTCGCTGTTAGCCCTATTTTTAAGTTTTGCTAGCCAATGGTCTTTTTTTCAGACTGAACTGGATAACATTAAACGTGCGTGTGTGCGTGTTCAGCAAGACTAATCAAATATGTCTCCTGTGGGTGAAAGATAAATGGCTTAGAAGTTTTAGAAGTAAAAAATCTCGTAATGTCGCTCCCCCCTGGACAAGTACCTGGGTGCACCCCACAGGTTGAAAACCCCTGGCCTAGAACACTAGTGTTGTACAATATTAATCAAATAATTCAAAATATATAAGAACTTATAATAAAATATTCTCTCTGTATAACTAGTATACAAATAAATAAAAAACTGCCTTTCATAAATCATCTGGCATTGTTATGTATTATTTACGCAGTGCTTATGAATGCACCAAGAAGTACACTTGGCAAAATCATTAATCAAAGTGGTAACACTAACATTATTTTAAAGGACTGGACAATTTATTTTCCTCTAACTTAGTCTAACAAATTACTGTATAAATAATAAACATCATTTAATCAGCACAATGGAACTGTATCTGACATATAATTTAATTAAATCCCTGTGTAGAGAAGAAAAGTATAATAATGCTTAAGACAGCAGTAAATTAAAATGGACTGATGTGACCTAAACTTTAATACTTGTACATCAGTGCAGCAACCTACAGTGTATCACAAAAGTGAGTACACCCCTCACATTTCTGCAGATATTTAAGTATATCTTTTCATGGGACAACACTGACAAAATGACACTTTGACACAATGAAAAGTAGTCTGTGTGCAGCTTATATAACAGTGTAAATTTATTCTTCCCTCAAAATAACTCAATATACAGCCATTAATGTCTAAACCACTGGCAACAAAAGTGAGTACACCCCTAAGAGACTACACCCCTAAATGTCCAAATTGAGCACTGCTTGTCATTTTCCATCCAAAATGTCATGTGACTCGTTAGTGTTACTAGGTCTCAGGTGTGCATAGGGAGCAGGTGTGTTCAATTTAGTAGTACAGCTCTCACACTCTCTCATACTGGTCACTGAAAGTTCCAACATGGCACCTCATGGCAAAGAACTCTCTGAGGATCTTAAAAGACGAATTGTTGCGCTACATGAAGATGGCCAAGGCTACAAGAAGATTGCCAACACCCTGAAACTGAGCTGCAGCACAGTGGCCAAGATCATCCAGCGTTTTAAAAGAGCAGGGTCCACTCAGAACAGACCTCGCGTTGGTCGTCCACAGAAGCTGAGTGCACGTGCTCAGCGTCACATCCAACTGCTGTCTTTGAAAGATAGGCGCAGGAGTGCTGTCAGCATTGCTGCAGAGATTGAAAAGGTGGGGGGTCAGCCTGTCAGTGCTCAGACCATACGCCGCACACTACATCAAATTGGTCTGCATGGCTGTCACCCCAGAAGGAAGCCTCTTCTGAAGTCTCTACACAAAAAAGCCCGCAAATAGTTTGCTGAAGACATGTCAACAAAGGACATGGATTACTGGAACCATGTCCTATGGTCTGATGAGACCAAGATTAATTTGTTTGGTTCAGATGATCTCAAGCATGTGTGGCGGCAATCAGGTGAGGAGTACAAAGATAAGTGTGTCATGCCTACAGTCAAGCATGGTGGTGGGAATGCCATGGTCTGGGGCTGCATGAGTGCAGCAGGTGTTGGGGAGTTACATTTCATTGAGGGACACATGAACTCCAATATGTACTGTGAAATACTGAAGCAGAGCATGATCCCCTCCCTCCGGAAACTGGGTCGCAGGGCAGTGTTCCAGCATGATAATGACCCCAAACACACCTCTAAGACGACTACTGCTTTATTGAAGAGGCTGAGGGTAAAGGTGATGGACTGGCCAAGCATGTCTCCAGACCTAAACCCAATAGAACATCTTTGGGGCATCCTCAAGCGGAAGGTGGAGGAGCGCAAAGTCTCGAATATCCGCCAGCTCCGTGATGTCGTCATGGAGGAGTGGAAAAGCATTCCAGTGGCAACCTGTGAAGCTCTGGTAAACTCCATGCCCAGGAGAGTTAAGGCAGTTCTGGGAAATAATGGTGGCCACACAAAATATTGACACTTCAGGAACTTTCACTAAGGGGTGTACTCACTTTTGTTGCCGGTGGTTTAGACATTAATGGCTGTATATTGAGTTATTTTGAGGGACGAATAAATTTACACTGTTATATAAGCTGCACACAGTCTACTTTTCATTGTGTCAAAGTGTCATTTTGTCAGTGTTGTCCCATGAAAAGATATACTTAAATATCTGCAGAAATGTGAGGGGTGTACTCACTTTTGTGATACACTGTAAAACTCTAATTTTAAAAAGCTATTCAATTTTATTCAGCTTTTATTAGTACACCAACTGTACTGTGTTCAAATCTTTTTAGACTCTGCTAATGTTTTATTGAGGAGATTAAAATTATTTGGCATTCATGCGGCATTTCTTCACAAATGAACTCAAAATCCTTTTAATGGCAGATTTTAACAGCTGAAAATGCAAGAGAAAAAAAGACAACTTGCTAAATAAGCTTTTCACTGGACTTCTAATATGTAATACTGGACTAGAAACCCCATTTTCAGAACATCCAGGACATTTTGTAAAATGCAGTAAAAAGAAGATCCAGTAATTTTCTAATATGTGTTTATATCTGGACAGTGGTAGCCTAGTGGGGAGAGCTTTGGGCTATCAACCAGAAGATTGGCGGTTCAAATCCAGACTCTGCTATGCAGCCACTGTTGGGTCCTTGAGCAAGGCCCTTAATCCTGTCTGCTCCAGGGGCGCTGTACGATGGCTGACCCTGCGCTCTGACCCCAGCTTCCAAACAAGCTGAGATATGCGAAGAAAGAATTTCATTGTACTGTACATCTGTATATGTATATATGACAAATAAAGTATCTTATATCTTCATATCTACAAACAATGATGTTGATCAGAGAAAACATTGGAAATCTTTTCTTTCTACTTTTGTCAGCTAAAAAAAGATTGAAGAGAATTCACAAATCACAGATTCTTCTTTTATTGCATTTTACTTGTCCCAACTTTTCTGAAAATAGGGTTGGATAACTTAGACTAAACGAATCTTTTATCCAATCACTCAGCCTTTCGAGTATGTGTCTTTTAAGCAATGCAAACTCGTTTTGTTTCTTTTAAAACTTCCAAAAGTGTCAAATATGACAAACCAACTTACCAACTGCAACTGTTTTTTTTTTTTTTTGCAATATGCTAACAAGCTGTTCCTCCACCTAAAATTGAACTGACCTTGGTATACAAAGTGAAAGCCTTTGGCAGTTTCTGGTCCAACTGTTGTGAATTTGAGGGTTATCTGGTTTCCAGTGCTTAAAGGCAGTGACTCGCCTGCAAGAACAAAAAAATACATTAAAAATGAACAACTCTATCATGTATTTCTTCAGCCTGACAATATTAAATACATTGATTATTACAAAGCAGCAGACCTAACAGAGACATATACTAAGTAATATAATAGCCAACTTTGCCAAGTTGACATTTAGCCTTTTATTAATGTGGCATTTTTTATACTGGAATTGGGTATATTTACTGGACATTTAGCAGACCTGCTTTATTGATCCTTTCGAAAGCAATATCATTTCAATCAGTGCCAAGGCAACTATATTTGCACTTACAGGTAAAACATGTTTTGATGATAGCAGAATGATGACTAACATCTGTTTCACATCTAAAATCTCACCCAGCTGTTCACATGGGATGAAATCTATTGACTGTGAAGGCCACTGCATATTTATTTCTTAAGAATCATACCATTTTTTGACCTATCATGCCCTTTGGATGAGAGCATTATCATTCTGAGAGAGACACTCATTTAAATAAAAATGTTTTTTGTTGAAATGCAGATGATAAGACAAAATAACTTTGTATTAATTTGCAGTAACCCCTAATTCTTTTTTTTTTTTTTTTTTTTACTTCAAACTAATATTTGATTAGTTTAAAGTAATTATTTTATATTTGAGGCCCCTGTAATTGTCACATTTTCCCCAAAGCAACAGCCCTGCTACTACTACGTGCTGTTATATATAAAGACTAGATCTGTTCAATAGATCACTACTACAGATTCAGAAAGATAACTGTGTAATGTTAAAGAAATAAGTCCGTTTATGGCTTTATTTAGAACCTTAAAAGTCTTCCATTTAAAGGTCTAACAATCTCTGGAATCCCTTAATAGCAGTGAGTTTTACCTGAGTGAGAGCCTGAGAGTGAGGAGAGCAGAGTGGCTTGCTGTGTGGGCCCATCATAAATGTCAACTACATCATTTAGAGACGTCTGGAACAAAACGAACTGCCCAAAAAGAACTGCAACAGAAAAACAAACACTTTTACTAAAACTAAAGCCATTTATAGACAAAGATACACTGACAGATGCACTTTATTTATCCTCAAAGATACATTTGGGAAATTCATAGTGTAAAACCAAAGCAATAAATAAAGATCCAAATACAACTTGCCATTTATTTCAAATGAGAGCTCACAACAAGACTTAAATACTGCATATTCCCAAGGTAAATATGACTTATTTTATATTATTTCACAATGGTCAAAATGCATGTTTTACAATGTGCTAATGTAATTGTTTCACAAAAAGAAGTACACCATTATTTGTCACTCAAGTCTGGACCTTTAAAAAAGAGGGAAGCCTCCCCAAGGAAAAAGATTGTATGTTGACTAAGCACACTGTCTGTACACTCAGAAAGAGTAAACAATGAAATAAAAATGAGGCTCGAATACCTGACAGTCTGAGAGACATACTGTATTTGGGTTTAGCAATTGCCAGGAGAATGCTTCCTGCCTGTACTGTGCCAACTACAGCATTTGATAAAATACAATAATGTTGCTGTTGATGGTCTAATCTGTGTCTCTACCTCTTTAATTAAACTTAAGTTAATGAAACTTTTATTATACAATAGCTTTATGGCATAAAAAGAAGGATAACTACACTGAAAATAACCTGATGTCCACTGTTAAGTATGGTGAAGGGTCTGTGATCTTGTGGGGTGTTTTTCCTTTCTGCAAAAGCTATTGGGACCTTGTTAGGATTCATGGTAGCATGAACTCTATATAATGCCAGGGCATTTCAAACAGGAATTTGTCTGCTTCTGCCAAAAAATAAAAATGGGTCATCAGTGGATCCTTCAGCAGGACAGTGATCCAAAACATGTCCAGATCAACACAAAAATAGTCCACTGAAGACAAAACCAAGCTTCTGTCATAGTCATTTTGGTCTAAACCCCACAGAAAACCTGTGGGCTGAGCTAAAGAGGAGAATGCACAAGAGCAGACCTAGAACCTTGGAATGATCTGGAGAGATTCAGTAAAAAAGAATTATCTTAAATTACCTGCTTAGTACTCTCTGCTTAGAACTTTATGTTATAGGAGAAGACTAAGACCTGTTTAACTGGAAAATATGGGCTGTGGCACATTTGGTTTAGTTAAAATATATTTTTTTAAATGCGATTACAGCCTCTGTTGGCTGATCAATGTTGTCTACACAATAAAAAGAAGAATGTAAATATATGCATAAATAATGGACACAAAGTAACAAATGAAAGACAAAAGCATCTGCAGCCCTCAAGAGAGAAAGTGGATAGAAAAGAGATAGTAAAGAGAACTACAGTAGCTACTCTGGCTGTTGTCTCTGACAACTCAGCTGGGGACAACAATGCAGGAGTTGCAACCCAACCCCACCAACTTGCACAGCTGACACGCAACGTGGAGCCATCTCTTAAATGGGTAAACAGTGTACATGTACTCAGCAGTCCACATAATCTTAAAGAAAACAGAGTTTTTCAGAGCGATTGACCTTCTTACATTGGTCTTATGTCCAGTTCTGATCTCTGTGTGTCTGTTGTAAGTGCCTTTTATGACAGGAGTGAGCATAGGCACTTTGGCCTGCGACTTGGCTGCCCCATATACATAAGTGTTTAATGCAATGTGTTGACACATTCACCTCATCAATAGTATTAAAATCATTTGTAATTCAAGCCACAGTATTCATTCTGCCTTTCTGTTGGTTGGTACCAGACGTCTAACCTTGCCCTCTGGCATCAATAAGTCTTAGCTGCCTGTTGACACAGTTGTTTTGTCCCTCCTTGGTTGATGGGTACCTATACCATGGCTGCCCCTGAGCATGCTTAGCAGTAACTACCATTAGCCCAAAGTTTAAAATATCCCTGACTGTGACATGAAAATAAATAAATAAATAAAAGAAAATTGAGTAGGCACTGGGCTTGGACAGGCTCACACCATTAGAAGTGGACAGTTTTCTCTGAAATGTCCTCACATTAAAAAAAAAAAAAAAAAAGTCACACAGCTGCAAAAACAGACTGCCCATAAATACATGGCACGATCACACTGAAAGTTACTGTTCTGCACACAGTGTACATCTCAGCATGGCTTTCTTTTACAGAGATGAACCCATGCATCAGCCTTTCTTTTTGTTTTTTACTGTGTTTCACACGCTCGCTTGCACTTAACACACTCCAACGTTTGCCCAGTGGCTCCTATGGATATAAGAGCTGTGATTCATTTGTCCTATTGCATCAAGAATAGGACTGCTCGAAAATAAGGTGTTTGTCTCTGTCTGTCAGTGTCTCACTCTATTTCATTCTTTTGAGCTGTAAGAAAGCCTGGGGAAAGAGAAGGTGAGGTCTGAAGCATTAATCCTTAACTTGGATAAACACATACACTGCTGAACTATTACCTAAAGTGATTCTAAAAAGTCCAGCTGGACAAATAACAAGCACATAAATATCCAAGTAAACACTGCTTCAACCTCTCACTCAAAGCACAGAAAACCAAACAAAGCTTCATTGTTTCGGACACATTTTGGGAGTAACCATTTAATTTTTTCCTGACTTCCTGACAAAGTATCCACTGTTCCATGGTCTGTTTTAAAGGATACGGTCATGCCACAAAGGAAAAATGACATTATAGAACTTGCTGCAGTAACAAAATATTAACATTTCTGGCCAAGTCCATTTTCAGAATACCCAAAATAAACTATATTGTATTTTAACTATATTTGTGATTTTTTTCTGATTATAATTAAATACTGAAGACAATCATTACAACTGAATGTAAACATTTACTTTAGCTGTTAAGATATTGCAAGGATTTGACTCCCACTGTAGCCCTATTAGAGTTACATAACTGCAAACCTATTACCTACAACTTATTTATAACCAGAAACCAGTACCCTGTGAAGTAACACTACTGTTTAAATAGCTCAACAAGGATTCCATCATTTTAGGATTTCATTCAACAGGTAGCTATTAAAATAACATTTATACAAGTGGCAAGAGCACACGCATATTAAATTGTTCAATGGGTAGGACTTAGGAATAACAAGAACTCTTTATTATAATTATGCAAATACTGGTATAGTATTCCTTTCTTTGATCTCAACACAGCCTCAATTCTTTCTGGCATGGACCCCACACAATGCTGAAAACCTTTCTTTGAGATTCTGGTCCATATGATTGCATCATTGAAGTCAAGCAGATTGTTAGGTGCACCAATTACTTTGCCACAATTTGAGCTTTTGCTATTCTGAAATGCTTTTCTCACTACCACAAATGTACAGAGCAGTTAAATCCCCGTAACCTTTCTGTCAGCTTAAAACAGTCTGGTCATCTTCCATTACCCCAATCAACAAGATATTTCTGCCAGCAGAACTGCCACTTACTGGATGTTTTTCCCTCGATATTGCACCATTCTAGGTAAATGCTTGTGCACGACTAATGTGCATGAAAATCCCAACAAATCAACACTTTTATTAAATCTGAACCTCATTCTGATGGTTGATGTCAATTATACTTGAAGTTGCTGTACTAGGTGTACAGGTGTTTCTTATGAAGTGAGTGAATTTAGTCACCTTAGTGGTGTGTGTTTTTGCCTTCTGTGAGATAAACACAATGCATTTTCCTCTGGATAAGATGTAATTACTTTACATTTGTAATGATGAGAACAATAAAATATAGACAAGTGCATCTGTCACTGTTTATCTCAACCCTGTTTTTGCTATTGCATTATTGCTTAACAATCAGATGTGGGATGAGGGCAACGTGTTCTCATATTTAAACTGATCATCACGTGAAATCTTATTATATTCCATCACCATAAACTAGAGGAAAAAGCTGAAATTAAAACTAAGGTATTCAAACACAAGAATAGAACTAGAATACACAACTTAAGTTTACAATGATATAAAAACGTCAATATTTAGCAGGGATCACGTAAATTACACTAGGTATGTACACTAAAATGAACAAACTATGCTGTTCTATTTAGTTTTTGTGAAAGTAATAGAAGATCCTATACATAATAGTACACTACCACCTCTCAATATCACCAATTAATTGCAGTTTCTTGACATCCAAAACAGACTAATATCTTCAGGTTTGGAAAGATGTGCAAAATTAAGGAGAGCTTATCAAGGCTCTTACCCCTCAGTAATTCAGTATCAAGACTTAATTACGGTCTGGTTTATTAGAAACTCTAAAAAACTTGACACAGACTCTGAGCACAGCATACTGGTGGGTGCTAAGTTTAAAGATATAACCAGTTCTGTAGCTAATAATCAGATTAAACCCTGATAAAGATTTAGTGGGCTTCAGGTGCAGGTCACAGGAGCATATGTCCATGTTTACTTCCCACACCTAAAAAAATATCACATAATTGGCGACAGCCTGCTACTATGTACTTGTCACTTGGCCTATCTTGCCTTAATTGGCATCTGGCTGTATATAACTGACAGAAGGTGAGTTTGCACACAGTTTTATATTTATGGCATTATTGGAATGAAGTTTAACACACTTCTTACTACGGTGTTTAGCTATTTCATACAGACTCATGGCATGAAATCAAACACAAAGCAATGCAATCTCTATAGAAAAACATTGACTAGTACTTTAGTCTCTGAGTAATTTAGTGTGACCTATTTTATGCCAGACGAACGCTTTGCTCTGCACTGCTTTGAGGAAACAGCAGCTCTGCTCTGAGCAACAGCAGTGCAAGTTTATCGACCAGGGTTATAGAAGGTACTGGCAGGTGCTAATTAACATCAGAGCTGAATTATAGAGCTGTCCAGTTCTTAGTAGAAACATTCAGTTCTTTACTTTCTTAAAATAACATGAACCCAAAAACTGTTCACTGAAAGCATTATGGATTGAGTGTATGAATGAGCAGCCACTCATAAGCTTAAAAGCACACACAAATTACTAGGCCAAGGAGGAGTGGAGTAAAGCAGAGTCAATTTTAATTTAGCAGATGCACAAATGCTCTTTTGAATCCTGCCCCAAAAAAATGGGACATTTAGTAAAATGCATTAAAAAGTGTGATTTGTTAATCCTCTTCAATCTTTATTTAATTGACACAAGTATAAAGAAAATATTTCCAAAATACAATATCATTTTGTATTTTGTAAATATAAAAACATTTAGAATTTGATGCCTGCAACACTCTCAAAAAAAGTTATGGCATGCTTACCCCTGTGTTCCATCACCTTTTCTATTAATGAGACTTTTTAAGGTTTTAGGAACTGAGGATGCTATTGTTGCAGTTTTGCAAGTGGAATTTTTGTCTATTCTTACTTTACAAGATTTCAGCTGCTCAACGGTCCGTGGTTGCAGCTGATTCTCCTCTTCATGCTGCACCACAAATTTTCAATAAAGAAAAACTCTGGGCAAACACACATACGCACATTCTGTGTCTTCAAAGCCACACAGTTGTAGCGCATACAGAATGAGGCCTGACATTGTCTTTCTAAAATAACCTCGGGAAAAGATGTCACCTTGATGGCAGCATTTGTCTCAAATTGTCTCAAACAATATACACGTTCATGTCAAAGATACATTCACACATATGCAAGTCACCCATATCATGGGCACTGATGCACCCCCATACCATGACAGATGCTGGCTTTTGCACCTTTCATCAGTCTGATGGTTCTTTTCATCTTTGGCACAGAAAACTCGATGTCTGTTTTTTTTCCCGAAAAAAAAAAGCTACAAGCTGGACTGTGGACTCATCTGACCACAGCACACGTATCCACTATCATTTGGCTCATCTGAGATGAGCTCGGGCCCAAAGAATTCAGAAAGTTTCTGCATAGAACTGATGTACGCCTTTCTCTTTGTGTAATAGAGTTTCCAGGTGCATTTCCTAATGTATTGGCGGACTGTTTTAGGTGACAATTTCTAGAAATGGGGTTTGTAAATGAACAGGCTATTCAATTTATTTAACACCAATATAAATATTAATTCCGATTATGAACTAACCTAATCCCATTGATACTCTACTGGAGTTTATTGCTGCAGTTATCTAATAATCTTGTAAAAGGCCAAATAATGTATTCTTTATTCCCTCTTTATTCCCTCTTTATAAGTGATGTTGACCAGACAGTGGATCCTATGGCTGATTTAGTTGTGTTCTAGTCAAATAGATGTAAGAAATTGTTTCAATAGGGTGACATTTTAGTAATGTCATCACTGCATTAATGTGGAATTTATTTACCAGAATCCAAAATAATAAATAAATATTCCAATTAAAAAAATATTTTTTACTTAACATTGACATAATAGTTTTTGGCTAGGTTTGCCAGCAGCTCACGTTATAGATTAGCTGTGAATAATGTTATTCCATAATAAATAAATTCATGTTGGTCAAACCTGCTCACCTCTAGGTAGCTGCATAGGCCATGCAAAAATTGCAGACAAATAGCAGGCTAAATTGTGCATAAACTTGCTCGAATTGGTAATGATATTTTCAAGAATTACATTTGATGTGCGGATTAAGGCACAGCACAGGCACTGTATAAACAGCCTGTACATTCTTCTTTTGTTTAATTAAGCTTATGATCAGACTGCAGAGGTCACATTTCTGTGGCAACAATAACCGTCAGGTATAATCAACTGCACCAGAGTTGGATGCCAGTCCAAGTTAATAGCACTGCAAAGATTCAAACTTGGTGGTGAGCCAGTTTTTACTCCACCCTGGCATCTCAACTTTGCCATTCTTTAATACAAATGTCATTATTAGATGATATGTAATTGGGTCATAATTATAAAACTTATTCAATAAAATAAGCCTAATGATGACAGTACAACATTTTGACCAAATGGAATAATATTAATACTGAAATTATTTGACAGAAAGAAAAACTCTGCCTGGCATTGTTGTTTTAATTCGGCCACTTTGGAGGATTTTCCAGCATAAAAACCCCTTAATGAGAAGCTTAATTTTATCAATAAGATTTAGGTCACTCCAAAACCTTAACATTGTTAAGTCACTCCAAATCCTTAACTTTGTTTCTTTTGAACCACTCAGAGGTGGACTTACTTGCATGCTTGGAATCATTGCCATGCTGCATAACCCAACTGGGCTTGAGCTTCAGGTCACGAATGGGTGGACATTGTACTTTATGTTGTTCTAATGGAGAGCAGAATTCAAGTTGTTTAGTTGTTTAGGTCCTGCTAAAGCAATGCCACACCAGACTACCACCAATATGTTTAAATGTTATTATGATGTTCTTCAGGTGTAATGTGAAAGTAAATTGACTGTAGGCAAGTGATGCCTTTATTCCTTTAGATGTTAATCTGGGTTGTTTTGTTATGAGTCATTAATTTGTTCTTGGTGAATTTTTGGTAGGCTAACCACTACTATCAGTTTTTTTCCATTGTGGATAATAGCTCTCACAATGGCTCACTGGAGTCTCAGAGCCATTGCAATGGTTCCAGATTGTTGGATTTTAATGAGTTCATTTTACATCTGTATTTGAATCTCTTTAGAACGTGGCATCATTATGTGCTTTTTGAGACCTTCTAGTCACCGTCAGACAGGTTCTATTCAAGTGATGTTTAGCTTCAACAGGTCTGGCAGTAATTATGCCTGTGTGTGGCTAGTGAAAATTTGGTTAACTTGTTGTTTTAGTTGCTAAGAGGGCAATTACTAATTACACAGGGCTGGGTAGGGCTAAATAGCATTTCTTTTAATAAATAAAATAATTATTTTTTGTGTTTACTTGGGTTATAAAGATACTTTAAAAATGAAACATGGTGCTGGTATTTTTCTGTACTCTGACAGTGTGATTGCCCTCCCTAAAACCATGAAAAAGAACAAAACCTATACCTTTTCTAAGAACATTGTTATTGGACATATAGGGCACTGTCTTAAACCAATCAGAACTGACAAGCTGAACAAACACAAATACATCCACAATACTCATGGGAAGTTCTGGCACATAAATATTGCGGCAAGAAGTTAGTGACTTTATGATGGTCATTTGTAGTTGGGCTTTTGTTTTTGTACCTCTGTACCTTGTCATTTCTCCACACCTTCTCTATTCTCTTTGATAAATGCAGTGCTTGTGGTAGTGGCTGTATGTTATAGATGCTTCAGATGAGTCTGTATGAACTCTGATGCAGGTGGCTCAGGCATATCCCCATGAGTCTTAACTAACCTCTCTGTGCTTGGAAACATGTTCTGGAACCTATTTCAATAGCTTGTTCACAAAAAGAGCTAGGTCTGATGCATTGTCTGAGTCTTGGCCACCTGTACATTATTTAACTGGTGGAGGAACTGTACAAGATGTGCCAATACACACGAAAACATAAATGTACTTGTACATACTGACTGCATTTCCGTATTAGTGGGAATAAATAAACCAAATAAAATAAACCAAAACATTAATTACTTTGGCTATGTCTAAAACAGTACACAACTACAGTAAATGGCATGCCAAATTTGCGCACCACCAATCTCAGTTAGTGATCTGAAGCTATCTTAATGGATATTTATCACTAGCTAACTAAGCAGGCTGGCAACCTATTTGAACACAGCATTAATTGTAGGTTAAGAGCTGAAATCCGTGATCAGAATATTGATTATTGACATTATATTCACCAGCTTGTTTAAAAAGCAGCCAGAGGCTAGCAATTTATTTATACTGGTGTAGGCTACAGTAAATTTTTCATTCATAAATACACTTTCCTGTCCTCAGCTTCAATCACTAAAGTTTGTAAAAATGACCACAATTGCTTTAAGCTTACCAAATAACTGACAACTCAACAAACCTCAAATATTTTAAACAAAACATCCATGATGTTTAAGAATCTTTTTTTCTATTAGTTTAATCAAATACATTCCTCCCCTTCAAAAAGAACACCACAAACTAGCATGCATTTATATATGAGTAGGTAGAAAACTTTTTCCTGATCAAACTCCCTCTAGGCATAGATAACTACAAATTACCATGATTTAAGAGAAGGGTACAAAAACTCAATCATGAACATAAATCTTTTTACAGTTCGGAATTCAAACTTTATACACAACTTAATGTTTTGTTGAATCTGTACATGAATATGGTGGTTGCAATATTTATATTTATATACTTTCTATGGAATCTGTGGCTTTTGGGTTTAAATAACATTATAATAAATTCCACAAAAATATGCTACTTGGATGTAAAGCACAAAAATTGTATATTATTAAAAAGGACATGTACTTATGTCATGGATGTTTGTAGTAGTTTGTATAATAGTAACATATTCGTAGGTCAGAAAACTTACCAGGGAGCTAATTTTTTTAAAGTATCTGATTTTCTAAAAATCTGACAGATTTTTAAACTATTGATTCACAAATTCAATAATGTTATCTAACTTTGTGGCATGGGCTCCTAATTCATATTTAGTGATTACTGTTGACTACAGCCTGTGACCTCATTGTGCTCATACCATTACGAACCTTGTGACCTTAAATAAGTTGATGGAACAGTGATCACTTTTGTCCACAAAAACAGACCTGCCATGAATTAGAAGCTGATGAAAAACAGTCCAGGGATATTCCGCTAGCACACCTCCGCTAGCACAAGATTCTGAATTCCTCAGTTCGAAACTTGGCATTGCCAACGGTTGGCTGGGCGCCATCTAGCTAGCATAATTGCCAGTGTCTGCAGGGAGGGATGACCGGACTATGTGGTAGGGGTCTTCAAACGCTGTGTAAGGACCCTGACTGGCAGATAGAGAGGTGCCTGTGCAGATTGCATGGGTGAAAAAGGGTTCCGCTAAGGGCTGCACGTGGGTCAGAGGAGGCATGAGCAGCAATATACCCACCTCGACTGCAATCAGGGATCCCCAGCAGTGGAAGACAAATTGACTACGCTAAAATTGGGAGAAAATGCATAAAGAAAATGGAAAAAAGCTATGTTAAGATTGCAATAAGCTTAAAGATTGCTGCGCAAGAAAGATGCTTTAAAATTGGTACCTTCAAAGCTTGAATGAAATTTGTTGGTAATTACAGTCTATAGGACCCATGTCGCCTCTTTACAAAAAAAAAAAGAAAAAGAAAATAACAATCTGCCATCTATTGCTTGTGTACTTATGTTATGTTGTGAAATTGCACTTTAAGTTAAAATTGATTTTTTAAAGTAATAACTAAATTTAAATTAATAAGTAAATAGAACAAAATGAAAATGTTTGTTCTAAAATTAGAAACATTTTAATTTATATTGTAGTAAACAATAATAGCTTGTTTTCTACATTTCCATTGATGAGTAATGTATTAAACCAGCACTCTCTTTCTGTTTTTGTATTTCCCGACCTGCACATTTCACCCAATTAAAACCAGAACACAGTGTCTGCTTTATTAGTCTATTTCTGCACCTATTGATCTTTTGTTCAGATATGCTCTTGATGTGACCACAAAAAAGTCAGTACTAACATGGCCCGGATACCCCAGTTAGAGTAAATCCCAAACCCTAAATGTTATTCCACCTGATTAAACCTGACAGATAACAAAAAAATAATGGGGCACTATTAAATTACAAAACAACAGTTTTGTTTTGTCCAGTAAGGCCTTTGGGTGCTGACTTACTTACAAAACACATCCTGCCTGAGAGAAATCAATACAACCTATGAACTATGACGTTTTAATGAGCTATCAACATAAATAAATGCAGCAATGGTCCAAGCACATATTCACTGACTTCAGAAGGATTCATAGATTTTGTATGTTATTTATAAAATGCACATAATATATCCCAACCTTTAACCAAACCTTCAACTCTAATTCATCCCAAAAGGGTTGAGGTCAGGGCTCTGTGTGGGCCATTTAAGTTCTTCCACACCAAACTTATCCAGGCATGCCTTTATGAACCTTGCTTTATAAATTTGAACACAGTCATGAAGAAACAAAAAAGCCTTCCCCAAACTGTTTCCACAAAGCTGGAAGCATACAATAATACAAAATGTCTTGGTCTGCTATTAAAACTTCCATTCAGTAGAACTAATGGGCCTAAGTCAACCCCTGAAAAAAACTCATAGCATTATCACTCCATCAAACTTTACAGCTGGCAGTCTGGACGAATCTGGAGAACGTTACCTGTCTGACAAAGTGTGATTCTTCATGCCACAGATCATGTTTCCACGGCTTTAGAGTCCAATGGCGGCGTGCTTTACACCGCTTCATCCAACACTTGGCATTGGGCTTGGTGATGTAAGGCCTGCATGCAGCTTGTTGCAACAGTGCCATCCTATTTAAGTACCACGCTCAAATTTTGTGAACTATTTAGAACACCCCATTCTTTTACTGATGTTTGTAAAGCAGACTGCTTTGCATAGATGGCTTGGAATAACTAAAGTCAATAAACTTGCTAATGCAAAAACAATAGGATAGTTCTTTAGGACAATGACTCAAAAAAACAAGTGAATCAACCACATGGTTTGTAGAGCTTAAGTGAGATGCTGTGTTATTGTGCAATTCCAATCAGCAGCAACAAGAAACATTATTGCTAACACTGCTTCTAAAATTGGTTCCACCACTTAGGCAGAATGTGTTGGTCTATATTTATAATTCATATTAAAATTAGAGTATACAGATTCCAAAAGTTTCATGAATTTGTTTCTTGTAGCCTAATGCTTATGCAAATAAAATATGAAAACATGAACTTCAAAACAAATCTCCAAGGATTGGGATGTTTAAAGCAATAACACAATCCAACTTCACAATTACATCAGTTAAACTTTTTACAGCTGCTGTCCTACAACAACAGTCTTGTGCTGTTTACCTTCGCTTGACTGCTCAACCAAAAAATGAGATAATAAAAGAAAATAGAATTTTCTGTAGAGATGGCAGACAAACTTTATACACAGCTGTATTTAAAAATTAGTAGCTTAAAGCTTATAAAAACCAAAGGCTGGCTTTTAAATGTTAAATAAAAAGCAGTCTCATACCAAATTCCCTGGGCACGGAGATGGAGTAAACACAGCTATGGCCTGCGGTATAATTCCTGGGAAAGTTAGGGGACAGAACGGTTCCCTCAGAGCCAGTGGAGCGACTTCCGCAAGGTGCTGCAGACACACAGAACCAAGATCAATAGAGAACTACCAATATAGAAACATATAACAGATAAAATGTGTTACTGGATATAACAAACATCAAATTTATTTTCTTTTATTTATTTAATTTTAGCTTTAGTTGTTTTTACCTAGACATTTGCATTAGGGGCAACTGTAGACTCTTGTATTCTAGAACAATTTTGTAGGGTAAAATAAAATTCTATTCCACTTTCTCTCTGCTTAATGTTTACCTTGACAGCTGGGCAAGCCTCTGTTCCAACCAGGCCTGCCATCGTCTCCCATGATGCATGTAAGTGTTGAGTGGCCCTGGAGCATGTAACCAGCTTCACAGTAGAATGTCACTGTGGATCCGAGTTTATAGTCACTACCCAGCCTTGTGCTGTTCATTACATTTCCTGGATCGAAGCATGACTCCCTCAACTTGGCTGAGATGAAAATGAAACAGGAGGAGAAAAGGGGTTAGAATTAAGCAAATAAGAGACTTATTTTCTTTATGCTGTTGCTTAACTTAGCAGGAAATCATATATCTTTCAATATCTTTCTACAAGTAACGAGGATAAATACTATTAAATTTGCTTATTAATTAACTACATATTTAAAAACACAATAGAACATTCTAAATAATCAAAGTTATAATCAATAACCATAATAAAGACCTGATAGGGGGCCCAGCCCAATCCATCAAAAATAGTTCTAGATCGTGCTCCAGAGTCAAGTTGTGGTGTGTTTTACACCTCATTGGCTTATTCTTGGCATGGCACATCTAGATCTGTTATAGAAACCCGAATGCTCCTACTTTAATTTTAAATTGTGTTGTTCTTGTTTTCTCCTGGAACTTAGTGGTGAGGAAATACAATATTTACTTACTTGTTTTATGTTTTGACACTCTTTATTTCTGTGTAATTATTTGTGTGGCCTTTTGAGTTGCACCTGAGCACTGGTTTCTATATAATGTTGTTTTATGATAACTTGATGGTAACATTGACAGCTCTAGTAAAAATGATAAACAGTAGTGCTAGTGTGGTGTCATTTTAACTGTACTACTGAAGTTTGTCTATGGAGAATGCCTAACTTTCTTAATACTGGGTGTGGCTGAAATACCCCAACTATGCATCCTTTCTTTTATCTAGTATATCCAATTCATGATAAATCGTTCTGACTTAGGCTTTAATCCAAGTGAATTGAACTGTCAGCACTAGTAAATGTCAATACATACCTTTGTACTCTAGGTGAAAGCCAGCATAGCTGACAGAGCCATCACTGCGGAAGGCCAGTTGCACAGCGTTTGAGCTGCTCTCAATCCTCTCGGGAAGCTTGCTGTCCTGGAAGCTGCCAATCAGGGGACTGTTGCTGTCCATCCCATCATATATGTACAGAAAGTCATAGTTTGGCTCTATACTAAAGCTGCAGAGAAAAGGAAAGATGAAAGAAGATCAGAGAACACTTTTAAACAGCCAATCATGGTGATGAAAGAACAGTATGAGGTACCCAATCCTATACCTCAGCATGAAACCAGAGACAAAACCTTTTAAAGCAGGTGTACAGAGTGCAGGGAGGTTTCACAAGGAAAAAAAATTACATCTGGAAGTCATCCAGGAATAGCACATTGATTCTTATATAATTTTACTGGACATGCTAGGGCCAGCTTTGGAAAATTTTAATGTGTTGGCATAGCTGCATCAGAAATAATAAGCGTAACAAGCATAAACGCAGTAGGCAATAATATGCAATACAAATAACAAGTGCCCTCTCTAGCTGAGCTTTAGCTACACTAGATCTAAAGCTCTGTTTATCATCTTAAAGCCTCTGTGGGTGTGTGATACTTGCACAACAGAATCTATAACTACCCAGAAGACGTGTTCAAGCAGTGAATTCCCACATCCTCACTGAGATACAAAAGGAAAAAATAACCACAATAGATAGTTGCCAAGCTCTTTGGTCACCAAGACAGATAAATATTCACACATTCATACTATCATACAGTGTGATTGTAAGGTATTCCCCATCAGCTTAGTCATTTGCATGAAATTGGATTGGAAGTGCATTAAATTCTCTAATTTTTTCTCTATTATGCTGGGAGGAAGCATGCTTAACACACTTCACTGACTATCGAAAAAAAAAAAATCTATCAAAGCTCACTGTGTGATAATAGAAATCCAAACATAGAAATTTGGGCACACTTCTTTACTATATTAAAAAGGCAATTATCTTTTGAATAACCACATATAATGGAAGCTTTTTTCCTCAACACTGCCTCTGGAGCTGTCAACTGGCAAACAATTAGTTTAGTCACAATTGGACTGGTGTGCATCACTGATAGTGCAAGGGTAAAGACATGGCAGGGTGGTAGCATTGTTTACATACGGAGTCTTTTTTGCTCTGTATTGTTTTGTCCTCACTAAAAAATGATATCAGTGATGGAGTGTGTAATAAAAGTGCCTGACAAGTAACTGATCAAGAGCCTTTCATTAGAAATGTATTTAAATTGCATTTTAAATCTTGCCTTCTCTGCTAAGCCCTAGTGTACTGAATCGAATATCAAATATGTATAATACTAGCTCACATTTAATGCCAGACCTGGGTAATTATGCTACCTAGAGGGCTTTGCTAAGCTTTATTGTCTGAGTTGTGACTGGCGTATTACTGTACTTATTAACTTGAGCTGTAGAGACGCGGAAATCAAACACAACAATCCAGTCGGAAACAGCATCCTCATTACATCAGCAGCATGAGCACATCCATATTCATGGGAGGATTTTAAGAGATTGACATTTTTGCTGAATTATTTTTCTGGGATAGTGATCCAAAGAGGACAAAGGGCTTTACTTAACAGAGACCAGCTTGAAAGGCACAAAACTTCTACTGTGGTGCAACTGTTACGCATATAAAATTACTAATAACTTGTACAACTTGTACACCATGTCTCTGAGATCGAACCTAGCTTCACAGGACCCATGTTGCTGTGTATTACCACCTCTACCAACTATGCCACAGTGACGCTAATTTCCATCTTACAAAAAATGAAAATATATATTTATGTACTGTAGCATGGTTTACATTTAATAACCAAGAAATAGTATTACCACAAATTAATTAATTCATTTAAAATTATTAAAACCAGAAATTAAGATGATGTGTAAGGTAAGATAACACAGCATACATCAGACTAAACATTTACCTGATAAATGCCAGTGAAATAACGTAGTCGGGGTTGACGACGATGAGCCAGTCACAGTCCTTGCTGTGAGGGTATGGGTGAGGATAGTTGGGTGAGAGGATAAAGCCAGAGGAGTCTGTCAAATTTCCACCGCAAGGAGCTGTGAGAACACATGATGCAT